>NW_006399808.1:14664869-14710069 GCF_000299155.1 Elephantulus edwardii | reverse complement strand
ATCATGCTTGGGAGGGTGGAGGGACGGCGCAGGAGGGGAAGACCCTCTATGAGATGGATTGATTCGGTGACTGGGGTAATCAGGATGGGTGTGTCGGAGGCAGTGTGATTGGCACAGGATAGAGCAGTGTTTAGGGCTGTTGTGCATAGGGTCGCTATGAGTCACAGACGACTCGACGGCACATAACAACAACAACAAGTTCTATTTCAATCTGATTCTTATGCAGCCCATTGGGTGAAATCCACATGTAAAGTTTTCTTTTGTGTCTTTTAAAAAAAGTATTTGCAATGAGTAAATCACTGTTAATACAAAATTCAATAATTTTATTTCCAGCCTCATTTCTATAACCCAGCCCCTATTTTCCAACTTTTGTTCCTTCTTTGTTGTTTCCTTCTTTTGTATTCTAGTCAGCAATTATCATTAAAGCATTCTGATTGTGTGTTGAGTCAATTTCAAACTGCAAAAATCAGTAAAAATTATCAATTTCTTCCTCTTTGACACTAGATGTAGGAGGATATACTTGAATAATAGTCTTATTAACAGGTCTTTCTTGTATATGTATGGATATTATCCTATCACAATATTATACTTCAAGATAAATTTGAAATTGACTTCTTGACTATGAATGCAACACCAGTCCTCTTCTGCTTTCCATTCCCTGCATAACATATCATATGATTATCAGATTCAAAGTGGCCATAGCTGGTTCATCAGATCTCACTAATGCCTAGTAAGTATGTCTATATTCATGCATAAGATTTTTCTGATTCAGGCTATGGTCTTTCCGATTAATACCTATGCATCTGAGACCTGGACAATAAATAAGGATGACAGAAAAAGACCTGAAACCTTTGAGTTGTGGTGTTAGAGAAGAGCACTGAACATTCCAATGGACAGCCAAGAAATGGATATGTCTTAGAGAGGGTGCAGCCAGAGTGCTCTTTGGAGGCAAGAATGATGAGGCTTTGCCTCACATACTTTGGACATATTGCTAGAAGGTGCTATTCCTTGGAGAGGGACATGATATTGGGAAGGATGGAGGGACAGTGAAGAAGAGGAAAACCTTCAGCCAGGAGACTGGACAAGGTAACTGTTGCAATGGGCTTTTATGTGTTAGGAAATGTGATGATGGCATAAGACAGGACTAGGTTCATATCTTTTGTTCATAGGGTCCCTATGTTGTACTTGACTAGATGGCATCTAACAACAACAACAATAACAACAAAAAACTCTGTTTAAATATTTGGTTTAGATATGAATTACATCCCAGAAAATGTTAGATGTTAACATGAATAAGGATAAAATGCAGATAAAATCCATTTTTAAGCTAAGTATATGTCTATTTGCAAAATATCTCTCTTTCTCTCTCCCTACCCCTCCTCAGACACACACACACAGTCTAGTAAATCACCAAATTCAATTTTTTTTCAATTTTGATTGACAGTAAATGTGTATTATAAATCATGTGCCTAGTTAAATACATATCTAAAACACACACACACCATCACACACACACACACACACACACACACACACACACACAAAAGATTGTGGGGTGCTAATCTGAATTTGTCATTGTTAAAGTAAGAAGGACATAATTATTGATTGCTACATATTTTTGTCAGGAAACTCATCTATATTATAATTTTATTGAGCTTTTCAAATAAATTCGTATTAAAGGTCACTGTAAAGGCTTAATAATAAAAACAAAACAAGAAATATGATTTTAATTTTAAAAAATTCAACTAAAGTAGAAGGCAATGAATTAGCATGCCAATAAACTTTAATAACTATACACCAAAATCATGACATAAAATATCACTTACTTCGATACAGTTTATTCTAACATTAATCAAATCATTGGAGGTAAATAATGCAAATGTGACATTTGAGGCAAGGTAAGAGATAAAGATTGATTCTTTTAATGCCATACAACACAAGATTAATAGCACCATTTCTTGCTTAGATCTGGTACCATTTTAAGTGTTTCCATGATTTTATATCTCTCTCTGCTGACAAACGAGTTGAAAATAATTATAGAGGAATCTTCTTATAAAGTACAATTATCTTCTAGGGGGAAAAAGCTACTTCATTGGGAATGAAATACTAAAAAAATAAGAATTTCAATGAAACTATTTAAAAGAATTTACAGAATTATTTTTTTTAATTCTTCATTGAATAAAGTTTGTACATAACATGTATACATGCCAATAAACAATATATAAATGTGAAAAATAAGCTAATAAAAAGAATAATATTTACTTAAAGAGAACATAAACATTACAGTATTTTCCCAAAAGCTTTTAGTCACGAAATTAGAGAGGTTTTTGAACAACCAGATAATAATTAAATTCAGAAATGAGAGTCTCATAAAATATTTTCCAAACTTGTATCACTTAAGAGGAAATAATTATGAATATATAGAATAAAAATCTAGTAAACAAATCAAGTTTTTGCATAAATCCAATGGTTACTTATATCATTTCAGAAATCTTGTTAGCTTTTTGTATTTATGAGTTTATGTTTTATATGTGTATATATGTCTTTAATATAAGAAGATTGCAATTTCTTTCAAAGAATTTATTAATTTTATTATACACTAAGGAACCTATTTTAAGTTTCAAATTTTGTAATTTGAGTTAATATTTTCTTCTTTTGACAAAGAAACTACAATAGCTTGTCTTTCTTTCACAGAATAATAAAAAAAGAGCCTTTGTTCAATAGGTTTATGGCCTTTGAGCATAGATAATTGATCATAAATCTTTAGGCAGTCCAGCTGGTTTTCCATATGACTGTAGAGAGACACCATATGGCCCCTAGTACTCACGGGGATCCCCAGTCCTGGTTAGAGAGTGAAAATCTGTCACAGTATTAAGAAGCAAGCTGCTCTGAAAGTAGGGAGAAAGAAATTATATTCTCAGATAAAGATAAATTCTTATTCTAATGTGCAACTGGCTCTCATTTCTGCAGTTTTGCATTTCTCCTTATCATTTAGAATCTTGGAAAACTCAAAGGGAGATTATATTATAAGAACTCTATACCTTGGGGAAATGCACTGGGTTGAGGCTCAGTCTTACGAGAAACTGGGACATTGTTTGGGCCTAAGTTTTCCCTTCCCTGTTATCCTCTGACTATTGGCATTATCTTCTTAGATTTTGCCCATTTATTTGGAAACTTTGTTTCTGGAGGACTCCATTTTCCATACCTTATATTTACTCTACTACAAAGAAATTGATCTTCTCCCACCCCCCACATTGCCTTGCCTCAAATAATCCTAAAGAACAATGGGTCATGGGTTCATCCTTAGATCTGTGACAAACAGAATTTGTTGCGTGAGGTACTGTCCGGGTGACTACGATTCACAGTGTCCTATCCTGTGCCATCTTCATCATCTTTGACATACTTGAAACAATTGATGTAATCACTGTGCCAATACATCTCACTGAGGATATTCTTCTTTTGTTAACCCTACACCTTTCCAAACATAATGTCCCTTTCTAAGGAATGGCTTCCCCTAGCAACATGCCCACCCAAAGTAGGCAATATGAAGTTTTGTCATTTTGCTTCTAAGGAGTAATATGGGTTTCTTTAAGACTTACATGTTTGTTCTTTTGTCAGTTCATTCAGTATTCTTCTTCAGGATCTCAGTTTGAAGCCATCAGTTCTTCTACCACCCTTTATCATTGCAAAGCTCACAGATACATTGTGAGAGAAAAGACCATGGACTAAGTCAGGAACATCTTGAGATCATTACTTCTAAGTAATTTAGAGGTCCCTGACAGCAGACTTGCCAGTTACTTATGTCTCCTGGTCTCCTGATTGCCAAGGTTGTTGACTGTGGATCCAAAAATGATTAAATAATCGGCAACTTCAGTCTTTTTTACGTAAATCTTTCTCCAACATGATGTTGCTAATTGGTCCAGTAAAGATTTTTGCCTTCTTAATGTTGAGATGCAATCTGTATTAAAGGCTACAAGTGTTTTCAATTCCTCCTCACTTTTAGCAAGCAAGATTGTATCATTTGCATACTGCATATTTTTGGTTAATCTTCCTCTGATCTTAATGTCACATTCTTCTCCACTGAGTACAGCTTCTTGAATTATTTTATCATTCTCCCTAATTTATAGATATTTCTCCCTGAGGATAAGGAGATGTAATTGGACTGTACTAAACCACCAGCTTCTCTTCAGGAGAAAAATAGGAGAAATCACACCAAGTTTTGATGTGATTTACAGCATCTGAAAACCCTCAATATGGGTCAATTATCAATTATTTCTGAGTGAGTTGTTTCTCAGCAATTAGAGTGAGTAAGAAAAATTGATGATTGAAAAACAATGAACTTGTAAAATGTTACAAAACATGGGGTACCATGGAGCACATCATGCTGAGTGAAATGTCTCAGTCACAAAAGAGCAAAAACTGCATAGAACCATTTTTATAAAGTACATCTAACATGTGAAGTTGGGAGAAGAATAGGATAAGAGTGGATAGAGAATTACCATTACATTGTGACAGATGAAAGAAAAACTGTATAAATGGAATATGATTAGGCATTATACGTATCAAAATAAGAGGTATATCACAGCAAAGAGAACTGGGGGGGGGAGTATATGTAATTGTGTAACAATGAATGAATATTTTTTTTAAAAAAAGTTAACTGGGGAGGGGGAAGTGAAGGAGAGGGGATAGAATGTGTAACAATGAATGCATTATAAATCTAACCGCCCTTTAAAATTTACTAAACCCACAATTAAAATAAAATTTTATTTTAAAAAAGAGTTCTCCCAATTATGTGAGAGCTGATATTTCCAGAGGAAATTTTAGTTTTTAAGAAAGATAACTATCTCTCTGTGCTAAATTACTCATCTACAATAACTAAAAATTATACTATATACCAGTAGCTAAAGAAATGAAATGTTAGATTCTAAATATTCTATACTTCATTTACTTTCAACTCATCAAAATAGTATGTTTTGAAGGGAAAAAAATGAATGTTACTTGAATTTACAATATTTAGAAAATGCTAGCCTTTAAGAAAATAAATATTGTAATAAAACTTTCTGTAAACAGGAATGTGAAAATAATGTTCTGCAATATTTAACTTTGCAGTGTTGTTATTCCCTAAACTACTTGCCCTCAGTTCAGAACCAATTTAAAATTGATCCTGGTTTGAGGACTTTAGATCACATGGAAGTAATTTGTTCATATTTCTCCCTTGAAACCACAGGTTCAAAGCTCCAGAGAAGTGTCATCTTTGGGTTACCAGAGCAACACCCTGTAGAATATGCCACCAGAGCTTGTGGTAAACCTAAATACAGACAAAGAAACAAAGGAGTATAGCATGGTTTTAAGTCAACAAAGGTGTGCATTAAGATTCTGTCCTTCTCCATAACTATTCAAATATGTATGCTGGCAAATAATTTAAAAAGCTGGACTATATGGAGAACGTGGTCTCCGGATTGGAGGAAGGCTTATCAACAATTTGTTTTACCCAGAAGACACAAACCTACCTGCAGAAAGTAAGGAATCTGTGAAACACTTACTGAATAAAAGATTACAGCCTTCTTTACAGGTTTCATCTCAAGATCAAGAAAACAAACATCTTTACCACTGGAAAAATAGAGAATATTCAGATAGGTGGGGCAAAGAATGAAGCTAGAGAACTCTGGTGGCCTAGTGGCAAAGGAGCTGCACTGCAAGACTGAAGACATGTGGTTCAAATCCACCAAATGCTCTGCTGGAGGAGAGGCAATCTCCTCCTGTGCCAGTCACATCGTGTTTGACGGTACACAACATGAAAAGGGAGTTGGGGAGAAGAAAGAAAAGACTGAAGCTGTTAACAACTTAATTTCACTTGAATCTATAATGATAATATACCAATGATATCTGAAGACAAGAAATCCAGAGACGTTCTGCATTGAGAAAATATGTTATCAAGGACCTCTCTGTAGTATAAAAGAGCAATTATATCAGTTTAAAGACTAAAATGTGCATAATCCAAGCCATTATATTTCCAACTGCTTTCTAAGCATTTAAACTGCATTTCTAATAAGCAAAGTTGGACAATGAATAAAGATGAGTAAAGCAGAATTGGTGTCTTTGATTTGTGATGTTGAAGAATACTGACTATTCCACCACCTATCAAAACAACAGACAAAGTCTATCATGGAGAAAGTGAAATGAAGATGATCCTAAGAGGCAAGGATGGTGAAACTTGTCACATACTTTCGGCATGTTGTCAAGAGAGGCTAATCCAGGAGGAGCCACCCGGCCTTCCTGAGAAGAGGTCACAGAGTGGCGATACCATCTCTGCTTCTGGCCTATTGCCGACAAGAGGGAAAGGATTGAATCATATTTGTGACCAAAAAGTATTATGTAACTCCAAGCAATGCAGAGCTCGTGGCTAATGACCCCAATGATCCATATGAGGAACATGGATTGATATTGCCAAACGGAAACATTAACTGGAACTGCCCATGCTTCAGAGGAATGGGCAGTGGCCCCTGTGGGGAGCAGTTCAAATCAGCCTTCTCCTGCTTCCACTACAGCACAGATGATATCAAGAAGTCACAGTTCTGGGCAATGTAGAAATGCATGCAGAAAATACCCAGACCTCTATCCCGAGGATGATGAGGATGATGAGAAGAAGCCAGAAGGTTTAGAGGAAACAGCTCCAACAGAAACTGCTACAGCCAAAACAGAGGAGACCTCAAGCTAATACACACTATGAGCCGGTGTTGCAGTCCTTCCATTTCAGATTGACAAGGACCTATTTTAAAATGCCTTCTTTCAGTCACTTCCAGAAAAAGTATCTTTTCTTCTTTTGTTCTGTGCACTGTAATGCACAAAATAACTTATTTTCAGGATCAATAGTCTTGGCCCTTTTTAAGATGCACTGAGATAAAAAAATAACAAAAAGGGTTGTTGTTTATATGTCTCCCATATAAAGTTATCTGTGAATGTAGCTGTCACTTTTGAATTCTCGTTTCTCAGGTTTCCCTGGATTTTACCAGTTTGAAATAATGCTCTGAATATTCTCAACAACACAAAAAGAGGCTAATCCTTGTAAAAAGGCATGATGTTGGGAAAGGTGGAAGGTCAGAGAAAGAGATGAAGGTATGGAGCATGGTGGAGAGACACAGCAACTATAACAATGTACTTGAACGTATCAGTTATGGTGTGGCTGTATAAATAGGGTAAGGTTCATATCTATCATTCATAGGATCATGATGAGTCATAGTCAGCTAAATGGTACCTACCACTACCAAAAGTGGTTTTGTTTACTCATTTGAAATATCACAAGTAAATCGATGTATTTATCTCTCTCACATATCCTTTAAGGATTTGTAGAGCTCTCAGGTAATGTGCCTAAAAATTTGTGATTGTTAGTTATATAACCTTCCTTTAAAGAATATTGTTTCTCTTAATGTCAAGATAGTTTTTAGTACATAATACTGAGAGGATAGTGATTGTTGTTCTTGTAGCTATGCACCATTGAGAGTGAAGAACCACACTCATAGTGACTCTATGAACCCTGTCTTATCCTGTGCCACCCTTATCATCCCTAGCCTAATACAAACTATTGAGGCTGTCACTGTGTCATTCCATTACATTGAGAGTTTTCTTGACTTGCAATGACCTTCAAACTTTCCAAGCATGGGGTTCTTGTTGTTAATATGTGTCATTGAATCTATTATGACTCATAGTGATCCAATGAACAATAGCTCTGAACCCTTGCCTATCTTTAGCCAATCTCACGGTCTCTGACACTCCCGCCTGCATTGCCACATTCACTGTGTATATCCATCTCATCAGGGTCTTCCTCTCCTGGGCTGAGTTGCCACACTTGCAAGCATGATGTTGTTCTCCAAGGACTAGTTACTCCTAAAACATGCTCAAAGTATACTAGATATAGATTCAAAATCCTTGCCTCCAAGGAGCAACCCTCCAAGTCAACTTGTTTGTTCTCTTGGCAGTTCATAATCTTCTTTTATCACCTACTATGCATTTGAGACCTTGGTTACCCTGGAGAAGAGTACTGAACGTACTTTGGACAACTCAAAGGCATCCGTTCTTCTATTATCTTTGTTCATTGTCTAGGTCTCACAGTTTTTGTTGTTGTTGTTATGTGCCGTCAAGTCACTTGCGACTCATAGCGACCCTATGTACAACAGCCCTAACACCACTCTGTCTTGTGCCAATCGCACTGTCTCTGACACTCCCATCCCAATTATCCCAGTCACTGAATCAATCCACCTCATAGAGGGCCTTCCTCTCCTGTGCTGTCCCTCCACCCTCTCAAGCATGATGTCCCTCTCCAAGGACCAGTCCCTCCTCACAACATGTCCAAAGTATGTTAGACGGAGCCTCCTGGTTTAACCCTTTCCAGGACAAATCTGTTTGTTTTCCTAGCAATCCATGGTATTCTTATTATTCTTCTCCAGCACCACAGCTCAAAGGCATCAATTCTCCTTCTATCCTCCTTGATCATTGTCCAACTCTCTGATGCATAACAAGTGATTGCGAAGACCATAGCCTGTATCAGACGCACCTTAGTCTCCAGAGAGACACCATTGCTCTTCAGTACTTTGGAGAGGTCCCTAACAGCAGACTTTCCCATGGCAATGTGCCTTTTAATTTCCTGGCTGCTGGTGCCAAGACTGTTGACTACAGAGCTAAGCAAACTAAAGCTATGTACAATCTCAATCTCTTCACCATCCATCCTGATGGAAAAAATGATGGCTTGAATCAGGTGAACCGATGACTGACATCATTCCTCCTCAGCACTATGGAGAAGTCCCTGACAGCATTCTTTCTCAGTACAACACTTCTTTTGATTTCTTGGCTGCTGTGCCAAGGGTGCTGCTGATTGTGGACTGCAGTAAAACAAAATAATTGATAATTTCATTCTACTCTCTGTCTATTATGATGTTGATTATCAGTCTGGTGAGAATTTTTATCTTCTTGACATTGAGATGTAATCCATATTAAAGGTTGTAATCTTTGATTTTCCATTGCAAATATTTTAAGTTCTCTTCAGTTTCAGCAAGGAATGATGTGTCTTCTGTATATTGCAGATGGTTATTGAGACTTTCTGCTAACTTAATGTCAAATTCTTCTTTAGAGACCACATATATATCCTGGATGAAATATTTTTCCAATTTTTACTTAATCATTTTCTAAATATACTTATGACATTGAGTCTGGACCAACTCATATCTAACCTTCATCAGATTGTCTGGGTTTATAAATAGCTTTGGAGAAACTTATCTATTTTGTTACTATTGAAGCTCAAAATCAAGAAAATAAAGTTTTCTCACCACTGAGCCAATTGGCAGCCCTATGATAAATGGAGAAGGGATTAAGGTTGTTAACAATTTCAGCTTGCTCAGCTTAATGATCAGTAGTCTTGACGTCAGCAATCAGGAAATCAAAAGATGAATTGTATTGGGGAAGTCTTCTGTCACTGACCTCTCCAGAGTGTTAGAGAGCTATGATGTCAGTCTAGAAACTAAGGTGCATATGATCCAGGTTGTGGCTTTCATAATTACTCGCTATGCATCAGAGAGCTGGTCAATGACTAAGAATGACAGAAAAAGAATCAATATGTTTGAGTTATGGTGCTAGAGAAGAGTACTGAGCATACCATGGACTGACAGAAAGAACAAGTAGGTATGTCTTGGAGAGAGTAAAACCAAGTTTCTCTTTGGAGGCAAGGACTTTGAAGCTCCTTCTCACATATTTGGACATATGACCAGGAGGGACTAGTCCTTGGAGAAAGTCATCATGCTTTGAAGAGTGGGGGGGGGGTGCAGCGTAGGAGAGAAAGACCCTGGAGGAAATGGATTGGCATTGTAACTAAGTCAATGGTGTTAAATGTGTTTGAGTGAGACTTGGAGGGGTTAGGTGTGTTTGAGTAAGCCTTGATAAGGATAGGATAGGGTTCAGAGCTATTGTACATAGGGTTGCTGTGAGTCGTAGGTGACTCGATGGCACATAAAAAACAACAACAAAGCATCTGGTGGTATTTGAACTACTAGAGAAGCACTACTTTTGGTTTCTCGGTATCTCCCATTAGGATATGCAACCAGAAGTCCCTCTTGAAGAATTAGTCAATTCATCAAAATCCGTTTTAGTCAACATTTTTCATGTCCTTTAGTGTTGTGTTCAAGTTAAATGTTTGGTGCAATTATTGTCATGTGACTTTACTATTAAGAAATAAAAACACAAACATTTTTATGTAAGTTGATATTGAAATATCATAAAAACATATTTCATAAATAAAGACCGAGAATCTTTTAAAATTACCTTTTTTAGTTTTATTGTGTTGCTATTATGTGGTTGCTGTTGTTAGGTGTAGTCATGTCAAATACTTGACTCATGACTCCTTATGGAAAACAGATCTGAACCATGTCCTAAGCAATACCATCCTCAGCATATCTGACACACTTGAGCTCAATGCTACAGACACTATGCCAATCTATCTCTTTGGGTGTCTTCCCTACTTAGCTGACTTTTCCAAGCATTATGTCCTTTTCCAAAGAAGAGTCTTTCCTAGAAACATGGCCAAAGTCTGTGAGACAAAACTCTGGGAACCTCCAAGAAACATTCTGGCTGCACTTTTCCCAAGACTATATCTGTTTGTTCTTTGGCGGTCCGTGGGATATTCTGTACTCTTCTCCAACACAACAATTCAAAGACATCAATTCTTCTCTCAACCTTATTCATTGTTCATGTCTTATAGGCATGGCAAGTAATTGAAAATACCATGGCCTAACAGGCACATCTTAATCTTCAAATGAGCATCATTGATTTGGGGGATTTTAGAGAGGTCTTTGAGAGCAAACTTGTCCAGTGTGGTACGTCTCCTTATCTCTTGACTGCTAGAACTAAGTGTGTTGGTTGTGAATTCAGTTTTAATCTTTTCTCTGTCTATCATTATGTTGTATATTCGAATAGCGGTGAGGATTTTTGTATTCTTGATATTGAGATGTATTCCATACTCAAGACTACATTTTTTGATCATCTGCACCAAGTGTTTCAAGCTCTCCTCACTTTCAGCAAACAAGGTTATATCATGTCCATAATACAGGTTATTGAAGGCTCTTCCTCCAATCCTGATGGCACATTCTTTACTTGAATTATCTACCCAGTATATAGATTTATTAAGTCTGGAGAAAGGATTGTTTTGTTTTTGTAATGTGCTGTAGAGTCTCTTGTGACTCATGGTGACCCTATGTACGAGAACCCTAAACCCTCCTCTATCCTGTGTCAATTAAACTGACCCCAACACACCTATTCATATTACCCTAATCACTGAATCAATCCAACTCATCAAGGGTCTTCCTCTCCTGCACTGTCCTTCTACCTTCCCAAACATGATGTCCCTCTCCAAAGACTGGTTTCCTCCTTGAAACATGCCCAAAGCATATCAGATGAAATTTCAGAATCCTTGCCTCTAATGAGCATCCTGGTTTCAGCTTCTCCTTGACAAACTGGTTTGTTTTCCTAGCAATCCATGGTATATTCAACACTCTTCTCCAACACCACAGCTCAAAGGCATCAATTCTCTTTCAATCATTCCTAGTCATTGTCCAGCTCTTTGATGCATAGCATGCAATTGAGAAGACTATGGCCTCGATCAGGTGCACCTTAGTCTTCAGCTTGACATCGTTGCTCTTCAGTGCTCTGAAGAGGTCAGACAGCTGACTTTCCCAGTGGAATTCTTTTCTTGATTTCCTGGCTGCTGGTACAAAGAGTGTTTATTATGGATCCACGCAAAGTAAAACTGTTAACAATCTCAATCTCTTCATTGTCCATAATGATGCTGCTAATTGGCCTAGTGGTGAGAATCTTTGTTTTCTTGATGTTGAGCTGCAATCCATATTGAAGGCTGCAGTCTTTGACCTTCTGCAGCAAGTACTTCAGGTCCTCCTTAGTTTTAGCAAGCAGGGTTGTGTCATCTGCATAATGCAGGTTGTTGATTAATCTTCCTTCAATCCTGATGCCACATTTCTTCGTATACAGCCCAGAGTCCCAAATGATCTGTTCTGCATACAGATTGAAAATGTATGGAGATAGAATACATCCCTGGCAGACACCCTTCATGATTTTGAACCATGCCATATGTCTTTTCTCTGATGACTGCCTCTTGGTTCAAGTATAGGTTTAACATAAGCACAATGGATTCCCAGTTTTCTCAAAGTCAGCCACAGTTTGTTATGATCCACATAGTCAAAAGACTTTGTATGAAACACAGATAGACATTCCTCTGGTACACTCTGCTTTCTGCCAAGATATAACCTTGCTATAGACCTTTCCTGATTTTAAACCATGTAGTAATCCTTTGCTGTCTTCAACAGCAGTTCTGGTCTAATACAGATCTCCTATGAGAAAAAGTATAGTTTTGAGAGTTTCATTCTTTTCAATGTTAACCGTAGTTTGATATGATCCACACAGTCAATAAAGTGCAAATAGGTAGTCTTCTTGCTGTTTGGTATGATCAGATTAATTTTTACTGTAAACAACACTATTCACAACAGAAAAAAAATTGGTATTTTCTACACCACCCTCACATACATTTCTATGTGTGAGCCCACAAGGCACAATTAATGTGTGACTATATTTCATTGAGGGTTTTTCTTTTTTTCATTGCTCTTCTATGCTAGTAAGTATGATGTCCAGTTTCAAAGATTGGTTCTTCTTGATAGTAGGTCCAAAATATGTGGAATGAAGTTTCACCACTCTTGCCTCTGAAGAACATTTTGGATGGAAATCGTCTCAGACAAGTTCATTAGTCTTACAGTGTGAGTAAATCTTCTTCCTAACACCATCATTCAAAAGCATAATTCTTCTCCCTGTTCCTTTACATACATATGTGGGTGGTGGGGGGAGAGGGGAAGGGGCAGACAAACTCCCCCCAAAAAAAGTAACAAAAAACCCCTGTGATTTTCTGGATTTTCTACCAGTGCATATTAGTTCTCTGCTTTTTTTTTTCCAAAACAATTTTTTAAAAAATTCCTTTTTAGTTTATATTTATTTTCATACAAAATTCATATATGATGTGTTTTACACTATCCTTCATTCACATTGTGTGTCGTACAATTATTTTCATTCATAATGTTTTATAAAATCAATCACCATTGAATTATGCTCTTTATCTTTCCAGATTCCCAGTGAATGTTTCTCATTTCCTTTAATCTCTCCAGCCACCAAAAGTTCAACCCTATGATATTTACTCATTCTCATCCTCACCTCTCTGTTTTCACCCCTTCCCACCTTGTATCCCTGAGCAAGTTTTGTTATTTGTTTGTTTTTAATAGTAATGGTCCTACACACTATCTTTATGAGATTGTGTTACCTCTTAAAATAAGTATTTAAAATCCCTTTCATTTTCAGAAAACAAGTTTATCTTACCTACATATCACAGATTGTGAATGAGTATGCCTCCACTCTGTCATCATGTTTTTCTTGTTTTTCTTGATATAATTCAGCTTCTCAAATTATTTGCTCAGCAAACAAGTTGAATAAGTATGATAAAGGAAATATTTCCTGGTTGTTGTTTTTTTTTGGTCTATGATCTGCATAGTCAGCATTACATTTCCTAGAATTAACAAAACTTCACATGAAACAGTTACAACATTGATGAATACTGTTTTAAAATGTTGTTTTATAAAATATTAGAGAAGAGACTTCTAAAGGTGCTTTAGAAGGTTTTATTTAATTTTCCTTTAATATTTTAATAACGTAAATGTTAGTTTTCTGTAAGTATATGAAGAAATCATCACAGTTGCAGGTTCTTATTATTTATCTCATGGTTCAAGATATCATTATTTTATAGCAACTATATTTAGATATATTATTCTGATTTTAGTCATGTACATAAAGGCAATATATTTTTTCATTAAGTTTGAGACATATAAAGTTATTTAAAATAACATATATTTTTAAAAATACATTTAATTTTACAAATTCCAAGTAAATTGTTAACTGTTAGGAAAAGGAAGTATACCTAAGAAAGATAGAGCTACTACTTGTATACAAAATGTAAACAAATAATTTCTAATATATTTTTCTTTTATATTGGTTTGCTTACAAATTGCATATTGTTTTTGTTGTTGTTGTTATGTGCCGTCGAGTTGCTTGTGACTCATTGCGACCCTATGTACAACAGCCCTAAACCCTGCTCTGTCCTGTGCCAATCGCACTGCCTCTGACACATCCATCCTGACTACCCCAGTTACTGAACAATCCACCTCATAGAGGGTCTTCCCCTCCTGCGCTGTCCCTCCACTCTGCCCAGCATGATGTCCCTCTCCAAAGACCTGTCTCTCCTTACAACATGTCCAAAGTATGCCATGCAAAGCCCCAGAATCCTTGCCTCCAAGGAGCAGCCTGGTTTAACCCTCTCTAGGATGAATCTATTTGTTTTCTTGGCAGTCCATGGTACATTCAGTACTCTTCTCCAGCACCACAGGTCAAAGGCGTCAATTCTCCTTCTATCCTCCCTAGTCATTGTCCAACTCTCTGATGCATAACAAGTGATTGCAAAAACCATGGCTTGTATGAGGCGCACCTTAGTATCCAGAGAGACACTGTTGCTCTTGAGTACTTTAGAGAGGTCCCTAACCGCCGACTTTCCCATCGCAATACGTTTTTTACTTCCTGGCTACTGGTGCCAAGAGTGTTGACCGTGGAGCCGAGCAAACTGAAGCTGTGAACAATCTCAATCTCTTCACCATCCATCCTGATGCTACCGATTGGTCCAGTCGTGAGAATCTTTGTCTTCTGGACATTGAGCCTCAGTCGATATTGAAGGATGCAGTCCTTGACCCTCTGTAGTAAGTGCCTGAGGTCCTCCTCAGTTTCAGCGAGCAGGGTTGTGTCATCTGCATAACACAGATTGTTGATAGATCGTCCACCAATCCTGACGCCATGCTTCTCCTCATAGAGCCTTGCCTCTCGGATAATCTGCTCTGCATACAGGTTGAAAAGGTATGGAGACAGGACACATCCCTGGCGTACACCCTTCCTAATTTTGAACCATGCAGTGTTGCCCTGCTCTGTTCTAACTACTGCCTCTTGGTCCAAGTATAGATTTTGCATTAGGACGATTAAATGTTCTGGGATTCCCATTCTTCTCAGAGTCAGCCACAGTTTTTTTATGATCCACGCAGTCAAATGCCTTTTCACAATCAATGAAACACAGATAGACATTCTTCTGGTATTCTCTGCTTTCAGCTAAGATCCATCTAACATCAGCTACACTATCTCTAGTACCACACAAATTGCATATACATTGTGTTTAACACTATTCTTCATTCACATTGTATTTTATACACTCACTTCCATTTTTAGGTTTTATAAAATTAATCGCTGTTGAACTATACCCATCATTAGCTTGTCTTTCAGAAGGCCGAGAGACACACGGAGAAATGTTCAAAGTCACTGGCAGGAAATTAAATGCAAATCAAAACTGCAATGGAATACCAGAGACAAATTTAGCAGGGCAGTAAGCAATAAATGTTAGAGAGGATGTGGAAATATAGGAACTTCATGCACTGTTGATACTACTGTAAAATGGAAAAACCACTCTGGAAGGCAGCTTGTGGTTTCTTCAAAAAGTTAAACAAAGAATCTCTGTGTAACCCAGCTATTCCACTCCTAGGCATATACACCAAGGATATTAGAAATGATACACAACAGAGATTTGTACACCAATATTCATAGGCATGTTATTCACCATTGTCAAGTTAACTGTAATCTCAAAGTCACACAGTTTGAAGCCACCAGCTAATCCATGGGAGAAGAATAGGCGATCTCCTCTCCTGCGATTACTGCCTCTGATAATAGGCTGAAAGTTCACCTAGGGTTTGTTCTGACTCTATGGTATTCATCAATGACAACAAACAAATAATAACTGGTTCTTTCTTGTATGTTTATAATATATTCTGAAAGAGTAATCAATGTTTACTTAATTATTTTCAAGAAATATTGAAGTAATCGATCATCATAAACTCATAAAACACCTAAAATTAAAAAATGCCTATTTCAAGACAGAAAGATAAAAACTAGAACGATGCTACTTAAAAATCCATAGAAATGCAAATTGTGACCAAAAATGAGCTTTTACATGGTAACTCAACTGTATACAAAATTCAGCAATACTTTAGACATGAAATTTAATTATAGGATATTAGAAATAAAGATCCTTTCAAAAGTAGTACAATTATTTCTTAAATTTTATGCTTCTACTGATTCATGAAGTAGCAGTAATTCTGAATACTAAATAAATTAGACATATATTGTTGAAGTATTTAGTGGATAGTCTTTGTTATTTGGACAAGACTGTGAACATCAGCGAAGCTTCTAATAAAACCAGAAACCTGAAATGTGTCCATTACAAACACATAACATTGATTAAGGCTAAATAAAACAAAAAAAAATCATAAATAATTTTCATTCTACAGAATGATTGTACCAAGATTTATTTTTAAATAAAAAAGGGAAAAAAATAAGCCATTTAGCTGTGCTTTGTTGCTATTTGTTTTCACTACTGGAAAGTTCTAACATTGTGTTTTATTTATGGATTCAAATGTTTATATAAGAACAAACAAATGTCTTATAGGCAAGGCAACAAGGGTGTTCTTCAGTGCTGAGCATGGTGAAACTTCATCTAATTTATTTGGAACATGTTGTCACAGAAGTCAGTCCTTAGAAAAAGATATCTTGCTGGGAAAGACTAGAGAAAGAGATAAAGACAGTAGAAGGCATCTTTATTAATCCTATGTATAAATAACATATTCTCATCTTTCCTAGATCCATAAAAATGAAACAGGCAAGGGATTTTTAGAATTCTGTGACTACTGTTGAACTCAGATACCCAATTTTCTTTGTTTCTTTAACACTTATAGAAATATTTTAAAGTTTGTAACCTGGATTTATTATAAATTTTACTAGAAGATTTAGAGGCCATGCTGAAATTAAAGGAGTTATAATAAACATGAACACTCTAGGTTTTCATGATTACCATCCGAATATTTCTTCATCTGCTCATGTGTTGATTAAACTGTGGATATTAAGGCCACATTAGTAGAAAGAATAGATATACATAGAGATATGGTACAGGGTGATTTTTTAGGTGTGTATTTATTCCTTTCTGTCTGCTTAATTCTGTCGGGTCATACTATCTTTCTGTCTACACATTTGACTTTTTTTACATTCTCTGGGCACTAGCTAACTTGAAACTGCATTTAAATCTAGAGGTTTAAATCATAACAAATGAGAACAATTATCTTGTATATGATTGTGTAGCCCTCACAATTTTAATTCCTTGAAAGTATTTAAAAGGGAATATTTTAACTAATCCTAGTGGAATTTTATTTCAAGTTAACTAATCCCATTAGTTTTTACTATTAAATTGGATAGAGTTCTACTGAGTTGTGTGAAAGTCGGGATCACCTTGATTCCACAGCAAACAAATGTTGTTGTGTAGTTACGTGCCTTCAAGTCACTTGCGACTCAAAGCGACCCTATGTACAACAAAACTCAACTGTGCTCTGTTCAGTGCCAATCGCACTGTCTACAACACACCAATCCCAATTATCCCAGTCACTGAATCAATCTACCTCATAGGGGGCCTTCCCCTCCTGCACTGTCGTCCACCCTCCCAAGCATGATGTCCCTCTCCAAGGACCAATTACTCCTTACAAAATGTCCAAAATATGTTAGATAGAGCCTCAGAATCCTTGCCTCCAGGAAGCCGCCTGGTTTAACCCTTTCCAGGATGAATCTGTTTCTTTTCCTAGCAGTACATGGTACCCTCAATACTTGTCTCCAACACCACAGCTCAAAGGCATCAATTCTCCTTTGATCCTCCTTAGTCATTGTCCAACTCTCTGATGCATAACAAGTGATAGCAAAGACCATGTCCTGTATCAGGCGCACCTTGGTCTCCAGAGAGACACCATTGCTCTTCAGTACTTTGGAGAGGTCCCTAACAGCAGACTTTCCCATGGCAATACGTCTTTTCATTTCTTGGCTACTGGTGGCAAGAGTATTGACTGTGGAGCCAAGCACACTAAAGCTGTGAACAATCTCAATCTCTTCACCATCCATTCTGATGCTGCCAATTGGTCCACTGGTGAGAATCTTTGTCTTCTTGACATTGAGCCTCAATCCATACTGAAGGCTGCAGTCATTGACCCTCTGCAGCAAGCGTTTCAGGTCCTCCTCAGTGTGTCAGCAAGCAGGGTTGTGTCATCTGCATAACGCAGATTGCTCATAGATCTTCCACCAATCCTGACACCACGCTTCTCCTCTTAGAGCCCAGCCTCCAGGATAATCTGTTCTGCATACAGGTTAAAAAGGTATGGAGACAGGACACACCCTTCCCAATTTTGAACCATGCAGTGTTTCCCTGCTTTGGTCTGACGATTGCCTCTTGGTCCAAGTATAGGTTTTGCATTAGTAAGATCAAGTGCTCTGGGATACTCTTCTCAGAGTGAGCCACAGTTTATTATGATCCACACAGTCAAATGCCTTTGCATAATCAATGAAACACAGATATACATTCCTCTGGTATTCCCTGCTTTCAGCCAAGATCCATCTAACATTAGCTACAACATCCCTAGTACCACGACCCCTTCTAAACCCAGGCTGGACTTCTGGCAGTTCTCTGTTGATGTGCTGTTCCAGTCATTTTTGGATAATCTTCAGTAGAATCTTGCTTGCATGTGAAATCAATGATATTGTTCTGTAGTTTCCACACTCTGGTGGGTCACCCTTCTTTGGAATGGGAACAAATACAGATCTCTTCCAGTCAGTTGGCCAGGTGGTTGTTCTCCAGATTTCTTGGCTGAAATATGCCAATTGGTATACCATCAATTCCTGGGGCCTTATTTTTTGCTATTTCCTTCAAAGCAGCCTGAATTTCTTCCTTCATTACCATAGGCTCTTGCTCATATGTTGTTTCATGAAATTCTTCTGTGTCTGCCAATTCCTTTTGATACAGTGACTCAGTATATTTTTTCCATCATTTTTTAATGCTTCCTGGATCATTTAATATTCTTCCTAAAGCATTCTTGATTATAGCAACTCGAGATTTTAATTTGTTCTTCAGTTCCTTGAGCTTAAGAAACGCTGAGCGAGTTCTGCCTTTTTGGTTTTCTGACTCCAACTCCTTGCACATTTCATTGTAATAGTTTACTTTGTCATCCTATGCTTCCTTTTGAAATCTTCTATTCAACTCTTTAGTATCTTGAGTTCTTCCTTCTGCTTTGGCTTCTCTGTGCTCCAGTGCAATTTTCAGAGTCTCTTCTGACATCCATTTTGGTCTTCTCTTCCTCTTCTGTCTTTGCAATGACTGTTCGCACTCTTCCTGGATGATACCCTTAATATCCTCCCACAACTCATTTGGTCTTTGCTCATTAGTGTTCAAGGCCTCAAACCTGTTCCTTAGATGGTTCTGAAATTCAAGTGGTATTCATAGGGTGAATGAATTGCTCCCACTAGAACTTACAGGGAGCTCTGGTGGCCTAGTGGTAAGAAGCTACACTGCAATTCCAAAAACATGGGGTTCAACCAGTTGCCTCATGGGAGAAAGTAGGACAATTTCCTCCAGTGTGATGTACTGCCTATAACTAGCTGCTTGGATGTCAGTTATGGGTCAGGGCTGACTCAAGGGTGTACAACACCAACAGAACTTGTAGAATTGCCTCAAATAAATTTGTTATGGAAGGTAAATAATATTTTTTAATTGTAAATAATTTTGTCATACTATAAAAAATTATTTTTCATCTATTTCAGAAATGTCATAACAAAAAAAAAAAGAAATGTCATAACAATAGAGCTTAACTAGTTTACCTTCTAGCTCCTCTGTTACTTCCCATTTAAATATTTATGATAAAAATAATGCAAGTTTACCAACCAAAAGTAGTGATCTGAATTGAAATTAGAAGTAGTGTTGTTATGTCAGCTGAAAAGATACTTCTCAAGTTATTTTTGTGCTTGCAATAATAATAGAAATGAGCATCCCAACTTTGTCTGGTAATAGCACCAATGTTCACAAATTAACTTTAGAAAGCCTTTTAAAACACAAAAATTAGTCCAAGAAGACTACATTGTCTATGGGGAAAAAAGTAGGCTATTGGATTTTGCCTTACACTGTGAACTGATCATAATAATAAAACTATATGTGCGTGTTCCTGTGATGTAAGCGTTACATTAAGATCTTCACATGAGATGAGGTTACATGATTGTGATTGTTTAAAAAAAATGTTGGTGGTGAAATTTTTTGTGATCAAAAATGTTGTCTAGCATACTGGCTCTGTTTGCTTTAGTTTTCTACATTGCAATCCTGTATAACACATTAAAGTCTTGCTTGAATAGTACCCTTTACTTTCTGAAATTACGCTTCAATAGCAGCTAGATTTTATTCAGTTTGCATGTATAATTACTAATGAATATGTGTTATCAATGGATTTTCAAAGTGGATAGAAAGTGTCCTTGTCATTGCTTTATGACAACATTTATAATTAAGTTACTTCTTGAAAACATCATAATCATCTTAGTCACAAAAATATTTTGTAATTGATTGGAAAATTTATTTCACTGGTCAAGTCACTGAAGAACTCTATCCAGACATTTATCAAAGTTTGTGCCTTTAATCTTCAATAATTTGTTCTTGGAGAGAAAGAGCTAATGAATAATAAAGACCCAAATAGTCACGCTTGATGAAATTTTATCCTGAAGCTCTTCCCTTAGTTCTTTTAAATCTTAGAACTATGTGCTTTGCATCTCACCAAGTGTTCTTCATGAAATGATTACTGAGGAAAACCATGGTCTTTCTTTAGGTATCTTGGATCTCTCCTAGCACTTATTGTAATTTGTTGCTATATGTCATTGAATCAGAACCAACTTATACCTGGCTGCCTAGTGGGTTATAAGAGGCTGTAAATCACACAGTCAGAGATTGTATGTTTTTCTCCTGTGGAGTATCTGGTGGAGTTGAACCATCTGCCTTTGGGTTGATAGTGTCATTTCTTAACACTGGATCATTAGAGAACTGCTAACACCATATTCAACTTGAGTTAGTTTCCACAATATTGGAGGTAGAAAGTAGTCTTAAAGCACTTGTGTATGGATTATGTTGTTGTCGTTGTTAGTTTCCATTGATTCGAGCATGACTCATATGAACCCTGTCCTATCCTGTGCCATCTTCACACTTCCTGACACACTAGATCCCATAGCAGCAATTATCATGTCAATCCACCTAGTCTTGGGTGTTTCTTTCCTTTATTGACCCTCCACTCCTCCAAACATCATGTTTCTCTCCAAGGAATATCCCCTTGTAGCAACATGCCCAAAGTCTCATCATCCTTGCCTCCAAAGAAAACTCCATCTGTGCTGTTTCCAAGACATATTTATTTGTCTTTTGGCAATTCATGGGATGTTCAGTTCTCTTCCTCAACACAACAGCTCAAAGCCTTCAATGCTTCTTCTATCATCCTTACTCTTTGTCCAGATCTCAGTAAGTGATCAGAAATGCCATGGCCTGAATCAGATGTACCTTAGTCCTCAAACTGACATCATTTATCTTCAATAACTTGGAGAGGTTCCTAACTGCATACTTTCCCAGTATTATGTTTCTTCTTATTTCCCCACTGCTGGTACCAATGGAGTTAATTGTGGATCCAAATAAGATGAACTTTTTGACAGTTTAAATCTCTTCTCCATCCATCAACATTTTGCCTGCCAGTTCAGTGGTAAGAATCTTTGTTTTCTTGACATTGTGATGCAATCCATATTGAAGACTATATTTTTTATTTTCCGCAAGTACTTCAAGTCTTCATCACTTTCAACAAGCAATATTGTATAATATGCATAGCTCAGATTATTGATGAGTCTCTTTCCCATCCTGATGCCACATTCATATTTATAGAGTTCAGTTCCTCAGATAATTTGCTCAGCATACATGTACGGATTATATGTCAACTTAAAGAAACAAAAGTATCTTCCCTCCTGGTCTAATAAATAAAGTCATCATTATAAATAGAAAAAATATTTAAGTTGTCAAGGATGTATTTTACTTGTATCAACAATCTATACCAAAAAATAGGCAGTTAAGAAATTAAATGCCATATTCTTTTGGGTAAATCTACTGCAGAGGACATCTTTAAAATATTTATACTTGAAAGCATTTCTTTAAGCAGAAGCTAGTCTTATTTATTAAAAAATCCTATTATTACAACTGCAATGTCCATTATTACAGTCTATTATGAATGTCTATTATTATGTCTCTTATTACAGTCATATTTTCAATTCATCTCATTTATTAAATTTTTTTCCTGAAGCTGCTTCTTTACCCAGAATAAATAATACCCTTTTCCAAAGACTGATCCCTCCTGATAACCTGTCCAAAGTACATGTGTCAAAATATCAACATCCTATATCTAAGAAACATTTTAGCTCTACTTTTTCCAAAAGAAATGTGTTTGTTTTTCTTGTAGCAAATATTATTTAGCAAACTCATAATGCAAACGTATTAGATTTTCTTTAGTCTTTCTTCTATTATTCACCTTTTGCATGCTTTGGTCAATGTACGCCTGAGGTCACATTTGTAAGGTCACCCAGGAGCTAGGGGACATTCCACTCTAACTACACTTTATGGGAGACATTCCAATCTGCCTGGTATCGTAGGGAGACATTCTAATCAGCCCTGTGTTATATGGTTACAGCCAATCAGAAGATAACATTACCACAGGCCACATCTTGCTTAATCATCACAATCAACTTAAGGGACCGAGTAGCTCCATATTTGGGAATTAACAGAAGATGTCTTATCAGCGTCATCCAGGAAGAGTTGACCACCAAGCTGACCACCCTATCCCCAACCCCTGCCTATAAATTTATGCCTGTAACTTACTCACTGTGATTTTCCTGCCCATACTGATGTTTTCTGGCCTGATACAGTAAATTTCACCCAAGAGCTGCCAATAAACTCCTCTGTTTTATTCCACCTGTTTTTCTGCACACTTTTTACTTGTAAGATCCAGTCTTGGTTTTCAGAGGCTATAAATCATACAGAAGATGATTGACCATCCTTCTTCCCTGGTGCTGCTGGTATACTATAACTGCCAGAAGGGAACTGCTTTTGTATTTTCAAGATAGTTCCCTGTGTACTACACAACTACTTCTGCATAATTTAAAAGCATTAAAACACTATGTCTTGAATACGATGGACTTTAGTACTCAAAGTGCCATTATTCCTTTTGAGAACTTTGACTTTGTAGTATTGCCCATTGTAATAGCTTGTTGGCTTTCTTAACTCTTGGGTGCATCATTGTTGTTAGGTGTCAAGTTGAGTTGAGTACAATCCCTAGCAAACCTATGAGCAACAGATCTGAACTTTGTCCTCCTATCCTGTGTCATTCTCACACTTCCTGACACATTAGAGTACATTGTGGCTGTCATTGTGTTAATCCACCTGGTTAAGGATCTTCCTCTCATTCAATGACTCTCATCTTTTCCAAGCCTGGTGTCCCTCTCCAAGGAATAGCTTCTTCTAGTACTATACCTGAAGTATGTGAGATGAAGCTTCAACATCTTTGCTTCCAAAGCACTTTCTCTAAGATATATTTTTTTCTGTTGGAAATTCATGGAATATTTAGCACTCTTCTCCAACACCAATTATTCTTCTATTATCCTTATTCATTGTCCAGCTTTCAGATACATAGCAGATACACAGCAAGTAATCAGAAAGACTATGGCCTGAATCAGATTCATCTTAGTCCTCAAACTAGCATCATTGCTCCTCAATAGTTTGGAGAGGTCTCTGACTGCAGACTTCCCCAATGTGATATGTTTCATGATATCCCTAATGCTAGTACCAAGGATGTTGATAGTGGTTTCAAGCCAGATAAAATTGTGGACAATTTTAATCTTTTCCCCTTCTATCATGATGTTCTTTATTGGTCCAGTGGTAAGATTTTTTTGTTTTCTTGATGTTAAGATGGAATCCATATTGAAGTCTGTATTTTATGATCTTCTACAAGTGTTTCAAGTCCTTCTCACTTTCATCAAGGAAGGCTTTCTGATCTGTATAATGCAGTTTATTGATGAGTAGTCCTTCAAACTTGATGCCACAATTTTCACTATAGACTCCAGCTTCTCAAATAATTTGCTTAGTATACAGATTAAATAGGTATGGAGAGATGATAAAAACCTGACACAACCCTTTCTTATACTACAAGGAAATTATGTCTTGTTCCTTTGCTCTATTTATACAACAGACTCTTGATCTAGGTATAGGCTTTGTATAAGCAGAATTAAGTGCTCTGGGATTCCCATTCTTCTCAATGTTAGCTGTAACTTTTTTGTAATCCACACAATCAAATGTTTTTGCCTAGTCAATAGTGCGTAAATAAACATTCTTCTGGTATTCTTTACTTTCATCTAGGATCCATATCCCTGCAACAATAATATCCCTGGAGCCATGGCCTTTTCTTAGTGATGCTTGATCTTCTGGCTGTTCACTATCTATGTATTCTTCTAGCTGTTTTTGAATGATCTTCAGCAGTAATTTGCTTGCATGTGATATTAATGATATTGTTCTATAGTTTCCACATTCTGATGTATCACCTTTTTTGGAGATGGGGACAAATACAGACCTCTTCAAATCAGTTATCCAGTAGCTGTCCTCCAAATTTCCTGGCATAGACTTGTGAACACATCCAGAGCTGCTTCTGTTAGTTGAAACATGTCAGGTGGTATACCATTGATTGCTGGGGCTTTCTTTTTTGCCAATATCTTCAGTGCAGCTTCAACTTCCTCCTTCATTACTATTGGCTCATATTCATATGGTTCTTTCTGAAATATTTCACTGGCACTCAATTATTTTTGATAAAGTAACTCTGTGTATTCTCTCTGTCTTCTTTTGATGCTTTCTGGATCGTTCTACACACTGCCCATAGCAGCTATCAATAATGCAACTCAATGCTTAAATTCAATTTCTATTCTCTCAGCTTGAGACTATGGAGCGAGTTCTTTCCTTTTTATTTATCAATTTCTCATCACTAAGTACTTCAAGTATCCTTCAGTTTTAGTAAGCAAAGTTGGACCAACTGTATATCACAAGTGGTTAACGAGTCTTCCTGCAATTCCATGACATAGTCTAGCTTCTTGGATAATTTAAGAAACAGATTGAATATGCATGGTGAAAATATATAAGCAGCCAAACACCTCCCATCACTTAAACTTTTTCTCCCATAGGTTTTACAAGAGTACAATTACATGTTCCTGAATTACAGTTCTTAATAATGTTTTCCATAATTTGTTATAGTTAAATATTCAATAAACACAGGCAAATATCTTCATGATATTCTTTTTTTCTGAGTATGATTTAAATTCCTATTCTACTATTGTAACTGATTTTTATTTTCTTTTTTTAGGACAGATAGTCTTCCAAATTTCCTGCTATATTTGTATAAGGATGTCCATTACTTCATCCATTCACTCAAATACTTCAATTTTTTATTTTGTAAACCTCTGTACTTTTCATCAATCCTTCCACTGTAGCTTGAGCTTCTTCCTCCAACATCATATAGCTTTAATTGTCATATAGTTTTTACAAAATTATTTCAGCAATTATTAATTATTTTCATTATAGAAACTTCATGTAATCTTCTTTTGAAACTTCCTGCGTTGTTGACTATTTTGTCCATATATTAAAAGCTTATGAAGAAAAGATCTTAAATATGATGTAATAACATCATTTTCAAGAACTCAGTTTGCAATACAACTGATATAATCTTAAAGTATACCTGTTACAATCTAAAGTTATTTCCTTTCTGTATGTCTTTTAAAATAGCACTTTTTTTCTCTCAAATTGCACACATAGCAGTCAAAGCTGACTTGATATAGTCAATAAAAAAACAGATAAACCTCTTTTTTGCTACTCTCTGCTTTCAACCAACATCAATCTGACTTGAGTAATGATATCCCTTGTGTCATACTCCCTTCTGAATTCATTTTAAATATCTGGAAGTTCCTTGTTGATGTACTCTCCTAATATGTATGCATGTATGTGTATGTGTGTGTGTGTGTGTGTGTGTATAATATATATATATTTAATATTAGACATCCAAAACTACAGCTTCTTTGAATATGGATTACATCAACTTCAAGAAAACAAAAATCTTCACCACTGGGTCAATAGGCCATATCATGATAGATGGAGAAAAGGTTCAAGTTGTCCAGGATTATATTTTACTTTGGTCTACAATCAACACCCACAGTAAAAGCAGTTCAAGTTGCATTAGGAATATGTGCCATCAAGAACCTCTCCTAAGAATTACAAAAACAATGATATCAGTTTAAAAATTAAGTTTTGCTTAATCTATGACAGGTTTTTTTCAGATATTTCTTAGTGCATCTGAAAGACAATGAATAGAGATGACAGAAGAATCAATGTCTTAGAACCATGCTGTTGGAGAAGAGTACTCAATATCCATGGACTACCAAAAAAACAAACAAGTCTATCTTGGAGGAAGTGCAGCTTAGAGTCAAGGATGGTGAAACTTTATCTCATATAATTTGAACATGTTTTTTGTTGGGACCTGTCCTTGGAAAAGGACATCATTTTGGAAAAGGTGGACAGTCAAAGAAATAAAGTTTGATTAATACGGTGACTGTAAAATTAGGCTGAAGCATAATAGAAATTGTGAGAATGATGTTGTTGTTAGTAATTCTCAACTGTTAAGTTGCGAGCGACTCATATGACAGAGTTCAGATCTACTGTTCATAGGGTCACTATCAGTCTTACTTGACTCAATAGCACCTAACAAGAACAACGACAGCAAGAAAACTCTATGCAGCATTTGTATTCTTTGGAATGGTATAGGGATAGGACAGTGTTCAGATCTGTTATTTATAGGGCAACTACAAGTCATAGATAACTCGATAACACCTAGTAACTACAATAGTAATTAATAAAATGATGGATAATAAATATTTAAATATATAAATATTTGCAAAATCAGATTTATTTGACTAAACATTTATGTAAATATTAATGATTTTATGAATTATCTTACCATAAAGTTTGAACCTTTTTTTTTACAGTGAAAAAAATGGCATCTAATTACTGGAGGATTGATTTTTTTTCTAATTATGACCTCAGAAGATTTTGATAGGGACTCCTTGGCTCTTTGTGTGCCTTACCATTTGCATTATTCTTTGAAACAGATAATATAAAATAACTTCAGTACCATGATGATAGTTCAATGTGAAAATATTTCTCAGGTTGTGTGTCTTAATCAAGTTTGCTCTAGGCAAAATTTAAAGAACTATGTGTTGGATCTCTGCATAAGTAAAAGGTAGAACTAAATGAACTCAAAAGTGCAAGATGTGCAACAGGAAGAGTGGAAAGGAAAGAGTTTATCTGATTAAAGAAAGTCACTTAAAAAAGACATTCAGATGGCCAACAAGCACATGAAGAAATGTTCAAATCCTTAGCTCTAAGAGAGATGCAAATCAAGACAACTATGAGATATCATCTCACCCCAGTAAGACTAGCAAAATTTAACAGAACAACAAGCAACAAATGCTGGCAAGGTTGTGCAGAGACTGGAACCCTTATTCACTGTTGGTGGGAGTGTAAAATGGTGCAACCACTGTAGAAGGTGGTATGGCGCTTTCTCAAAAAGTTGCAAATAGAGATACCATTTGACCCAGCAATTCCACTCCTGGGAATATACCCTAAAGAGACCCTAACCAACATCCAAGCAGATATATGGACGCCCATGTTTATCATGGCTTTGTTCACAATAACAAGGAGTTGGAATCAACCTAAGTGCCCATCAACAAACGAATGGATAGAGAAGCTGTGGTATATTCACAAAATGGAACATTTTGCTGCATTGAAAAAAAGGAACTCATTTAATATTATTCAAAATAGGTGACCCTGGAGGACATTATGATGAGTGAAATATCTCAGTCACAAAAGGACAAACACTGTATGGTGCCACTGTTGTAGAATGAGGCTGACATCAAGGTGGGGGTAAGTCTGAGATAAACTGGATAAATTATGTATACTGCATTTAAGCCAATGAGGGAGAGAACTGTTTAAAAGTAATATATTTTAGGGCATTAAGATTATCATAAGAGTTTGGAATGAGGGTTGCAGAATGGAGTGTACTCGGAGTGAGGGTGGGAGGGTGCTGGAGGATTGTATACCAATGAAGGAATTTTTCTTTTGCTTTTAAAGAAGAGCGAACTGCGGGTGGGGGGGGGGGGGGTGGGGAGAAAAGTGCAACAATGAATGAATGAATGGAAATCTACAATCTTTATAAATGTTCGTTGAAATTAATAATAAAAAAATCTAAAAACTAAAGAAGTAATTTAAACCATTTATCTGATGAGCCATGTTTTCTCCCTATCTTTCATTTTGTAATAGACATGGGTCTATCAGGATAATATATATTTTAAAATGTTCTTTTGTTTCAAAGGGCCAATGTTAATAAACCTAAAGTTTAGTAGTAAAAATAGTCATTAAAAAACAATTGACCTCTTGTTATTGTTTAAGAGGCAATGAAATTCCACAAGTCATTGCCATCAAATAAAAACCAACACATAATTGACCATTCATTGGGTTTTCAGTTTCAATTCACAGGGAGACTGCCTGCCCTGTCTATCTCCTTAAGAGAAGCTAATGGATTCTGCCTTTAGTTTGGGATAGTAACTCCTTTCTGCACTTTACATCTTATCTCCACACTTAGGTGTAAAGATCAGCCTCAATAGACTACTATGTACTTAGGTTGTCCAAATCACATAATTCCAGACTAGTGTATTTTTTGTGATAAGCCATTAACTACTCTAACTTTAGTGACTCTAAAATATGCCTTCTCTCTGGTATAGCCAAGATTCATGGGCTCCAAAGTCTTTTACCTTCTTGGGATTTGTTTTGGCACATTCCATGGAAAATCTGGCTATTACTTGATGTGAGTCTGGAAAAATTACTCTACACCCAAACCAAACAGTGGCAGCTCTAACAGGAGACTTTAAAATTCTTCATGGAAAAATACATGATTTGGGTAGATAGGTCTTCTAAAATCATTTCGTTGCTTTGGCAGAGTCAATCACAACCACTAAAATGTGACATACTCTTCTCCACTCATACTTAATTTTACCTTGACTTGACTTAAGAAATTATTCTGGTTAATCAGTCCTTGACAAGTCATTTGCAGGAGGAGCTGCTTTGGGCCACTTGAAACATTTAAATTCACTTTGAGTAAAAACATTCATGTATTATAAAATCATTCTCTTCATTGAAACAGAAAATAATGTTAAAGATTATAAAAATCATAAAGTTGGATTATAAAAATAGCCTCTATGAAGCAAGAACAAACAAAAAATCAACTTGCATTATACTCCAGTATTCTTTTGCCAATTAAAAATAACTTCTAAATAAACAAACCAAAAAGGTCACTTATGACTTTTCTTGCAGGTACAACCTGAAATGGATTTAAGTGGAATATCAATTTTACATTAAAAATTGATGTTATTTTTCTACTTTTAATATAGGTTTGTTAAAACTAGATACATTATGAATTATAGGTAAAATGTGACTAAGAAGGAAAAATAATTTAAACATTGCTTCCAGTATTTTACATAATACTTCTATCAATATTGTTGTCATTATGTGTTCTCCAGACAACTACGACTCATAACAAACCTATGCACAATAGCTCTGAACTTGCTCAGTCCTGAACCAATTTCACAGTCTCTGACACACCTACTCTCCTTACCTCAGTTATTGTGTCATGCCATCTCGTCTGGGCCTTCCTCTCCTGTGGTGTCCCTCTACCCTTCCAAGCGTGACATCCTTCTCCATTTAGCTGGTCAGGTGATTGTTCTCCAGATTTCTTGGCACAGCTTAGTGAGTACTTCCAAGACTGCATCTGTTTGTTGAAATATGCAACTGATATTCCATAAATCCCTGAGGCCATGTTTTCACCATTTCCTTCAGAGCAACTTGAATTTCCTCCATCACCACTGCCTCTTGAACATATTTTCATCATTTTATAAAATATTCTGTGTTGGCCAGATCTTTTTGGTACAGTGACTCTGTGTACTTCTTCCATTTTCTTTTGATGCTTCCTAAATCATTCAATATTCTGCCCATTGCATCCTGAAGTATTGCAATTGGAGACTTCAATATGTTCTTTAGTTCCTCCAGGTTAAGAAATGCTGAGTAAATCTGACCTTTTTGCATATCCAACTTTAACTCTTAGCACAGATCTCTATAATACTTTGCTTTTTCTTCTGGAATTAACCTGTGAAATATTCTATTCACCTTCTTAACTTCTGGAACTACCAAAAATCCAAGCAAAATTCAGAACAAGCTGTGGCAAGATGGATACCAGTGCTCAGCCAAATGTAATATGACTGAATATAGTTTATACCAGAGAGATGTTTACTTGTGTTTTACTGATCATTCAAAAGCAATTGTGTGGCTAATAATAAATTGTGGCTAACATTGAGAAGAATGGGAATCCCAGAACATTTAATTATGCTAATTTGCAGCCTATACATAGACCAAAAAGCTGTTGTCTGAACAAAATCCATTGTTTTTATGTGTCATCAAGTTAGTATGATTCATAGCAACACTATGAACAATAGATCTGAACACTATCCTATCCTGAGCCATTCTCACCATCTCAGACACACTTGAGCTCATTACTACAGGCATGGAGTTAATATATTTCATTGAGGGTTTTCCTCTCCTTTGTCAACCCTCCACTTTTCCAAGCATGATGCTCTCCTCCAAGAAATAACCATTCTTAACAACATGCTCAAAATATGTGGAATGAATTTTCATCATTCTTTCCTTTAAGGAGCACTCTGACTGCACTTTCTCTAAGACCTATCTGTTCTTTTGACAGTCTGTGTGATATTCAGCATTCTTCTCTAAACCATATTGTTGTTAATGTGACATCAAGTCACCTGTCACTCTATGCACAATAGCTCTGAACTTTGTCCTGTTGTGAGTCACTCACCTATCACCCCAGTTACTGTGTCAACCCATCTAACTTAGGATTTTCCTCTACTGCACTGACACTCCACGATTCTAAGCAAGATATCCCTCTGCGAGGACTTGTCCTTCCCTGACAACATGCCCAAAATACATGAAATGGAGTTTCAAAATTCTTGCCTCCAAGAACCAACTCACTTTCACCTTCTCTAGGACAAATCTGTTTGTTCTCTTGGCATCCATGGAATGTTAATACTCTTCTCCAACACCACAAATCAAAGGCAATGATCCTCTTCTGTCATCATTAGTCAAATCAGGAAAGGTGTGCATCAAAATTATGCATTTTCCTGCAGTACTATGCAGCATGTAAGGGCAATGATTTTGTAAATTACTTCCTAACATGGGAGGGACTGGAGAGAATTATGCTAAATGCACTAAGTCTGTCTCATAAGGAAAAATACTATATAAGACCATTATTGGGAATTAGTATGAGGATCTAAGGGAGCGGGGGCCTTAACCATAGGGTAACACAATTTGTTGGGTGGAGGGAGAGATGCATAAAGATATGGTATGAAACACAATATATGAATTTCAAGAACTTTGTACGTAAACCAGTTGTTAAGTGCCATAGAGTTGTAGATGACCCATAGTGACCCTAGGAATGAAAGTCTTGAATGCAAAACTTTCATCTTTTCTCCAAGTTCATAGAGTTCCTGGAGGCAAGGTTGTTTTTCTTTTTTCTTTTTTTGGTTTTTAGGAAGAGGATGCCACTCCTGCTTCAAAGCTGTTTTATTTGGGAGATATACAAAAACCAGGCCCAAGAGCCATAGGCTCAAGGCCCAAGAAGAGGCCGCAAATGACGGCTATAGCCGTCCTGCACATTTTATTATTAAAAAAAGAAATATCATTAGTATGCTTAATTTCATATGGCAGTCATAAACAGTTGAAAAAATGTGTTTCTGAGCAAGGTCATCAATTTAAAAGTGTGCGGCCACGTGTTAAACATTGAGGTAAAATCTGATTAGCTCACACTCTATTCCTAGCAAGAGCCACACCCTAATCTTAACTCCAAACCAGAAAACACACCTTTGCAGAATACTGTAAGGCAGTATAAAATAAAATTTTCTTAATAAAATATTTTGTCTTTTCTGCATATCTATTCTAATTGTATCCTCAGCAGAATACTCAAGAATTTGGAGTATATGAAAAAGAATTTGACATCAGAATTGGAGGAAGACTCATTAACAACTTGCTTTAAATAGATGACACAACTTTGCTTCCAGAAAATGAGGAAGACTTAAAGCACTTATTGCAGAAGATCAAAGACTACAGTCTTCTATAAAGGTTACATCTCAACATTAAGAAAACAAAAGTCTTCACCACTGCAACATTATATTGGATCATGAGAGATGGATAAAAGATTGAAGTTATTAATTATTTTCTTTTACTTGGATTCAATTCAACTCCCTTGGTACTAGCAGTCAAGAAATCAAGACATGTTTCACTGAGGAAATCTGCTGTCAAGGACCGTGGATATCGTTTTAACAATTATAGGGCACTCTGAAGGGTTAATATTTTCAGTTGTTTCCTATGAATCTATAAATTGGACAATAAAGAATACTGACAAAAAAATCAGTACCTTTGAGTTATGTTGTTGGAGAAGAGTATTACACAGCCAAGAGAACGAACAAAATTGTCTTGAATGAAGTACCCTTAGAGTACTCCTTAGCGGCAAAGATGGTAGAACTCTGTCTCACTTAATTTGAGCATATTTTCTGGAGGAACCAGTCCTTAGACAGAGTCATTATGCTGGTAAAGGCAGTAAGTAAGGGAAAGAGGAAGACCTTCACTAAATTGATTGACATAGTGACTAACACAATAGGCATGACAGAGATCATAAAGAGGGTGTAGAATAGAGCAAGGTTTAGATCTGTTGTTCACAGTACCATTAAGAACCATTATCAACAAAATAGCACCTAACAACAACACAGCAGTAGAGAGATACAGTTATTTCTCTTTCAATCTTATACTTTTATAGCATTTAAAAGCAAAATGAGAAAAAAAATGTATTTATTGAAGGATTGGCCATCTATTCCTGTGTGATTTACTGTCTGAAAATCTGCTGGAGGGCAATCTAAGGGTCATTTCTAAATCAAAGGCACACAAAACCAAAATTTTGCAATACTGCTTTGAGGTGTCACTGAAGCATCTCTGACTTATAATTATCTTACATACAATAGGTAGACCCCTGCTTGATCCTGCGTCATCCTCAGAGCCTCTACTGTGATTTAGCTTGATGACTGTGTTCTCTCTCCTTTCAATAGCGTACCCAAAGCACAAGAGGCTAAGTAAAAAAGAACACTGTTTCGAAGGAGCATACTAAAACTCCACTTTTGTGGTGTGTTCAGTACTCATTTACAATATCACAATTCAATGGTCCGAATTCTTCCATGATCTTCCTAATACATTTTCCAACTCTCACATGCATATGAGGCTTGTGTCAAGAACATCTTAATCTTTAAAATGGCATCCTTGCTCTTCAGCTCTTTAAAGAGACTTTTGATAACAGATTTACCTATTACAATACCTATTTTGATATCTTGAATACTGTTTTGCACAGATTTTGATTGGCAATCCAAGTAAAATAGCATGCTTGACAATCTCATTCTTTTTTCCATCAATCATAATGTTGTTTATTGGTCTATTTGTGAGCATTTTTGTTTCTTTATATAAATATAAAGACTTCATCTTACTTAGACCCTCAATACATTTGGAACCAGCATTCAGGATCAGGAGATATATTCCACTGGGAAGTTTTATAGTCAGGGAACTTTACAAATTATTGAGGAGTAATGATGTAAATTTGAAGACAAAGGTGTACCTGATTCAATTTTTCTGAGGAAATGCTTGTGCTAATTTGCATTTCTCACACTGTGCAACAACTTGGACGGTACTCTTTATTTAGGGCCAATATCCATCTAATGATGGCTTTGATATCCCTAGTGCCACACATCTTCTAAACCCAGCTTGTACATCTGGCAGTTCTCTTCAGCAGGATCTTGCTTGCATGTAATATGAGTGATATTGTTTGATCATTTCATTTTTTCATTTCCACAGTCTGACAGATCACCTTTATTTTTTAAATGGGAATAAATATAGATCTCTTCGTCAGTTGGCCAGAAAGTTGTCCTTCAGATTTCTGGCATAACCTGGTGAGTGTTTCCAGGGCATTATCTGTTGGCTGAAATATATCAATTAGTATTCCATTAATTCCTAGGGATTTTTTTAGGTTCTTTCAGAACAGTTTGCATTTCCTCTTTCATCACCAGAGGCTATTAATTATATGTTGTTTCATAAAATTCTTCTGTGCCAGCTAGTTCTTTTTGTGATAGTGACTCTGTGTACTTCTATCTTCTTTTGACGTTTCCTGGGTCATTCAATAGTCTGCCCTTAGCATCCTTAAATATTGAAGCTCAATTGTTCTTCAGTTCCTTCAGCTTAAGAAATGCTAAGCGAGTCCATCCATTTTTTTCTTCAAGCTTTTTTGCAAATTTCATTACCCATTCATTTCATTATACACTCAGTACTGTTTTGTCATCCTGAGTTAACTTTTTCTACTTAAAATAAAACCAATATTCTGCCCCTATGCCTTCTATTTAAGCATTTAAAATATCATTCTCTATTATTAGCTGGAGTTGTTTCCCAACGAAAATTCCTTCAAGGTTCTTATTTGAAGAAAAATTTTAAAAACTGGCCCTAAAACACACTAAATATATTAATTTTAGTTTATTTGGACAAGAAGCTTATGGACCAAGGAGAAGCAGCATGGCCTGGACCTGCTATTGACTAACCAGGAGAATTTTCCCTAAGTGTATAGGAGAAGTAACCCACTATTTGTACCATTACACAATCAATCTTCATTAAGATTGGTGGAAGATCTATCAACAATCTGCATTATGCAGATGACACAACCCTGCTTGCTGAAACTAAGGAGGACCTGAAATGCTTGCTGCAGAGGGTCAAGGACTGCAGCCTCCAATATGGATTGAGGCTCAATGTCAAGAAGACAAAGATTCTCACCATTGGGCCAATTGGCAGCGTCAGGATGGATGGTGAAGAGATTGAGATTTTTCACAGCTTTAGTCTGCTTGGCTCCGCAGTCAACTCTCTCGGCACCAGTAGCCAAGAAATTTAAAGACATATTGCCATGGGAAAGTCTGCTGTTAGGGACCTCTCGAAAGTACTGAAGAGCATTGGTGTCTCTCTGGAGACTAAGTGTGTCTGATACAGGCCATGGTCTTTGCTATCACTTGTTATGCATCAGAGAGTTGGACAATGACTAAGGAGGATAGAAGGAGAATTGATGCCTTTGAGCTGTGGTGCTGGAGAAGAGTATTGAGGGTACCATGGACTGCTAGGAAAACAAACTGATTCAACCTGGGAATGTTCAAACCAGGGCCTCCTTGGAGGCAAGGATTCTGAGGATCCATCTAACATACTTTGGACATGTTATAAGGAGGGACAGGTCCTTAGAGAGGGACATCATGCTTGGTAGGGTGGAGGGACAGCATAGGAGGGGAAGGTGCTCTATGAGGTGGATTGATTCAGTGACTCAGGTGGTTGGGATGGGTGTATTGGAGACAGTGCAATTGGCACAGGATAGAGCATAGTTTAGGGCTGTTGTATATAGGTTTGCTATGAATCGCAAGCGACTGGATGGCACATAACAACAACAATAACAAGGAATGCATTGTTCTTTTGCTATGTGCCATTGGGTCAACTGCAATTCTTAGCAATGCTATGGACAATAGATTTGAACCAGGCCGTATCTTATGCCATTATCACCATTTCAAATATACTGGAAACCATTCTTCTACTCACTATGCCAATCTATCTTGTTCAGTGTCTCCCTCTCCTATACCAACCCTTTAGCTTCCAAACATTATGTCCTTCTCCATGGAGTAGCCCATCTAACAGCATGACCAAAGTTTTTGAGAGGAAACTTCACCATCCTTGCCTCCAAGGATCACTCTGGTTTTACTTTCTACAGGACAGATCTATTTGTTATTTCAGCAATCCTTATAATAGTCAATATTTTTATCCAACATCATAATCAAAAGGCATCCTTCTATTATCCTTAGTCATTGTCCAACTTTCAGATGGATAGTAAGTAATTGAAAAGACCATAAGTTAGATCTGACACATCTTAGTCTTTAAACTGACATTCTCATTCTTTAGCACTTTGGTGGAGTCCTTGACAGAAGATTTTCTCAATATAGTTCATCTTTTCTGTGCTTGAGTGCTATTACCATGGTTGTTGATTGTGGATCTAAGTAAGACGACATACTTGACAATTTCAATCTTTTTTCCTATCTATTGTGATGTTGCCTATTGGTATAGTGGTGAAAATTTCCGTTAACTTGATATTAAGATTTAATCCATATTGAAAGCTGTAGTCTCTGAGCTTCTGCAGCAAATGATTCAATTCCTCCTGAGTTTCAGCAAACAGAGTTGTGTGATCTGTATAATGCAGTGTGATCCTGAGTCGTCTTCTGATCCTGATGCTACATTATCTTTTATAAAATTTGGCTTTTCATATTATTTTTTCAACATACAGAATGAATAGGTCTGGAGAAAGGAGACAGCCTTAAAGAATACCTTTCGTGATTTTAACCCAGTGTTCCCTTGTGCTGTTTGGATTTAAACATAAGTTTACATATACACAATAAGAGTTTTTTGGGCCCAGATCTTCTCAATGTTAGTCATAATTTGTTGTGAACTGTAATCCTTTGCATAGTCAATAAGGCAAAAATAGACATTCTTCAGGTATTCTCAGCTTTCAGCCAAAATCCATTTCACATCATCAATCGTACTCCCTGCTACCATGGCCTATTCTGTGTTCAGCTTAGATTTTTGGCAATTCTCCATGGATGTACTGGTATAGATTTTTTTTAATAATCTTCAGCCAGATTTTGCTTGTATGTGATATTAACAAGTAACCAAATTCTGTTGGATCATCCTGCATAGCTTAAGGAGAAACTATTTTCTGCTAGACCTTTACCTAATTCTGCAAATACGGCTAAAAAAGGAAAGGGAAAGGATTTGTCCACCTTGAAGATATTCATTAAGGCTTGTTGTTGTTGTGTATTGTCAAATCAGAAAGGACCCATAGCTGACCCTCTAGCGGGTTTTCAGAAGGAGATTGACCATCCTTCTTCCGCCATGCAGCAGGTGGCTCTGAGCCACATGCTTTCAGGATTGCAGCACAGCTTCTTGCCACTAGGTTCACTTGTTGTTGTCATGTGCCAGCGAGTCACCTGTGACTCATAGTGACCCTATATACAACAGCCCTAAGCCCTGCTCTATCCTATGCCTATTGTCTCTGATACACCTACCCCCATTACTTAGCTCAGCTTAAAAATATGAATTAATTCAGTCTCACAAAGACAAATACTGATAGGACCATTATTGTAGAGCATGTATGAAGATCCAAGGAGACAAGTGAGATACTTAAATATAGGGTCACGCAATTTGATGGGTGGAGTGAGAGACTGGAAAAGGAGAGGGGAAAGATCTAGTGTGAAAAACAATGTCTATGAACTTTATGAACTTTCTAAGTAAATCAGTATAAAATAAAATTTGAAAAATAAATGACAATTTGAGGTCATTTATACAATCTACCATATACTATCAATCAAATGAAAGTACTTTTATTTTCTTTATCGTATTTCTAGCTATTTTGCAGTTATGGACCTTCATATCAAGATCAATATTTATAATTACAATGTACCTACTAATTCTAATTTCTAGCTGTCATCATGATATAATTGTCAATTTGTCTATTTTTTGCTTTGTTTACTATGAAAAAGAATGTGACTGTGTGGATCATAACAGATTATGGCTAACTCTCAAAAGAAAGGCTATCCCAGAACACTTGAGACTCACATAGGAAAGCTAGAAAAGAAATAGAATTTAATATTTATAGGCTTCAAAAAGGAACTAGAGCACAGTTTAGTACTGAACTACCAACAGAATTCAATTTTAAAAAAATGTCCTCCATTTTGCATATTTCATGAGTTCTTTGTTTTTCAGTGCTACATAATATTCCATTGTGTGAATATACCAGAGCATCTCTATCCATTTTTTTGTTGCTGGATGACCCTGGAAGACATTAGACTGAGTAAAATATATCAGTCACAAAAGGACAAATATTGCATAGGGCCAATGTTGTAAAACCGGGCTGAAATCAGGATCAAGGGAAGAGAGTAAAGGAGGAGAAGAATGATGTACATTGCATTGAAATAGATGAGTGCGAGATCTGATTAAAAGGGATATAAGAATGGGCATTCTTGTCATTACAGAAGTCCAGAGTGAAGGCTGCATAGGAGAGCGGCTTGGTGGAGAGGATTTGGATAGGGAGAAAAATGTAACAATGGATGACTGGAAATCCTAAAAAAAAAAACCAAAAAAAAAAACCCTGGGAAATTCATTTAGAATAGTGAGCCTTTTGACATCTCATATCTCAAAATTATGAAAGAATAAATATTTGCTATTTTTCTTTTTAAAAAATGTAACTGTAGGAGAGGACTTAAGTCCCCTATATTAATTGAGAGTTCACTTTCCCCCCCATAATTCTCTATTTGATAAAATCTGATGTCTTTCTTGAGGCCTGATCTCCCCTAATAGCACGGGAAAATATTTAAGACAAAGCCTCACCATTCTTACTTCTATAGACTCCTTCGCTTGTACTTCTTCCAAGAATTGTTAGTGATTTGGACAGTCCATTTTATTTTCAATAGTTCTTATCAATACCATACTTTCAAACCATCAATTCAATCAATCAGTATTTTGTTGTTACATATAGGGTCACTCTTTGTGGGAACCAGACTCAATGATATAAAACAGTAAAACTTTAACTGGTTTTTGGTTAGTAAGTTACTTATTATGTTATGGGCTCAGCTCTCTAACCTTATAAACATTTGCATTCTGAACCATAAATTTTACTGCTCCATACATATTTGATGCTTAGGAAATATTTCTGTATTTAATAAGTTGCAGAATCATGGCATAATTCCAGGCAGGTATGAGGCAGAGACCACATAATTCTTTAAATATATTCAGCTAATCAGATTTACTAGAATATTCTGCTAATAAACAGCAGCTAGTGAATAGGCATTTGTTTTTTGATATATAAAATATTGTTTATCAAGTAACGAATGACTTAAGCTTAAATGAGATTGAATATTTTTTATGTATTTTTATGTTAAATACTATAAAGTTAAATGTTGAAAATATTTGTTCCATAAATCTTCATGGCTTAACAAATTCCAAATTTTCTTCCTAAGACTTACTCCAGAATTTTCATGAATGATGCACACATATAAACATTAAAAAAATCATAATATATGTGTATAGTGAGTGACATCTTTTTACAAGCCATTTATATTTGTAGTCAACATATTTCCATTGGGACTATACATATTCTCATTCAGCTTATATTCTGTAAATCTTTATAGTATTTTCTGTTACATGTACAGACAATTATTTCCATATAATAATAGACAATCATCATTCTCACAAGTCTTCATATTCAAAAACACATTTGAATTTGTTATACCTTTCATTTGTAAAATAAATGCTATCAAGCCAATGCTGAATAGATATCCTACAGGACAGAGTAAGATTGTCCCATAGTTTCCAAGGCTGTAATTTTTACAGAAGCAGAACATCTTTTTCTAACAGAGCATCTGGTGGCTTTGAATTACCAACCTTTCAGTTACAAACTTAACACTTAAGCCATTGCACTACCAAGGACCCTTTAATTTCAAAAGACAGCTTCAAATTGTAATTGTATTTAGATGTAATAAAAATTTTCTTCTTTTCCCCTTGACATTCTAAAGCAACATTTAACAAGTTCTGGTAGTATAATCCATAGAGAGTTGAACTGCAAATCCAAAGGCCACATCTCTCTAGTAGTTTGAATTCACGTTCCACAGGAGGGAAATGAGCAATTTATTCCTGTGACATTTAAAGCCTTGTAAAATGTGTACTGTAAGGTCAGCTATTGGTCAGTTCTTATTCAATGAGTTGCATTGAGTTGGCAGTTGTAAAAAGGGCAATCATAACATGGACAAAGTGGGGAAAGCTAAGAATGACTTCCAACTTCCTGTCAAGAATATCAAGTATATAAAATCAATCCCACAATAAGACATCATCCTCTACATTGTTGCACCTACCTGTACTGATCATAGGGTCTGTTATTTTTTGTAAAAATTGCAGGATTTATTAAGGAAATAGGTTGAGGGAGGATGTTAGAGGAAGGCAAAGCATAGACCAGCAACACAAATAAACCTCTGGTTTCCTTAATAGTCCAGCAAGACTTGTCTCTTAGGAGTACCAAGTCATCTCTTCTAGTTTTGTCTCAAGGGTTCTGTCATGCTACGCCTTGTACAGTCTCTCCACAGCCTAAGTCTCACTCTTATGCTGGCCTCACAGCTGTTAGTGTAGAAGATGCTGATCATACAGAAACCATGTGTCCACAAATGAGGCAGCTGGATGGAAGCCAAGCCTCAAGAAGAGGATGAGGCATTTGTGAGAAAAATTATTTTAAAAAAAAATCTAAAACGCATTGGTACAGTAGTTAAACAATTGCGTGCGAACAGAATGACTAGTTCTTCAAATGTATTATTCTACAATACAAAAAGTTGGGTTAGTTGGTTTCCTAAAAATTACAGATTTGGAAGCCTTATTCTACTTTATACTCAATCGAGTACAACATGTTTCTCTATTTTCTCTTTAATAACAACACTTATTTATGGTTTGTTATTAGGTACTGTCAAATCAACTCAAATTAATATAGTATCTGTACAACAGAACAAACCCTACCCAGCTGTGCACTGTTATAATTTCTGCAGTATTATACTCTTCAATATCCTCTATTGTGGTATTTATATCAGGTTATATTATTGAGATTTTCCTTTGATCCTATATTTTTTCCAGGCATGATATTCTTCTGCTGGAACTTGATCCTCTTGATAACTAGTCCAAAATATGTGAAACAAAGTTTCACCATTCTTGCTGCTAAGGAACACCCTAGAAAATTTAACATGTCTTTTTTTATTGAGATTTTAAGGAAAGTTTATAGAGAACTTGGATTTCCATTCATTCATTGTTGCACATTTTCCTCCCTGCCCACCTCCTAGTTCACTTTTCTCTTTGGGGGGAAAAAAACAAACAAAAACACAAAGCGAAACACAAACCTTTTCTTGTTGTACAATTCCCCATCCCCATCCCAGTCCACTTTACTATGCAGCTCTTATTCTGGACTATTGTCATGCAAATAATACCTACGCATATACATATACTCCTTTTAAGCAGTTCTTTCCCTCACCTGTTTCAATGCAGTGAAGAAATAATCAAAATCCCTAGCTTTAAGAGAGATGCAAATCAAGATGATTATGAGATACCATCTCACCCCAGTAAGAATAGCAAAATTTAACACAGCAGCAAACAGCAAATGCTGGTGAGGTTGTGAAGAAACTAGGATCCTTATTCACCATTGGTGCTAGTGTAAAATATTATAACCATTCTGGAAAGCAGTATGGTGTTTCCTAAAAAAGTTGGAAATAGAAATATCATTTGACCTAGCAATTCCACTGTTAGACATATATGCTAATGTGACATGCCTTTTGATTTCTTCACTGCTGCTACCATGGGTGTTTCTTGTATGTTTAAGGAAAAGGATGTTTTTATATCTACCATCTTTTCTTCATCTCTCATGATTTTACCATGGATGTAGTTGTGAGAACTCATTGTTGTTGTTGTTTTTAATAGTCAGATGTGATCCGTATGAATGCTGTGTTATCTTTGTTTTGTTGCTGTTAGGTGCCATCAAGTTGAGTACTACTCAAAGCAACTCTATGAATAAAATATCTGAACACTTTTCAATCATGCCATCTCAGACTATCTGACACACAAGAACCCATTGCAGCAGTTACCACATCAGTCTACCTTGTTGAAGGTCTTTCTCTCTTTCCCCGACCCTCCACTCTTTCCAGTATCATGCCCTTCTCCAAAGAATAGCACCTTCTAGCAACATGCCCAAAGTACGGGAAGCAAAACCTCACCATTCTTTCCTCCAAAGAGCACTCTGGCTCCACATTTTCCAAGACATATCTGTTCTTTATAAAAATCATGTGCAAGCTGATTGGCTGTCTGGTTTTAATTTTCTTTTTTAAGACTCTTGTTTAAGTCAGTCAAGACCTGTTGGACAGGACTTTGTATTCAAAAGTCTGTTGAGCCATTGCGCCTGAAGGCATTCATTGTGTTTGAGAAGAGCATTACTCTAAGTGGTGTAGATCTTGTTTGTCACTTTGCTGATAACTTGGAGCTACTGTGATACTGGTGTGTCAAATGTCAAATTGTTACCCATGGTGGACAGAGTTTGTTAGAGCTCCCAGATTAAGACAGACTTGGAAGCAGAATTGACATCCACTTCCCAAATAGCAGACTTTGGAAACTTTATGAGCATTAATGAAAACACAATAGTAACAAAATAGGGATTGGATATTTTTTTCAGTGTCACTATGAGTTGTACACAACTTAATAACACTTAACAACAGCAGCAAAAACAACATGAACACACACAGGCTTTGTATGAGCAATATCGAGTGTTCTGAGGTTCCCGTCCTTCTCAGTGTTAACCGTAATTTGTTTGTTTTCATGGCAGTCAAATGCCTTTGTATGGTTAGTATAATATAGATAGACATCCCTCTGGTATTCTATGCTTCTGCCAAGGTCCATCTGACATCAGCAATGATATCCTTAGTACCAGCATCACTTCTAAATCTAACTTGAATTTCTAGAAGTTCTCTGTTGATGCACAGTTCTAACCATTGTTTAATAATCTTCAGCAAGTGTTGTTTGTATTTGATATAAATGATAGTTTGATAATTTGCATATTCTGTTGGATTCTCTTTTTTGGGAATAAGAACAAATACATATCTCTTCCAAGTAAGTTTTCCAGGTGGCTGACCTCCCGATTTCTTGGCACAACCTAGTGAGCACATCCAGGGCAACTTTTGTTTCTTGGACTATGTTAGTTGATATTCCAGCAACTTCTAGGACATTATTTTTGCCAATGACTTAGTGAAGCTTTAATTTCTTACTTTACTACCACTAGTTCTTAAGCATCTGCTACTTCCTAAAATGGTTCCATGTTAGCAAATTATTTTAGGCATAATGATCCTGTGCATTCCTTCCATCTTCTTTTCATGCTTCCTGGATCATTCCATATTTTGGCCATAGCAACTTTCAGTACTGTAGTTCAAGGCTTGAATTTGCTCTTCAGTTCTCTCAGCTTGGGAAATACTGAATGAGTTCTTCGTTTTTTACTTTCTGACTCCAGATATCTCCATATGTTGTCATAATAATTTGCTTTGTCTTCACAAGTTGTCCTTTACATTTTCTGTTAAACTCATTTACTTCATCATTTATTCCCCTTGTTTTTGCTTTTCAAAATTCTAGTGAAATTTTCAAAGTCTCTTCTGGCATCCATTTTGGCCTTTCCCCCCTTCTATATCTTTGTAATATTATTCTGCTTTCAATATGGATGATTTGCCTTCCAGACCTTGTGCTATTGCCTCAATGAGGGAGATTTCTACCTCCCTGCCTAGTACTGGCCCTGGGTCTTCAGGGCCTTGCACTGCCACCTCATCAAATGCCCATCACCTGCATGCACATGATAGCTGTATGTCTATAAATGCTTGTCCTAAGAGTTTGCTCTTAGGGTAAATCATTTGCCATTTCCCCCCTTATATTGGAGAAGTGATTAGCAGGTTGACGCTCTTAATACTTGAGGTATGTATTTGCTTATTTGTTGTTGTTGTTTACCATACAGTCAGAACTGAAGCATAGCTGACCCTTCAGGGTATTATCAGTGGCAGTTAATTGCACGGGAAGGAGATTGCCCATGATTCTCCTGGAAGAGCAGTTTATTTGTTTATAATATGCCCTTATGATTGTAGTATTTGTCTGTCAGTTGGTGCACTAAAGCAGAGCTCCCAGATTACCAGAACAGGAAGAATTGGCCAGCCAATTCTGAAAAGAGAAAAACAAAGCAAAAAAACAACAAAAAACAGACTTCAAAAGCATTATCAATAATAGAGGAACAAAGTAGATACAGCACTGAAGATAGAGGCCTCAGACTGGAACACACACACACACACACACACACACACACACACACACGGAGAAGAAACAGCAATGAATGTTCACTAACATTTGCAATGTGGAATGTAAGTTTTACTATAAGTTTTCTTGTTGGTAGTTTTTGTCCCCTCTCCTCATGTCTAATTCCTCCCATATTTACAAAAAAATGTATAAGGTCATTGATTTAAAACAGGACAATGTATTTATTTGAAGGAGTCTCATGATGTAGTGTTCAACTTCTACCTCAAAATTTGTCAGTTGAAGCTCAGCTCCTGTTTCACAGGAAGAATACCTGACAATATACTTCTGCAAAGATTGTAATCTAAGAAATCCAAAGAAATTTCTGCTCTAACATATAGGATTTTAAACTCAAAATGGCTTCAACAACACACAATAATTATAACTATTCAAAATATTGATGAAGATCTTGAGCATTTTAAATTTTAATATAAACCTCAGTAAAATAAACACCTTGACAAATCAGAAAACTGATTACTATGGAATTGATTACAAAAGTAGTATAGTCACAATGTTGATATTTCTTTGATAATTTGTTCATTGTTTATACTTAATACTTGACTGTTTTTGCTGTTGTTGTTAGATTTTATTGAGTCAAGTATGACTCATAGTGACCCTATGAATAATACATCTGAGCCCTGTTGTTTTTGGATCATTTTCAGCAGAATTTTACTTGTTTGTGATATTAATATTATTGTTTGATAATTTCCACACTCTGTGGGTCACTTTTTTTTGAATGGAAACAAATATGGATCTCTTCCAGTCAGTTGGCCAGGTAGTTGTACTCTAGATTTCTTGGCACAACTTGGTGAGCAAGTCCAGGGCAGTGTCTATTTGTTAAATTATGTCATTTGGTGTGCCATCAATTCCTAGGATCTTTTTTTTTTTTGCCAATTCTTTCAGAACAACTTGAACTTCTTCCTTCATCACAAGTTCTTGCTCA
>NW_006399808.1:14662458-14663651 GCF_000299155.1 Elephantulus edwardii | reverse complement strand
GCCTAGAAGACACAAATTTAACTAACAAGTTAAAAGTACATGAGTCAAAAATTAAAAAGCAATAATATTCCAAGTAGAGGCTCTAATAGTGGTACAAATCAAGTTACAGAGGGAAGGTAGTTCTTACAATAGAAGGCCTATTGACTAGCATTTTGTCTATTATATTATAAAGGTTAGGAACCACAAGATGTAGAGGCTCAACTATGTCATTTATTTTTCTTAAGTCCTGGAGCAAATTCCACCTACCACTGGGTTGCGGAAGAAGGATTCTGAAACTCTGTCTGACACACTTTGGGTATGATGCAGGAAAGGACCAGTCCTTGGAGAGGAACATCATGATTGGGAAGGTGGAGAGATAGTGCAAGACAGGAAGATCCTTGATGAGATGGATTGACTCAAGTGTGTCAGAGACAATACCATTGACCCAGGATAAAGTTCAGAGGAGTTGTACATAGGGTCACTATGACACATAACAGAAACAACAACAGCATCTAATAGTTTAGAGAGCTCTGGTGGTATAGTCATTAGGGAATTTGACTGTGAACCTTAAGCTCACATTTCTTAAGTGGTTGTACTCCACTAGTAGTTTCATGGGAGAAAAGTTGGTAATCTGTTCCCTTATGTGTTACAGTCTTGGAAAACTCACTGAAAGGTTAGCTATGAGTTTGTTGCAACTCAAAGGTAATGAGTTGTTATATATGTTTATTGCTGATTTACACAACTACACAAACGTATATATACATATTGTCGTTTAATTTCCTCTTGAGTCACTTGTAACTCATAGCAACACTATATACAAAAACTCTGACCCCTACTCTATCCTGAGCCAACTGAATTGTTTCTGACACAGCTACCTGCAATTACTAGTCATTAAGTTAAATCATCCAATCCAGGACATTCCTGTCTTGTGCTGTCCTTGTACCTTTCCAAAAATGATGTCCTTCTTGAAGGATTGATCTCTCCTGGAACTATACCCAAAATATGTGAGATGAAGGTTCAAATTCCTCACCTCCAAGGAGTAGCCTGGTTTCATCCTCTCATATACAGATATGTTTGTTCTCTTAGCAGTCCATGGTATATTAAATACACTTTTCCAGCACCTCAACTGAAAGACATTGACTCTTCTTCTGTCATCCTTAGTCATTGCCCAGCTTTCTGATGCATAACAAATAATTGCAAATACCAGGGTTTGT
>NW_006399808.1:14659937-14660988 GCF_000299155.1 Elephantulus edwardii | reverse complement strand
AAATGGGTACTTTCCCCTTACATGATTTATAGTCTTTGAAAAGTGGGTATGGTAGTTCACATGTTAGAACTACTCAAATAACATAATTTAATAAGTGAATGTAAGGTAGAAATAATAATTTACTGTTCAGTTCCATAGTGTTAGTTTCTTCATTTTATTTTATACCGGTTTATGTAATGAGTTCAAATACATTGTTTTTCACACAAGATCTTTTCTATTTTCTTCACCACCACCTCCATCAAATTGGGTGACCCTGTGATTACCCAAACCCTGCCCAGCCTCTCTTTTCTGCTTCTATCCTCCCCCACCCTTGGATCCTCATACTCATTCTACAGTAATGGTTCTGTACAGCATTTTTCCTTATGGGACTGAGTTCACTCAGCATAATACTCTCCTGTCCTTCCCAAGTTAGGTAGCATTGTTAAAAAAAAGAAATCCTTACCCCTGCATGCTGCATAGTTTTACATTGTGTGAATATACCATAATTTTTCAATCCATCTGATTGTGGTTAAACATCTGGACTGATTCCATGTTCTTGAGATGCTGAATAACGCTGCTATGAGCATTAGTGTACATGTCTTTGTTTGTGACTCAGTTCTCATTTTCTCAGGGTATATTCCTAGCAATGGAATAGCTGGGTGATAAGAATTTCTATGTTTAGCTTTTTGAGGAAGTGTCAGACTGCTTTCCAGAGTTGTTGTACCATATTTTTATCCCACAAAAAAGATATGAGTTCCAACCTAGTCATATCCTCTCCAAAATTTATTAGTTGCTGTACTGTTAAATTTTGTCACTGCTACTGGAGTGAGATGGTGTCTCATTGGTTTGATTTATGTCTCTCCTACTGCCAGTGATTTTCACCTTCTGATTTCTATGCAAACCCATCAAGTGAGGTCCATGTGTAAAGGTACTACATGTATCTTTTAAAAAAGGACTAAAACCAAGGACTGTAAACTTCATTACAGAAAAGCTAGGAACAACACTAGAAGTCCTAATCCACAACATAAACAGTCTTCCCAGTATTCTGGAAAACCTAAAACCAGGAGAAGAT
>NW_006399808.1:14656773-14658306 GCF_000299155.1 Elephantulus edwardii | reverse complement strand
GAGGGTGGAGAAAACAGTGCAACAATGAATGAATGAATGAAAACCCCAAATTTCTGTAAATGTTCATTAAAACTAATAAAATTTAATACAAAAAAATAAAATGAATGTATTGAATGCATTGAAATATAAAATTTGATCAGTTGTATTTCCAGCCTCATTTCTATCAGCAAACCCTATTTTATTTCTTCATGGTTTCCAACTTGTGAATTCCATTCATCAATTATCATTCACACATCTTGATTGAATGTTTGGTCAATTTCAGATGCAATTTGGTAGTAATTTGCTATTTCTTTCTCTTTGGCTCTAGATGTAGAAACTTATATTTAAATAGTAGACATATGAACGTACCTTCCTCTTATGAATATGGATAATATCCTATTACTCACAACATTATATTTCAGTACAAAAATTGAAATTGATGAATTTGACTATGAATCCAACACTAGTCTTCTTCAGTTTTTCATTGCCAACATAGGATACCATATGATTATCTGATTCAAAGTGGCCAAATCTAGTCCATCTCATCTCACTATTTCTGAATATGTGAATGTTCATGCACTCTATCTCATTTTCAGAATTAATTTATTTATGGCCTAGCTCTGAAAAGACCAGAGCATGAATTAGGTGTCCCTAATCAAATTGATCAAATTGTGACATCATTGTTCCTCGATAATTTGGAGAAGTCCCTGACTACGAACTTTCCAAGTGCAATACGTGTTCTGATCTCCTGACTGCTGGTACCAAATGTATTGATTGTGGATATAAGTAATATGAAATCATTTACAGTTTCAATCTTTTCTCCATCTATCATAACATTGTCTGTTGGTCCAGTGGTGAGAATTTTTGTTACTATGATGTTGAGATGCAATCCAGCTTGAAGACTGCAATGTTTATTCTTATGCAATAAGCACTACAAATCCTTCTCAATTTTCAGCAACCAAGATTGTGTAATCTGCATAAAAAATTATTGATGAATCTTCCTCCAACCCTGATGTCACCTTCTTTCTTATAGAGTCTGGTTTCTTCCATAATTTTTTCAGCATATTGATTAAATTTAAGTATCATAGTGGCATATGATAATCATTCAAATAAAATTAATTGATATATTTTCTTTATTTCATTTCCTTTCAGCATTAACATGGCTTATTGTATATTTCTTGGCCCACAAATAGGCTTTTTGGGGTGGGTGTGTGTGTGTGTGTGTGTGTGTGTGTGTGTGTGTGTGTATGTGTCAGTTTTATTGTTGCTGTTGTTTTTATATTGATTTATATAAAAAAATTGTATATGTTGTTTCATTTAAGTACCTTGTGCTCTACATATCCTTTAATTTACATTGTGTTTCATATGATCCTTCCCATACATTGTATTATATAAAATTAATCAACATTAAAAAAAATAATTAATATTGATCTATGTCCACTATTATCCTATCTTTCCATGTCTTGACTGGATCTTTACTAATTCTGTATCCTCATTGTATTTTTTTTTCTTGTAAGCAACGATAAATACTTATTATCTCTTATCAGGTTTTTT
>NW_006399808.1:14649058-14651483 GCF_000299155.1 Elephantulus edwardii | reverse complement strand
TTTTCTATTTCCTTTTTCAGTCTTGTGAATGTTTGTTTTATGTATTTTGCATGTCTTTAATTTGGTGCATAGATTTTTATTATTGTTATGTCCTTTTGTTCTATTGACCTTCTCAGCATTATGTAGTTACCTTCCTTGTCCTTTGTGGTGGTTTTTACATTGACATTTATTTTATCAAAGATTAATATCATTCCTCCCACTTTTTTCTTGTTGCCATTTGCTTGGTATATTTTTCACTACCCTTTTATTTTTATTCTGTCTTTATTTTCATTTTTAAGTTTGTCTCTTGTAGACAACATATTGATGGATTTTGGCTTTTTATCCAGTCTGCTACTCTTTTTCTCTTCAGCAGTGCATTTAAACCATTCACATTCAGTGTGATTATTGAAAGGCAATTTATTGCTATCATTATGTTGAGTTCTTTTTGGTATGGTTGCTAGTTACTTTGGTCCATGATGCTTTCTGTAGTATCTCTGTAAGAAGGACATCTCTGAGTCTTTCCTGCAATGTTGGTCTTGTTTTAACGAACTCACTTAGGTTCTGCTCTTCTGTGAATATCTTGATCTCTCCTTAATATTTGATGGATAATTTTGCTGGGTACAGTATTCTTGGTTGACAATTGTGTTCTTTGAATGTTTGATCTATGTCCTTCCACTCTCTTCTTGTTTGCATGGTTTCTTTTGCTTAATCAACTGGGTTGGTGGAAATTTGAATTTGTCTTGTTGGATCCTCTCGGACTCAGGACCCTGCTTTGGCAGGGGCCACTGTGCAAGAGCACCTGTGTAAGTGCTGGTGGATAGGGACCACTGAGTGAAAACCACTGGGTGGGAAACGGACAGCTGGAATTTGAATAGGGACCTCACTTGTAAGCATACCCAGACAACTGAGATCTGAGTGAGGTCCCCCAAGTAGTTGACATGCCCTTGTTATCATCCCACCCCTATGCATGCCCCACCACATTTGGATCCACAGCTGTGCCTACATGTCTGCCTTTAATCCAGAGCACCTTCACCTGTCTTACCCATAAGAGGCTGCTCTCACAGGCTCTGAACTGGCATTTCCCTGGAGTCAGAAGGTCAGAGAAAAACACAAGTAGGGTAGCTACCCAACTATCTCTAGAGCATTGTCTTCAGATCAAGAGCATATCAATGTCTCAAAGAAAGCAAGCTGTCCCATACAATACACAAGCACAAAGCAAGATGTCACCCCCAAAGGGTGACACAATATCAGTGGATTTCCTGAAGCCAGAAAGTCTGCTGAAACTTTCTGACACAGAATTTAAAAGAAAAGTGATTGAATATTTTCAATGGATGAGAGACAAACTTGAAGAATTACAGGACACTACAAACAAAAACCAGGAGTAGCTAAAAAAATGGTAGAGAACAATGTAGAGAAAACAAATGAGGCATTAGAAGCACTGGAAAAACAAGAAACCACTATCCAAAATATGAAGTCCAATGTTTCAGATGCTATCAACATGATGGAGGGACACATGAGCAGAGTTGAAGAGATGGAACACAGAACCAGTGAAATAGAAGACAAAATTGTCACCACATATCTGCTGGAGCAAAAAGCAGTCTCACAAAGGAAGGAAAAAGAAGAAAACCTAAGAATAATGTGGGACACCATCAAGAGAAATAACATGTGCATTACTGGAATCCCAGAACAGGAAGAAGCAAGTAAAGGCACTGAAAATTTGTGGAAGAATTACTAGAGGAAATATATATACAAGAAGCTCAGCGAACGTTGTATAGACTAGACCCTAAAAGAAAAACATCAAGGCATATCATAATTAAACCTGCCAGAACCAAAAATAAGGAGGGAATCCTGAAAGCAGCAAGGGAGAAACAAAGAGTAACCTATAAGCGAGAACAGATAAGATTAAGTCCCCATTGTATTTTATGAGCACCATTAAATATTTTAGGATTCCCATTCTTCCCAATATTAGCTATAATTTTTATAATGCACAAATAACAAATTATATCCCATAGTGAGTAAATATTTTCCCACAGTTAGTTAAAGATAAGTAGACATTTTCTACTGTTCTCTGTTAGCCAGGATCCATCTAATATTAGCAATGATATCGCTGGCACCACGATGTCTTCTAAATTTAGCTTGAACTTCTTTCACTTCTCTATGTACTAGTATACCTGGTTTTGCATGATCTTCAGCAGTATTTTACTTGCATGTGATATTAAGGGTGCTATTGTTGTTGTTGTTGTTATGTGCTATCAAATTGCCTGCTACCCTATGTAAAATAGCTCTGAACTCTGCACTGTCTTGTGTCAATCTCAATGACTCTGACACACTTATCTCCAATATCGCAGATATTGTGTCTATTCATCTTATCTATGCTCTTCCTCTACTGTCCTGTCCCTCCACCCTTCCAAGAAAAATGTTCTTTCCCGAAGATTGGTCCCTCCTG
>NW_006399808.1:14647064-14647773 GCF_000299155.1 Elephantulus edwardii | reverse complement strand
TTTACTACTGCAATGGGCTCAAGTATGTCAGAGATGATGAAGATGGAACAAGATAAGAAAGGGATCAAATCTGTTTTTATAGTCTCTATAAGTCCTGCTCAACTCTAGGGCACCTAACAAAAACAATCATCAATTTGCCCAATGTTAGGGTAAATTAAAGATTTGAAACTATAATTTGGAGAAAACAAGACCAAACAACAACAACAAAATAAACAAAAAACAACCAGAAACAAAAGAAATGAAAAAGTGGAATTAAAGAAATTAAACTTGGAAATGAATTCATATGGAAAAGAAATTACTTAGAATGGGACAAGCCTTTGAGATAAAAATAGAATAAATAATTAAAAGGTGAATTTGCATAAAAATATCACTTATTGCCTTTCCAAAATATTCTTCCTTGGTGATTTTGGGTTATCTCTTTTGCTTTGGCACTTTCATATCACCATCTTTTTTTTTCCGAGGCCAATATTTTATGTATATGTTACTGAAGTTAATTAACATAGAATCAATTCTGACTTATGGCAGCTCATGTTATTTTATAGATCTGCTCCACATGGTTTTCAAGGCTATAACTCTTTGAAGTAGATTGTCAGGCCTATTTCCTGACATATTTAGGTGGGTTTGAATTACCAGTCTTTTTCTTTCTTTTTTTTTTCTAGTTATTGAAAAAAAAAAACCTCCAACTCTCTGATGCATAACAGGTGATTGC
>NW_006399808.1:14638920-14644051 GCF_000299155.1 Elephantulus edwardii | reverse complement strand
TGGCACAGGACAGAGCGGAGTTTAGGGCTGTTGTACATAGGGTCGCTATGAGTCGCAGGCGACTCGACGGCACATAACAACAACAACAACAGTTATTGAAATATTAACTGTTTGTGTTACGTAGATAATTACATAAAGCACAGTGTAAAAGGAGCAATGGAAATGTTTAAATATCAAGTTAGACCTCTCATTACTCCAAAAGGGGAAACAAACCCATTAAGGTCAAACTTGGTCACCTATGCTCTTGAACTCACTTTCACAATTCCAACACCAATTCTAACAACAGCTCCAAAAGCAGCTCCAAAACCAATTCCAACACCAATTCAAATCTGTTCCAATACCAGTTCAAAACCTGTTCCTACATCAGTTTTAACACCAATCTTACAAATTGTTGTGTACAGTCAAGTTGGAACCACACTGATCTTTCTCCTGTAGTACAGCTGTTGGAATTGAACTGCGAGCCTTTGTGATTATAGTGCAGCTTCTTGCCTCTAGGCCACTTAAGCTCTTTTTAATGTGAGTTCTGGTGCCTAATGGCAAGGAGCTGTGCTGTCAACCTAAAGGTACATGGTTCAAATCCTCCAGTTGCTCTGTGAGAAACAGATGGGCAGTCAACTCCTGTTGAATTTACTGCCTCTGAAAAACCCACTGGAGGGCCAGCTATGGGTTAGTTCTGATTTGGCAGTACTTAACAACAATTTTACTAGTAATATGCTCCAAAATTTATTTCAATGACTTCAAAGAACCAAACTTATTATTGTGAAGTTTGATTGTGGGATTTATTTGGGAAGTTAGTAAGCTGCGATTTAAAAGTGCCCCAAGCAACAGTATACAATAAATAACCATACACTCTTTCAGTCTGGAATATATTAACAGGCTATCCATATTGGCAAAATATACAATAATCCTACATAATGAAGGATAAAATCCCCTAACCCTCCAGCAAACTTGGATAAAGTTCTCTTATTCTAGTTCCATTGAATAGTAGTTCCAAGCCAGATACATCAAAATAAACTAGCAGCAGTCCCAAATCAGACAAAAATTACTGCATTTCTCAGACTAGAATACCATTATAATCATCCTCTAGCAAGCTTGAGCTAAGCAGTTAATAGTCAAGCTGCTGCTCCCATGTCGGTCAGCCTCCTTCTGTTCAGGTTGCATTCCTCTTATGTAGACTCTGACATTTGGGTCTCACGCAGCTATTGGTAATGTAGGTGAACCACTTCAGGACATGTTGAAGAATCTGAATCACATTAACATGCTTGCAGGCCAATCAGAATTAAAACAAGAGATAATTGGCTAGGAAAGCTGTTTAAGTAACAAAAAGCCCTAGAATGATAGACACCATAGAGTGTTCTCAACATGCACAAATAACTCATGGAAGACTTACTTCACTTAGTAAAAATTATTTTAATTACTACAGTAAGATTTGTCAGAAATTGAGAATATAAAATATTTGGAAGATTTGTGTTTCATTTTTTACTCCATTATTTTTATAAGGAAAGATAGACCTTAAAAGATATGATAAATTGGAAATTTAGGAACTAAGTTATGGGAAAATATGTGGAAAATGAGAATATTTTATATTGACCCAGTTCCTGAGAAAATATTATCCTTTGCAAACTTAATTTAAGTCTGACATTCTCATGAAATCCATAGGATATTGTATCTCAACTTTTTTTCTGAAAAATTATACTATAAGACAAACTATAACTGAGAAAAAATGACCAAAACATTACATTATATGCTAAAACTATTATTTATTGGATATATTTTAAGATAATTTAAGTATAATTATTTTAAGATTAAAAGTCTAAAAATTTCAAAGTATCTCTTGGATTTAGATCATAGAAATCATGGCTGAAAAGATACCTGCTGGTTATCATGTTCATTCTTCTTAGGCAGGATATATTCAACCTCAAGAGAGAGGAGTTTAACACTTTACATTTGCCAAGAAAGCATTATACCTTATAGGGTGTGTAAGAGAAACCTTGTTAGAGCCAACTCAATATAGTATTTGGCTTCAATCCAACAAGCCCCTCAAAAAATAAATGTGCTTCTGTCATTCCATACTACACATATCCTGGCAACCACATTCTGTTCAAGTTGGAGCGTTTGCAAAATCTTATCAAGAAAACTCTTCTAAAAAGGATATATTGCAGTGCTATTTAAGGAAGCAAAAGTAGAAGAAAATAACCCGAAGTTAAAAGAATAAAAATAAGCATATTCCTCTAATAATATGTATAAAGTACAAAAAATATTAAACCACAAGTGATAAATATTTCTGATAAAATATCCATTGGCTAGTAGAATAACTAGCACTGTAACTTTATCCACAGGGGAGCTTTATAAATACTACATGATGAAGATAAACAGTAGGAAGTAGAAGACTTTAAGGGAATGTTGTGAATAATATCAATACAGGATATTTAATATGTAAACCTTTTTCCAAGTACAAGGATTTGTTACCGACAGCTTATCACTATTTGATTGTATTTGAGAGTCTGTTAACTCTTCAAGATCACTACTTTGTACGTCTTTGTTCACACATTCCTACTCTTCTTAGTTGGATGGTTTTACTTTCCCTTTCCTTGATCAGGCAAAATCACCAGTTACCCCAAATGAAATCTACCACAGCATTGTATATTGTGTGTGGCAGACGTGTTTGTATTGTTTTTGATTCCCTGAGTTACACTGGAAAATAATCTTAGAATTTGAGATTTACTTTTAACATCAAAATTTTGTCATAGGTTCACTATTATATAATTGTAAAAAATTGGCTAGAGTTTATTAACAGTAACTGTTTAAAGATATTCACCCTAAACATTACCATACTATTCGTAAGTTTATTTGATATTTGACTCTGAATCTCAGTGCAGTAGCCACTTATCATCAACTTCTGTGAATGTGTTTTCTGACATCTAGAAGCTTTATTAACTTATGCCTTCTGGCTGGCACCAGGAACAAACTGAGTTTTAAAATTCTACTTCCAAATATTAATTTATTCATATTTTTCTCAAGAATACCTTCCAATTTTGTTAAAAATAAATTTTACATGCCTGGATAAGGTGAATGACTTCAAGCCCCCAGGTAATAATTGCATATTGGTCACTACTTGCCAGGTGTTCAATTGTGAATTTCAGGTATTTTATCTATTTAATATAGAACATCTAGCATATAACATAGAAGATTGTCAAGCAATATGTTCACACTTAATCTTATTTTTTCCCTTTCACAATACACTGATTTTTTCCCCCTTTCATGATCTTAAAGTGTATATCACAATGAAGCTGTTGGGATTCCAACCTAGAATCTTTGACATGCTCCTTGAATTTCTTTTCTAAATCTCCTTGTCCTTCATATGCATCGTAAGTATCTTTTAAATCAGTACAGTTGTTTTTGCATCTACTCATTCTCATGATATCAAAGCTCCATGATAGCACCATTTATGTTACTAGTTCCTGTCACTGAAATACCAGAGGAGGCTTTAAAATGTTTTTCATACTTCAAATCCTGCATTTCATCAATTAATGCTCCAGATAGAATGATTTTTGTAACAACGTATTTACTCATGTGACTAATATAAAATGACACTATCTTACTAAGTACTTTAGAATAATTAAAACTCCTCAAAATATGTTAACAACTTTGAGATTACTAAGACTAAATTGATATTTCCTATTGTTCTTCTTTCCTTGGTAATTCCTCTTTAAGACCATATACATTCTAATAAGTGCCTATAATGCATTATTTTTTTTTCCTCTGAAAATGTCTTGCTATTTCCATTGCGTGGATTCTAACACTATCATGAATTAGATGCTTGTTTATTGTTGTTGTTGTTTTCCTTACATGAAATGTGAAGGGAGCTCTGGTGGCCTGGAGGTAAAGAGCTGTGCTGCCAACTCAAAGATACATGGTTTGAATATACCACTCTCTCCAAGGGAAAAAGATATGTAATCTCCTCCAACATGATTCTATTGCCTCTGAAAATACACTAAAACATCAGCTATAAGTCAGTTTCTTCTCAATGGTATATGGCAACAATTGATAACAACAGGCTTTAAAAATTGCTTTCTTAGTAAAATACTAATTATTCATCTATACTATGAAGAAAGGTGATCCAACATAGTGAGAAAATTATTGAACAATGTCATTAATCACACATACAAGCAAAATATTGCTGAAGATCATTCAGAAAGGGCTGGAATAGCTCATTGACAGAGAACTGCCAAAGTTCAAACTGGTTTCAGAAGAGGCCGTGACATCAGAGATATTATTGTTGATATCAGATGGATCCTGACTGAAAGCAGAGAATACCAGAAGAATTTCTATGTATGAATTTTAGTATTCAAAGACATATGACAGTGTAGATCACAACAAACTTGGAGTAAAAACTGTAAAGATTGGAAATTCCAGAAAACTTAATTATGCTCATATGAAATCTATACCTGAATCAAGAAGCTATTGTCCAAATTGAGCAAGGCAATACTGTATGATTTAAAAATCTGAAAGGATGTGCATAAGGGAAGTATCCTTTATAATTATTTAATCAATATGCTGAGCAAAAAAAAATCATAAATTTGAACTCTCTGAAGAGGAATATGGCATAAGCATCAGGGGAAGATTCATCAGCAACTCACAGTAAGTATGTAGATGACACAACTTTAATTGTTGAAAGTGAAGAGGGCAAGAAAAGCTTCCTAGAGAAGATCAAAGGATTCATTTTGGATTATATCTCTGCATCAAGAGAACAAAATTTCTTATGACTGGGTCAATAGGCAACACCATATATGGAGAAAAGATTGAAACTGTCAATGATTTCATTCTCTTGGATCTACAATTAACACCCTTGTTACCAAGACAAGATCATGAGTCATAATGTGATGGGCAAGTCTGCTGTTAGGGACCTCTCCAAAACACTGAAAAGCAATGATGTCAATTTGAAGACTTTAAAGATTGACACAGGCCATGGTCTTTTTAGTTACTTTATATGTATCTCACAACTGTTGTTGTTGTTGTTGTTGTTGCTATGTGCCGTCGAGTCGTTTGCGACTCATAGCGACCCTATGTACAACAGCCCTAAACCCTCCCTATCGTGTGCCAATCTCATTGCCTCTGACACACCCATCCC
>NW_006399808.1:14634754-14635431 GCF_000299155.1 Elephantulus edwardii | reverse complement strand
GCAAGCAGGGTTGTGTCATCTGCATAACGCAGATTGTTAATAGATCTTCCACCAATCCTGATGCCACAATTCTCCTTATAGAGCCCAGCCTCCAGATAATCTGCTCTGCATACATGTTGAGAAACTCAAGTAGATTTAATCCTTGAGTTGCAATACTTAAGGATCCTAAGGTCTGAATTTGAATGATCTGAGAAGTATCAAAAGAAGATGGAATTCACAGAGTCATTGAAACATAAAGAATTAATTGACATAGAATAAGTTCTTGAAACAGCATATGATCAAGAGACAGTGGTGATGAAGGAGGAAATTGAAGTTGCTCTGATCAATTGACAAAAACCAAGGCCCCAAAAATTGGTGGTATGGAAGCATACTTGTTGTCGTTGTTTGCTGTTGAGTCAAGCACTCATAGAGACCCTATGAAACCTTTCTATAAATATCATCATTTATCAAAGTTCATAGAGTTTCCAGAGGCATGCTGTTTAGGAAGTGGATGCCACTCTTGCTTCCAGTGTTGAAGACTAGTAATTATATCTACTCCAAACATTTTTATTAAAAATTATCTAATGCTAATGTAACATCTAACAGAATTTGGCATATGATTTTATTCTAGAAATGCAGTTTCCTTACTTCATTGACTATTTTTTCTACCCTTTAAAAGCAACAATTTATTAATATTA
>NW_006399808.1:14631891-14634654 GCF_000299155.1 Elephantulus edwardii | reverse complement strand
CTTCCTGTATCCAGTGTCTCTTAAGTTTACTTGTGCTGTTTCTGAAGGGATGGTGATGTGTCCTGTAGAACTCCTGTAGGCGTTTCAGAAGCTATTGTGGAGTCCTCTGTGTTGCCTGGTCTCGGCTTGAGCCCACGCTGCTTCTGGCTCCTGCGTCTGCCAGAGGTAGCAGGTGAGAGAAGAATCAGTGTCTTTGTGTTGAGGTATTGGAGAAGAGTGCTGATTATCCCACGGGCTAGAAAGGAACAAATATATCTCGGAAAAGGTGCAACCAGAGTGCTTTTTGGATGATAGGATGGTGAAGCTTCGTCTCTCATACTTTGGACATGTTGGTAGGAGAAGCTAATTTTTGGAAAGAGATATCATGCTTGGAAATATTGAGGGTCAATGAAAGAGAGGAAGATGCATAAAGAGGTGGATTGACACAGTGACCGTAGCAATGGACTAAAGTGTCAGAGATAACTAGGATGTCACAGAATAGGGGAAGATTCAAATTTGTTATCCATAGATTCACTATGAATCGTACTCTACTCAACAGGACCTAACGAAACTAACAATGAAATGAACACCTTTTTCTTCAACACTCTTAAACAACAAATGCACTTTTCAGTTGCAAGGTTATGTACTTTTCATCTGCATGATATAGCTATTGATGAGTATTTCTCCATTTCTTAAATAATTTGTTCAGCATATAGATTTAAAAGTTATGAAGAAAAGTTACAAACCTGATGCATAATTTTATTATATTAATACCATGTAGTATTTCCTTGTGTTGCACAACAGCCTCTTGGTCTATGTACAGGTTTCCTATGAACATATGAACAAGTGTTCTAGGATTCTTATTCTCCTCAATGCTAGCCATAATTTGTTACCACCCACAGAGTCTATTACCTTTGCATTGTAAATAAAACACAAATTTCCTTTTTTTTTATTCTTTGCTTTCAGTTAGGCTCCATGTTATACCATAAATGATATCTCTTATGCCAACTCCTCTTTCTAAAACAGTCTGAATACCTGCCAGCTTTCTAAATACTGTTCTAGCCAGTTTTGTTTGATTTTCAGCAGTATTTCTCTGGGATTTGATACTAATGTTATTGTTTGGCAGGTTCCACATTTTGTTGGATCACCATTCTTTGGAATGGAAACAAATAGGGATTTCTTCCAGTCAGTCAGCCAGGTAACTGTCCTTCAAACGCCCTGGCATATCCTAAGCATATCCAAGGCTGCATCTGTTAGTTCAAACATATCAATTTGTACCCCATCATTCCTGCTGTTTTATGTTTTTCCAATTTCTTCAGTGTAGCTTGAACTTCTTTCTTCCTTACCATCGGCTCTTGATCGCATGGTACTTCCTGAAGTAATTCAATACCAGTCAATTCTTTTGGGTACAGTGGTTCTATATATCACTTACATCTTTTATTGATGCTTTTTGGGCCATTCAAGATTTCTCTGCAACTTGAGACTGAAATTTATTTTTCGGTTATTTTAGCTTGAGAAATGCTGAGTGAATTCTTCCATTTTTGTTGTCTAATTCCAGCTTTGTATGCATTCCATTATGACAAATTGCTTTTGTCTTCTCTAACTGCTCTTTGGATTATTTTGTTAAGCTTATTTATTTCCATATCTCTTCCTTGTTTTGTCGTTGTGTTTTTGTTTTTCAATAGAACACACTTAGATTATACTAGAAAATATAGCACTGGAGGCTGCATCCCTTTATTGGGAAATACAAAGGAGGAAGAACAACAAAGTAGATACTAGGGATTGGAAAGTGAAGTGTGAAAAGCATGAATTTAGTAAAATTGGATATTGTTCAGGATGAAATTAAATACATAAATATTGACATACTAGGCATTAATGGAATGTGATAGATTGACATGGGACAGCTTGAATCAGATAATCATATGATTTATTACGTCATAAATGAAAGAGTGAGATAATTTCTAGTTTCATTCTGAAATACAATGTTATAAGAAACAGGATAATATCCATACACATACAAGGAAGACATGTTAATACCTCTGTCATTCAAATATAAGCACGAACACCCAGAGCAAAAAAAAGAAGAAATAGAAGATTTTTATGTACTTTTGCAGTCAGAAATTAATTGAACATGCAATCAAGATGCATTAATGATATTAATAATGACTGGAATGCAAACATTAGGAATATGAAAGAAGTAGAAGTACTCAGAGAATAGAAACTTGACAGAAATGAGCCTGGAGATAGAATGAGATAATTGTGTACAATCAGTGATTCATTCATTGCAAACATCTTTTATAAGAAACACAAATGGTGATTATAAACGTGGACTTCACCTGATTATCTACACACTAGTCAGATCACCTGTGACTCATAGCTATGCTAGGTACAACAGCCATTAACTCTGTTCTGTACTGTGCCAATCTCACTGTCTCTGACACACTCATCTGGATTACCCCAGTCACCGAATCAATCCATCTCCTAGAGGGCCTTCCCCTCCTGCACCTGCCCTCCACAATCCCCAAGCATGATGTCCTTCTCCAAGGACTGGTCTCTCCTAACAACATGACCAAAGTATGTCAGACAAAGCCTCAGAATCCTTTCCTCCAAGGAGCAGCCCGGTTCAACCCTCTCCAGGATGAATCTGTTTGTTTTCTTAGAAGTCCATGGTACCCTCAATACTCTTCTCCAACACCAAAGCTCAAAAGTATCAATTCTCCTTCTATCCTCCTTGGTCATTGTCCAACTCTCTGATGCATAACAAGTGATTGCAAAGACCATGGC
>NW_006399808.1:14623477-14625841 GCF_000299155.1 Elephantulus edwardii | reverse complement strand
ATATATATGTCTGCTTAATAGAATGTATTTTTTAAAAAAAGTAACTTCTCAGAAAAGATCCTAAGTGATAACTCTCTAGAGCATTGAGACTTTCCACCTTAACCTGAGAGTTGCTATTTATCTCCAGGAAATCATTGTGAAACTTGAATTCAAGCACGTTGTTTGCCCTAAAAAAATGTTTGTTATGTTTTCTATCTATAATTGCGTTGCATTTGGGGTTTGGCTCAAATTTCAAATAGTAAGGGTTAAAAAAATAAAAAGTAGTAAAAAGAGCCAAGACTGCAAATGTACTAATATTTATAGTAAGGAATTTCACCACAGCTTCTGTCTGAAATTACATCATGAAAATTATTGACACACCAGTGACATACCTGATAGCTATCCCTCATTCTAATTTTGACAATCAAGTCTAAATATACTTTATTATATTCATAGTCTTTATTTTGTAAACTTGGATACCAGGAATGCATTAGCTGACTCATATCTTGTAGAACAGAACACATAACATGTATAAATAAGTCTTCAGCACAATAACTTATACATATTCCTGTGTAACCTACACAAATAAAGTACATATTAAATATACTGTCTAGATTATAAAAGAGTAGCAAGTTGGTTTTCTTGCTTTAAAAACAACAAAACTCCAGAAACTCTATGAACTTTGATAAATGTTGATAGTTGTAGAGAGGCTTGAGGCCTTTTGTTCATAGGGTTGCTATGAGGCGTGCTCGACTCAAAGGCAATCAACAACAGCAACAATACATATACATATACACTCTCTATAAATATACTGAATCTAGGAATATTAAAAGTTGTCCAGACATGAAACGGAACATATAAAGTTAGATATTCTAGACCTTAGTGATCTGAAATGGACTGGCATTGGCCACTCTGAAGCAGACAATCACATGATCTACTATGCTGTGGTAGAAAAATTGAGAAAGAATGATTTTGCATTTATAATCAAAAAGACTAATTCAAGATCTATCCTGAAGTAAAATGTTATGAGAGCATACTATCTATACACCTGGAAGGAAAAACTATTAATACAACTATTATTCATATATATATATGTTCCTGCGAATAAAGCAATAAATGAAGAAATTAAGGATTGTTACTAACTTTTGCATTCTGAGATCAATCAAACATGAAATCAAGATTCATTAATAATAATTGATGACTGGAACTCAAAAGTTGAAAACAACCAAGAAGGATCAGTAGTTGGAATATATGGACTTGGTGACAGGAATTAGGCCGAATATAGAATGACTGACTTTTTTTTTTTTTAGTGGATGGGGTTCTAGTCCCCCACTTTTTATTATTAGACCACAGGTTGGGACACAGCACAGCAGGATGACAGTGGCTCCTCTTCTGGCCGCTCCTCCGGCCTCACATGCCCAGGAGTAAGCCCGAGAAGCTGGAGCTGCTCTGGATGGTAGAATGACTGAATTTTTGGGTGGTTGCTTTTTTGTTGGGTTTTTGTTGTTGTTGTTGTTGTTGCTGTTGGGTGTTTTTTTTTTTTATAATAAGTGATTTATTCATTGCAAAAATCTCTTTTAAAAACTCAAGCCATAACTAAACACATGAACTTCACCTGGTGGACTACACAGGAATCAGATTGAGTACATTTGTGTGAATAATCATTAAAGAAAATCAAGATCAGCAGTCAAAACCAGGCCAGAGGCTGACTGTGGACCAGACCATCTATTGCTCATGTGCAAGTTCAAGTTGAATCTGAAGTAAATGAAAACAAATCCATAAAAATCAAAATAGCAACCTGAGTTTATTCCACCTGAACTTTAAAACCATCTCAAAAACAGGATTGAGGAATTGAACAATAATGATTGAAGACTGGGCAATTTGTAGGATGGCATCAAGGATATTATCCATGAAGAAAGCTAAAGGTCATCGCAAAGACAAAGGAGAAAGAAAAGACAGAAATGGAAATCACAAGAGATTCTAGAAATTTTACTGTATGTCCAGAGGCAAAACAAAGGGAAGGAATGCAGAAGTAAGGAAATTAACAGAAGATTTCAAAGGTAAGTTCAAGAAGACAAAACAAAGTATCATAAAGATATGTGCAAAGAGTTAAGAGTTAGGAAAAAAGGGAAGTATTCACTCAGCATTCCCAGAATGCTAAAAAACAAATTCCCAGAAGGAACTAAAAAAACCAATTCAAGTATGGGATTATAATATAAAAGAATGCCATGAACTATCCGAGAAGCATCAAATGAAGATAGAAGGAGAACACGAGAACACTAAGTAACTGTGCAAAAAAAAAAAAAAAAAAAAAAAAAAAAAAAAAAAAAAACAAAGAAGGAAAGAAAATTGGCTAATATGGAAGTGTTTCAGGAAACTAAGGAT
>NW_006399808.1:14619330-14622792 GCF_000299155.1 Elephantulus edwardii | reverse complement strand
GTTGGCACAGGACAGAGCAGGGTTTAGGGCTGTAGTGCATAGGGTCGCTATGAGTCGCAAACGACTCAACGCCACATAACAACAACAACATGACTTACAGGAAATAGAAAAACAAACAGCAAAAAATACTTGAATATGTTCTATGCACAAATAAGCACACACACACAAAAAACCATACATTTTTGTCAGTACTTTTGAGCATAGGGAATAATTTTAACCATTATCATCACGTAGATGAAGAGAGATAGAGATCGGTTAAATGCGTCCAGTCTAAAAATGAAGACTGTTTAACTGAAGATTACCTGATCTGGTATGTACATAATCTTAAGTATATGAATATACACAAACACAATATCCCTTCTAGAACTAAAAAACAAAACAAAACAAAAAACCACACACAACAACAAAAAACCTGATAGCTACATTGCAAAATGAAAACTCAAAAATTGTTTATGCTTTTACTTTATTTTAATTTTTTTGTGAAGGTTTGCAGAGACTGGTCACAATGATCCATCTATCATACTCCTCCCTCCATCTTCCCAATTCCCTGTGCAATATTTGTCCTGTACCAGGCCAACACTTGACATACATATAATTTCTAATAGTCCATTCCTCTCTTATTGTCCTTCATTTTCTATTCCAGTGCATTTTCATTAGCTATCCACTCTATTGTTGCTTTACTCTTCCTCTAACCTGTCTTTATTCTATTATTGAAACAGCAGCTCACTTCACTATTTTTCCCTTTGTGACTAGGATAATTACCCAGTATAACGTCTTCCAGACTTATCTATTATTTTTCAATGTTGCATAGTATACCATTGTGTGAATGTACTACAATTTCTCTACCCACTCATTTGTTGATAGGCATCTAAGCTGCTTCCATCTCTACTTTTATGAACAATAATTTAATAAACATGTTGTTGTTGTTGCTTGCCATTGAGTAAACCTGAACGTCCATCAATGTTTGTGTCACAGCTCTGATATCTTTGGGGTATTTTCCCAGCAGTGGGATAGCAGGACATACAGTATTTCTATTTCTAATTTTTTGAGGAAATGCCAGACAAACTTCTATAGTAGTTGTGCCATTTTACATTATCATTAGCAGTATATGAGAGTTCCAATCTCTTTGTATCCTCACCAGCACTTGTGGTTTGCTCTCCTGTTGAATTTTGCTATTGTTGCTAGGATAAGATATCTCCTGTTGTTTTGATATACATCTCTCTAATACCTAGCAATTATGAGCATTTTTTTCATGTTTTTTCTGATCAAATTACATTCTTTGATGAAGTTTCTATTCATCTCTTCTGACCATTTTGTGATTTGGGCTGTTCGTCCTTTTTCTGTTATTGTGCTGATGTATTTTATATATATTGAGTCCCTTATGCAATATATTACTTTAATTTTTCCCCAATATATAATCTAAATGTATATTAGAATAAAAACAGTAAATGGAATTGGAGGAAGACTCATTAATAACCTTAAATATGCAGATAACATAATCTAGTTTACAGAAAACAATGGGGTATTGAAGTGTTACTGATAAAGCTTAAGGGCTAAAGCTTTCGATATCATTACATTTCAATATAAAGAAAGTCAATTCCAGACAATTTGACAAACAAACAAATCATGGTTAAAGGAGAAGTGATAAAATTTGTCAAGAGTTTACTTTTGTTTTATTTGGGTCCACAAACAACAAAAATAGAAACATGTACTGTGTGTTATACAACTCATACAGGCCCTATGAAATATTGATATGATACCTGTACTATCCAAAGACATTTTCATCATCTCTGACACAATTAAGTCCATTGTTGCAATCACTGTTTCAATCCATCTTTCTGATGGTCTTCCTCTCTTTCATCAACCCTCTACTTTTACAAACATGATATCCATCTCTAAGGAACAACCTCTCCTACAAGCATGACAAAAATAGGTTAGACCAAGTTTCATCACCATTGCATCCAAATAACAGTCTGGTAGCACTTTTTCCAAGTCATATCTGTTTGATTGTCTTTCAGTCCATTAAATAGTCAGTGTTCTTATCTAACATCACAATACAAAAGCATTAGTTCTTCTCTTATCCTTATTCGTTGTCTTGTGATTTCTAGTCATACAAACACTAAAGAAGAGGAAAGACTTTAGACTTAAATATGGAATGTATAGCAGTTTCAGGGAAAATATTCATAATGGAACCAATTTTCAACATCTTAATAAATGGAGAAAAGATTGAAGATCTTAAGGATTTTGTTTTTCTTGGCTCCATGAGCAACATCCTTGATTACAGGATTTCAGAAATAAGAAGGAAACTTACACTGGACAAATTGTGACAAGGACCTCTTTAAAGTACTAAAGAGCCAAAAAAATTAATTTCAAGTCTAAGGGGTGTCTGTCCCAAGCAACGATGTAGTCAATTTCCTTATTACATATGAAATGAATGTCTTTGAATGTTATTGGTGAACTGAATAAACTATTGGTTGCCAAGAAAACACATTTGTTTGACATACATAAGCTTGAAAAATACAACGATGAGTTCATAATAAGTGAATTTTAAGATGAATTGAACGTTCAAAAGTCAAAATCCAAGACACTGCTCAGAAGCAAGAACTATCGTGTTCCCTTTCTCTCTCTATAGCTACAAATAAAGACTGTTGGTGCCTTAAAAAAGAAATAAAGTTTAAACATTAATGACCAAATCTCAGGTAAGTTTAGGGTGCCATCAAAGACATAATGCATGTAAAAGGCAAAAAAACCATTAAAAAGAAAGCAAAGTAATGACCAAAATGGCTGTCTTAATATACTCTGTAATTTTACTATAACTATAATAAATAAATTAATTAATTTAGAGCTGTTAAATCAAACAAAAAATTGAATAAATAAGGAAATTGAATAGGATATTTCAATAAGCAGAAAAAGAAGGCAAAGTATTATATAAAATGCATGAATAAATAAATTTAGAAAACACTACTTTTTTTAAACTTAAAAAGATGAAGGACACATTCAAGCCTCAGGTTTCAATAATAAAGAGTTCTAAGATTAAATATACCTACCAAATACACACATACACACATTCATACACACAATGGAGCTTTGGTAAGAAACTGTGCTGCAATCCCAAAGACAGGAGTTCTGAGCCCAATCCTCTCTTATGCAATTAACTTCCTTTGAAAATCTGGTGGAAGGTCAGCTATGGGTCTGTTCCAACAGAAAAGAACAGAATATATATAGAGAGAGTTGTTGTTGATTGCCTTCAAGTTGAGCATGACTCATAGCAATCCTATGAACAAAAGGCCTGAAGCCTTTGTATAACTATCAACATTTATCAAAGTTCATAAAATTTCCGGGGACATATTGCTTAGGCAGTGGATGCCACTCCGTTCCTGCTTCCAGATAGATAGATAGATAGATAGATAGATAGATAGATAGATAGATAGATAGATAGATACACAGACACATAGAAACATA
>NW_006399808.1:14610469-14618277 GCF_000299155.1 Elephantulus edwardii | reverse complement strand
CATCCTGATGCTACCAATTGGTCCAGTGGTGAGAATCTTTGTCTTCTTGATATTGAGCCTCAATCTATATTGAAAGCTGTAGTCCTTGACCCTCTGCAGCAAGTACTTCAAGTCCCCTTCAATTTAAGCAAGCAGGGTTGTGTCATCTGCGTAATACAAATTGTTGATGGATCTTCCACCAATCCTGATCCCACACTTCTCATAGAGCCCAGCCTTCTGGATAATTTGTTCTGCGTACAGGTTGAAAAGGTATGGGGATAGGACACATCCCTGGAATATGCCCTTCCCAATTTTGAACCATGAAGTGTTTCCTTGCTCTGTTCTGACAACTGCCTCCTGGTCCAATGGTGAGCATTAGGGTAGAATATTGATTCACTAAAGGAAGTGAGATGATGTGATAAGGCCTCCTATTTAAAAACCCATTAGGGCCTGAGAATTGCAGGGCCTGGTTTAATTTTTTTTTCAATCCAACATTCTTCTAAGTGGTATAACACTGGTATGTGCATTCCTGTACAGAGGTAACTCGTGGTTGCTGTGATGCTAATCATTGTGACATTGATTTGCTAAATGCAATAATGGTTACCCATGGTGGACTGTGTTTGGTGGAGTTTCCCAATTAAAACAAACTTGAAAATAGAAGTGGCATCCTCTTCTGAAAGGGCTTGACCATGGAAACTCTATGAACATGGAGAAATGACCAAAGTTATACAAGTGTTCAGGTCTTTCGTTCATAGGGTTACTATTAGTCATCTATGACTAGATGGCACTTAACAACAAAACAACTGCATATGTGTATGGCAAAGCACATGCGCATGCGCGCGTACACACACACACACACACACACACACACACACACACACAGAGAGAGAGAATAATAACGCTCCCCAAAATAATTGGTTAATGTTTAAGTATTTTAAGAAGTAGCATATGATGGAGAACAAATAGTAGTGAACGATGAAGTTTAGGATATATGGAATATATATAGGCAAAAAATAAGATTTCAGGGATTAGTGGAATATTGATTAAGATATTTCAATGAAGAAATTCAACTTTAGATGTGCTTGCTTGTGTATTCCAAGATTTGGGAAAAAGTCATCTGTTTAATCATCTATTGTTGTTGTTAGGTGCCCTGGAGTTGATCATGACTCATACTGATTATCTCAACAGCAGATGCGAACTCTGTCCTATTCTGTCCCATCCTCTCTGTCTGTAAAACACCTAAACTCATTGATGCAGTTACTGTGTCAAAACCCCGGCTGACAGTCATCCTTTCTTGCATTATTGCTCTACCTTTCCAAGCATATTGTTACTCTTCAAGGAACATGCTCTCCAAGCAAAATGCTAAGAGTATATGAGATGAAGCTTTATTACCTTTGTTTCCAATTAGCACTTTGGTTGCACCTACGCCATGAGACATGCTTTTTTTTTTCTTTTTGGCATTTCATGGGATTTTCAGTATTCTTCTCTGACACTGCAGTTAAAGGCATCAATTCTTCTGTCATCCCTACTCAATGGTCAGCTCTCAATAGCATACCAAGTGATAAAAAAAAGAAAAAAAAAACATGGCTTGAATTAAGTACACCTTAGTCCTCAAATTGAGATCACACTGTTTGGGTGCATGTGTGTGTGCACATGCACGTGCTTGAGCATGTGTTATATGTGTGAATGTATGATACATTTGGTGGGGGCTTTGATGGAATACCAATGTTTTCAATTACCAGGGATTAAAATCTTTATCATATTTAAAATCAGAGTTTTAAAAGAGTTAAGTGTCATGTTATACCCAATAGCGTGTTGTCATGATTAACAGATGCATCAAAGGAGAAAATAGTTTTTGAATGACTTTCTTTTACTTGCTAACTTTTAGTCTGCTTTTAAAACACAAAATATATGATTATAAACTTCTATTAAATTGTCATCATGCATAATTTAATACTATCATTTTAATAATCACCACCTATAGCATATTTTAAAGTATATAATTGTTTTGCTAAAGTGCTATGATTTAGCAAATGCTTATATAAGGATATACTTTTAGTTTGAAGGAATTTAATGGGAAGGGTAAACACATTTGTGTTACATTTCTCTGTGACAAAATAACTATGCTTCAATTTATATTCTATTAAACATAGTAAATTAATAACATCTGTTTGCAATGATCTTTCACAATCCATAGAGACAAAGTTTCTTGGACTCATAGAATCATATTTCTTTGGCATTGGCTACATTCAGTGCTATCAAGCTTCTAGTCAACACTGATATTCTACACACATCTGAATTTTCCACAATAGTTTCTCTGTTTGTTTGTTGAATTTCTTGTCTTTCATGGGCTATGAAGAACCTTAAAACAGTAGATTAGCATTGAGCTGCTGGCTAAAAAAGTCTGGCAGTAAAATCCATAGGTCACTCCATGAAAGATTGACTATCAAGGTGCTTCCTTAAAGATTAACAGTGTTAGATATACCCTAGAGATGTGCTTATCAGATTGTGCCAAGAAATCTGGAGGACAACTACCTGGCCAACTGTCTTGAAGAGATCCATATTTATTTCCAGTCCAAAGATAGTGATCCAACAGTGGAAATTATCGAACAATGTCACTAATACCACACACTAGCAAAATCCTGCAGAAGATTATCCAGAAATGACTGGGACAGTACATTGACACAGAACTACAAGATGGATTTAGAAGAGATTGTGGCACTAGAACCATTATTGTCAATATCAGATGGATCTTGGCAGAACATAAAGAGAACCAGAGCATTATCTATGTGTTACCTTGACTACCCAAAGATTTGACTGTGGATTACAACAAATTGTGGTTAACCTTGAGGAGAATGGGAATCCTAGAACACTCGCTTGTGCTTATGTGAAATCTATACTTAAACCAGGAAACAGTCCTCGGAACAAAGCATGGAAACACCTCATGATTCAAAATAAGGAAAGGAGTGTGTCAGGGATGCATCCTGTCTCTGTACTTTTTCTTTTTTTTTCTATATTTTATTAATTTTCATAAACATTTACAGAGATTTTGGGTTTCCATTCATTCATTGTTGCACTATTCTCTCTACCCTCCTCCCAGTTTGTTCTTGTCCAAATGCCACAGTGCTTGTCAAAGCCAGTTCTGATTAATCTTCTTTGTCAGTGTGTCCTTTGCCATTCCCTATCACTCCTCCCTGAGAGAGACTTCACCCTGAGTCATAAGGAAAAGGGGATGGCGTGTTCTCTTAGCTACTTCCTGCTGAAAAGGGACGCTGTGGGTTTCAGGGTGAAGATCTTCTCTCACTACTCTAAAGGGCCCCTTTGGCAGTAGGAAACACATAGACTATTATGGAGATTGATTTTGGAATTTAGATGCACTCTTATTGATTGTGCTTGGTCGTACATGTTCATATCATTGAAGATGTATCATGGGGGTGTTGCAACCTAGAAGACACAAATTTGACTAACAAGTTATAAGTACATGAGTCCAAAAATTATGGAAAAGTAAAAGAAAAGATTCTTTCATTGTTTTACAAACCCTCCCCCAGGTCCCCTCCACCATGTAGCCCTCGCTCTAGTCTCCTGTGATGACAGAAATACCTAGTTATATATCTCTTTTAAACAGTTTTCTCCCTCCTCTGTTTCAGTGCAGTATACATTATTGAACCCATCTTACTCAGTCTCTCCCCAACCCCAAGGACAGTCCCATTCTACAACAGTGGCATACTTTTTCAATCTGTATGTAGAACAGATCATTTGAGAACCTTTTTGATTAGGAATGTGTCATCAGGATTGAAGGAAGACTCATCAACAAGCTATGTTATGCAGATGACAAAACCTTGCTTGCTGAAAGTGAGGAGGCCCTGAAGTGCTTGCTGCAAAAGACCAAGGACTGCAGCCTTCAGTATGGATTGAAGCTAAGCTTCAAGAAGACAAAGATTCTCACCACTGGGCCAACTGGCAGCACCATGATAAATGGAAAAGAGACTCAGGTTGTTAACAATTACAGCTTGCTTGTCTCCATAATCAACATTCTTGTCACCAGCAGTCAGGAAATCAAAAGATGAATTGCAATGGAAAAATCTGCTGTCAGAGACCTCTCCAGAGCACTGAAAAGCAACGATGACAGTCTAGAGACTAAGTGTGCCTAATCCAGGCCATGCTAATCCATGCCATGATCTTCACAATTACTTGCTATACATCAGCATCCTGGACAATAACTAAGGATGATAAAAAATTGATGCCTTCAATTTATGGTGTTGGAGAAGAATCTTGAACATACCACGGATTGCCAAGAAACAAATAGGTCTGTCTTGGAGTAGGTGAAACCAAGTTTCTCCTTGAAGGGTAGGATTTTGAAGCTCATTTTACATAATTTGGGCATGTGCCCAGGAGAGATTGTTCCTTGGAGAAGGACATCAAACTCAGAATGGTGGAAGGACAGCACAGAGGAAAACCCCAAACAAGATTTACTGATACAGTAACTAAGGCAATGGGGGTTGGTGTGTCAGAAAATAGTGACTGGCTCAGGTTGCTATGGGTCACAGATGACTTGATGAAACATAGCAACAACAGCAACATACATAAAAAACACTTATCAAACAGTGTAGATATTTTGTTAGGTTGTTTTTCTTGGGAAGTAGATGAATGAATATTCATTTATTCTTTTGAGCTTTTGACACTCCTTGAAATCTACAGTGTAAATCTGAAGATCTTAATATAATCTCTAATCTAATAATGTTCAGTTTTGATCCAATAAATGAGGTTAAGACTAATCAGGACATAAATGTTGAATATACTAGCTCTAAATGTTACTGTCATGCACTTCCATGTTCAAAAAAGTTTCACTTATCACCTTTTATACCTGCAATGTTGCACCTCATACTTCTAAAGCTTCACAGACATCTTAATGCAATAGTTCATTGTTACAATCCAGTCTACTAAAGAGCCCTGGTGACAGAATGCCTTATGTATTTACTGCTAACAAAAAAGCTGGGAGTTTGAATCCACCTGAAGATAGAAAAAGCAAGAGAGAGAGAGAAAAAAAAGAAAGCGAGAGAGCAATCTTCTCATGTAAAGATTTATAGCCTTGGAAACTTGCAGAAGTATTGGTATTAGTCTGAAAAGATTGAATTGAAGTGGATTTGCATTATTATTATTATTTTTTATTTCATTCTACTAAATACAGCCTCATAATAAGCCCGTGGGTGTAAAACCAAGTGATTTTTATTTAAGATCACCTCATTTCTTCCCACTGTGAGGCTAGAACTAGATTACACAAACCAGTTCCTTTCTTAGAATTATCTCTTTCAATGAGACTTTTCTTGGATTTTTTTTTCTATCTTGGTTTTCTTTTTTAATAAATATTTTATTTTATGCTGATTTATGTAGAGAATTCATCTATATTGTGTTTAATTCATGTATATTTTGCTTCACGCCCATCCTGATGCCACACTTGTCCTCATAAAGCTAGCCTCCCAAATAATCAGTTCTGCATATAGGTTGAAAAGGTATGGAGATAGGACACATCCCTGGCGTGCACCCTTCCCAATTTTAAACCATGCAGTGTTCCCTTGCTCTGTTCTGACCACTACCTCTTGTTGCAAGCATAGGTTTCGTATTAGCACGATCAAATGTTCTGGGATTCCCATTCTTCTCAGAGTCAGCCACAGTTTGTTCTGATCCACGCAGTCAAATGCCTTTACATAATCAATGATGCACAGATAGACATTCTTCTGGTAGTCTCTGCTTTCAGCTAAGATTCATCTAACATTAACTACAATATTCCTAGTACCACGACTCGTTCTAAACCCAGTCTGAACTTCTGGTAGTTCTCTGCTGATGTGCTATTCCAGTAGTTTTTGGATAATCTTCAGCAGAATCTTGCTTGCATGTGAAATCAATGATATTGTTGTATAATATCCACACTCTGATGGGTCACCCTTTTTGAAATGGGAACAAATATAAATCTCTTCCAGTCATTTGGCCAAGTGGTTCTTCTCTAGATTTGTTGGCCTACTTTGTGAGCACATCCAGGGCAGCATTGGTATACCATCTATACCTAGGTCTTTATTTTTTACTAATTCCTTCAAAGCAGCTTGAACTTCTTCCTTCATCACCATAGGCTATTGCTCATTGTTGCTTCATGAAATTTCAAGAATTAATTTTTCTTAATTAAATATTCAAAGTAATTGAGTTTTAGTCTTGTCATCCTCACTTCCAAAGAAACATTATCTGTTATCACTTGAATGATTACTTGCATTCTTAGATATGGATTTCACTGCCTAATTTGTGAGTAAATTTCCATGCTTTTTTGCCATAGTCTAGCTCAGTCTGGATTTTCTGTTAAAACCTGCTCTGCACAGGTGATCCTACTGGAATGTAAAATAGCGTTAAGCATAACTTCACACCTCACCTAAGGCACTTACTAGAAGGTAAATTGTAAACTGACTGAATATGCATTACTAAACATGAAAATATTTTATATACTATGTACACTCTTAGAATAAGGAATTTGTACAAATGTGGGTTAAGAAAAGGTAATACAGAGACAGAGTTCGGCTGCCAGAGATGGAGTTCCACAGCCAGACAGGCCGGGAAGAGACCCAGGAAGAGCAATAGTCAGCCATCCACCGGGGAACTCCAGAGGAGCGGACTATCCACCACTGTGTGACCCCCCTGTAGCCTGCACCTGTGTGACCCCCGACACACAGGGTGCTGCTGCATAAACAACCAGCAGCGCCCAAGCCCCGCCCCCACCTCTTGGTGGTAGTGTCCAAGCCTTGCGCTCCTTACTCTCCTAGTCCCTTGCTTTCCTCCCCTTCCGCTGCCCCCCTTCCAGCTCCACAACCATGCACCTCAGCCCCCACCACAGCCCTGTGACCTCAGGGCACCACCATGGACCCAGCCATCACCTGGAGCTATCAACCAAGCTGTTGTGGAACTAACCTGGCAGAAGAAAGGCTGGTAGCATCTTATCTGTGTTTACTGGGGCTGATTATCTGTGAGAGCACCTAAGGGCATGCCCACAGGTGGGGAAATTGGCCAAGCTCTCTTGGGTTCCCACCCAAAAAGATCCCCCCAGCTGGCTTCTGTGAACTCTGCAGACCAGCCAGAGGCTAGTGGGTTGGTAGGAAGTTGACCTTGACTATTCGGATCCTGTCGGATCCAGGACACTGCTGGAGCAGGGGCTGTTGTGTGAGGGGACCTGTGTAAGTGCCACCAGGCAAGGAACACTGAGAAAACCATTGGGTAGGAAATGGACAACAGGAATTTGAGTAAGGACCCCAGTCGTGAGCACACTGAGATGGCAGAGGTTTGAGCAAGGTCCTCCAAGTGATTGACCTGCCCTTGCGATCACCAAACCCTTTGCCTGCCTCACCCCACTTGGCTCCACACCAGTGACTACACATCTCGGCAATCAACTTGCCTTAAACAGGAGCACCTTGACCTGTTTTAGCAACAAGAGATTGCCCTAGCAGGCGCTGAACTGATATTTTTCTGAAGTCATAAAGTCAGAGAAATGCACAAGTTTGGTAGCTGCCCATCTGATCTCAAGAGCATTGTCTTCAGATCAAGAACACATACCAATGTCTTGAAGAAAGCAAACTATCCCACAAAATATACAAGAGCAAAGCAAGATGCCACTCACAAAGGGCAACACAAGAGCGGCCAATACCCTGAAATCAGAAAGGTTCATGGACTTTCTGACACAGAATTTAAAAGAGGAGTCACTGAATATTTCCAATGGATGAAAGACAAACTTGATGAATTACAGAATGCTACAAGCAAAGACCAGGAGGAGTTAAAAAAACAATGCAAAACATTGC
>NW_006399808.1:14609051-14609658 GCF_000299155.1 Elephantulus edwardii | reverse complement strand
AACTAGCAACAACACCAAAAAGAACTCAACACAATGATAACCATAAAACCTAGCCTTTCAATAGTCACACTGAACGTGAATGGTTTAAATGCACCACGGAAGAGAAAGAGAGTAACAGATTGGATAAAAAAACAAAATCCATCAATATGTTGTCTATAAGAGACATACCTGAAAAATGAAGATAAAGACAGGCTAAAAATAAAAGGGTGGGGGGAAATATACCAAGCAAATGGTAACCATAAAAAAGCAGGAGTAGCCATATTAATTTCTGATAAATTAAATATCAATGTAAAAACCAAAACGGAAGAAAAGGAAGGTCACTACATAATGTTGAAAGGGTCAATAGAACAAGAGGACATAACAATAATAAATATCTATGCACCAAATAAAAAAAACAGCAAAATACATAAAACAAACATTAGCAAAACTGAAAAAGGAAATAGACAACACTACCATAGTGCTGGGAGACTTCAATACACCCCTCTTAAGAAAAGATAGAACTACCAGAAAACAACTCAACAGAGATACTGAAGAATTAAATCACACAATAAACCAACTTGACCTCATAGATATCTATAGACTAATGCACCCCAAAAAAGCACAGTAT
>NW_006399808.1:14601704-14603596 GCF_000299155.1 Elephantulus edwardii | reverse complement strand
AAAGAACAGTTAGTTTTATTGTGGAGAGAGTGAGACTAACATGATTTCTGGAGATAAGAATTTTGAAGCTATGACTTTCATACTTTCAGAATCTTATCAGTTTGGACCAGTACTTGGAGAAGGACATCATGCGTGGAAGGATGGATGGACAGAAAAGGAGAGGAAGACCCTGGATGAGATGGTTTGACACAGTAACTGGAGTAATAGGGGCAGGTGTGTCAGAGGTTGCACTTAAGAACAACAACATACTCTAGAACAATAACCATAGCAGAATAAAAGTTAACAGTGTTAACTGTTAACAGATTCATGGTCATAATTGCTGACTTACCAGTAAAATAATCACTATTGAGATGAAAACCAATCAATTGGTCTTTATTATAGAATATGGGGTAAATACCCAAATAAACATCAACAATTTTAAGAAAATTGACAATTTCACAGAGAAGGATCTGAAAAACCAAACAGACAATTTGGTACAAAAGGAAACAATAGCAGGTTAAAGTAAAATAATGATGAACTTAGACCACACAGATAAATTGTAGAAGTAATTTTGCAAGGCAAATATTTTACCTTTACTCATTAAGATGCTATAGAAAACTCTGGGAAATCCAAGAACATTTAAAGCAAAATCAACTAATGATTGAGACTTACTTACATAACCAAGATTTAAATTACTTTTATTTTCTCTTTAATATTAACAGCTGAGGACCTTCAGGGGCTCTATATTACTTTCAGTGACCTTAGAACAAGGTGTTTTATGATAAATGTGTACTGATTAAAACTTTAACTCATTCCTCACAACTACTTTCTACTAGTTCTCAAGTAGATTCTGGCTAATTTCTTTTTCTAGTCAGAAATAAGGAAATTTTAAATGTGACTTTTTTAATAAAAAAACACTTACCCTATACTCTTTTTTTTCTCCCCAACGAACTAAAATAATCTAGCAACCACAGAGTGAGTTAACTCTGTGTTAATTTGCCCAGTCTACATGTTTTGCTGTGTACCATAGAGTGAATCAGAACGGACCCATCGATGATCCTCTGGTGGGTTTACAGAGACAGTTAATCACACAGGAGGAGATTGTCCATCCCCCTCACCCCGCAAAGAGTAGCTGGGAGCCCTAAACAGTGTGCCTTAGGGACTGCAACACAGTTTCTTGTGGAAACTACAGAACAATATCGTTGATTTCACATGCAAGCAAGATTCCGCTGAAGATTATCCAAAAACGACTGGAACAGCACATCAGCAGAGAACTGTGAAGTCCAGACTGGGTTTACAAGGGGTCGTGGTACTACGGATACTATAGGTGATGTTAGATGGATCTTGGCTGAAAGCAGGGAACACCAGAGGAATGTCTATCTGTTTCATTGATTATGCAAAGGCATTTGACTGCATGGATCATAACAAACTGTGACTGAGAAGACTGGGAATCTCAGAACATTTAATCATGCTAATGCAAAAGTATACTTGGACCAAGAGGCAGTAGTCAGAACAGAACAGGATAACACTGCATGGTCCAAAATTGGGAAGGGTGTACGCCAGGGATGTGCCCTGTCTCCATACCTTTTCACCCTGTATGCAGATCAGATTATCCGAGAGGCTGGGCTCTATGAGGACAAGTGTTGTGTCAGGATTGGTGGAAGATCTATTAACAATCCGCGTTATGAAGATGAGACAACCCTGCTTGCTGAAACTGAGGAGGACCTCATGCACTTGCTGCAGAGGGTCAAGGACTGCAGCCTTCAGTATGGACTGAGGCTCCATATCAAGAAGACAAAGATTCTCACCACTGGACCAATTGGCAGCATCAGGAGGGATGGCGAAGAGATTGAGATTGTTCACAGCTTCGGTTTGCTCGGCTCCACGGTCAACACTCTTGGCACCAGCAGCCA
>NW_006399808.1:14593492-14600014 GCF_000299155.1 Elephantulus edwardii | reverse complement strand
TTTAGAATATGCTGACTTTTCCATGACATTTTGTGCTTTTAGTTCTATTTCATGAATATTTAATAGCTTCAATTTCCCCTTTAGGCAATTGTTGCTAACATTATTGTTGAATAGGATTTCCTCAATTTCTGTAAAATCCCAATCCTCCTATCTGTAATTTTGTACTTCTTATTTTTCCCTCTTTTATTTTTTCTACCACTTTATACATAACTTTTTCACAAACATTTTAAGCCAATACATAAATTAAGAATAATTTTGTACATATGTACTATTTTTATTATTGATAAGACCCTTGAGAATAAAACTATCTTTGATGTAAAGACAAATTTTATATAGAACTTAAAAGAAGCAGAATAATACCAAACCTTATATAATTATTCAAGAATCTTTAAAAAATATTTTGACATTATATGCTTTTCCAGGAATATGGAAATACCTAGCAGCTATTTTAGTTTAAAAATAGTATTATATAATGACCTGAAGATTTATAAGATCAACAAAGATATTTTTTATGAAGTAATTTTGGATCAGGATATTTTCTTGCTTCTATTTTTATGAAGAGATGTTCTTTGTTTTGTTTTTAAATACTGAGGTCACATGTTGTGGTGTCTAAAGTTGCGTTTAGTTGTTGTGAGCCATAGAGTCAATTCCTATTTATTATATTCTGTTGGCCTAGTGGTAAGAAGATACACTGCAATTCCAAAGGCACATGGTTCAAATCTACCTATTGCTACATGGGACAATGATGGTTAATCTCCTCCTGTGTGATTAACTGCCTCTGAAAACCCACTGTATGGTCATCTACAGATAGGTTGTGACTCGATGGTACACAACAACAACAACATAGTGGAATTGGACATGGGAAATAGGGCATAGTAGAATTTATTCTAGGGTTTCCAAGACTGTATCATACTGTATTATGTGCTGGACTGTATGATTCAAATTCAAGAGCTTGCTCTTGGGAAGAAAATGAAGCTGTCTCCTTCAGTGAAGGTGCACAGCCTTGAAAACTCAGTGGAAGATTGCCATTACTTTTTGCAAGTGAGTGGGAGTTTACATAGAAGTAGAATACCAGGTCTTTTTTCATATGTAGCAGCTGCTGGGTTTAAACCAATAACATCAAGGTTTATGATGTGTCTCTATTGATGTATCAATCTATCTGTCCATCTATGTGTCTATATACATATCTATTTAAATCATTAATTCATTGATCCTCAACAATAATTTTACCTCATTCTAGATTTCCAGATGTTTTCAGTTTTATTTCTTTGATTTTTTTATACTTCATAATAGAAAATTCTTGTAAAGCCTAATCCTATATTGTTGTTGTTGTTGTCGTTGTCAAGTACAGTCAAGCTGTAGGTGACTTATAGTGACCCTACGAATGAAAGTCCTACATATATTACTTCTAATAATTTTTGCATATATATGATTTAGATACTATTTTAAATATAAAGAGGATTTTAAAGCTTATTATTGAAAGTATGCATGAATCGTTCTAGTAATAATGTATACTTTGATTGATAACATTATGTATATATGCATGTGAATGTATAAATGGAAGTACGAGGAACAGTAATTGTTGTTCTTAGGTGCTGTTGAGTTGACCCTAATTCATGGGAACCCTACATACGACAGATTGGAATCTTGGCCGATCCTGCATCATCTTCAAAATCTCCATTTAGTTTAAGCCCGTTATTGCAGTAACTGGGTCAACTGATGTATTGAGGGTCGTCTTTATCTCTTTTGCTGATAGTTTATCTGTCCAACCATGATACCTTTTTTCCAAGGAATATCTTCTCCTGATCACATAAAAGATTTAATTCAGATAGACATAATGGTAGTGGCACCCATATTGTTTGTACAATGTAAAGCTGTGAGTAGGATCCTTACATAACACCAGTACATACCATATTGACAATTTATTTTTTAAAAGTTGACGCAAGTCTGATTAATTAATAGACTATAATCTGATAAAATACTAAGTACTTTCCTTCCACATATGTGAATGACTTGCTCTTATAAAATTAAATAGTATTAAATAATGGGAAGCAAATATTCTTTTTCTTACAAAATTATTTAAGATTTTTAATTAAAGTGATAAATGCTGAAACATACATAATCTTACTTTTTAAATAGAAACAAATCACTAATGTTTTTCTTAGATAAGGGTTTATATACAGTCCTTCTCTATTTTGTACAAATTTACTAGAAAATGAATTCTTTTTAAAAAAATAAATAAAATTTTTATTTTATACTAGTTTACTTACGAAGTTCTTATACATTGTTTTTCACACTGTATCTTTCCCATTTCCTTTACCTTGAAACTAGCCCCCCCTCCCACCCTTTCCTTTCTCAAGCCTTTTCTCAAACCCTCCCCCACTTGGATCCTTATATACGTTTTATAATAATGGTCTTATACAATATTTGTCCTTATATGACTGAGTTCACTTAGCATAATGCTCTCCAGTCTCTCCCAAGTAGGTAGTGATTTACAAAATCATTACTCCTACATGATGAGTACTATCCCATCTTGTAATTGTACCATGATTTTTCATTCCATTCTATTTTGGTTGGATATTTTAACTATTCCTGCAATGGTTAAATAATGCTTTTATGAACATTGGTGTACAAGTCTCCATTCGTGCCTCAGTTCTCATTTTTTGGGTGCATATGCCAAGCAGATGGGTCATCTGGAATTTACATGTTCAGCTTTGTAAAAAAATGCCAGAATACCTTCCAGAGTGGTTGTACTATTTTACAATCTCTCCAACAGTGTATAAAAGGTCTTATCCCTCCACATCCTCTCCAACACCACTGCTACTGGAGTGAGATGGTATCTCATTGTGGAATTGATTTTTATCTCTCTTATTGTTAGCAATTTTGTGCATTTTTCCATGTGCCTTTTGATCATCTGAATATCTTACTCTATGAAAATTCTTTCCATATCTTTTGCCCATTTTGTGTGTTATCAGTCTTTTGCTTGTGGAATCCCTGTAGGATTCTGTAAATATTTGATCTGAGACCCTTGTCTAAAATCTAAGTACTAAATGTTTTTCCCCTATCAGTAGGCTTTCTTTTCACTCTGTTGGAAAATGGTTTTTACATACACAGGGATTTAATCTTTATAAGGTCCCATTTCTCAATTTTATTCTCTCCAGATTGTACATTTCTGGCCGTATTCGGCACTCTATACCATAGAATAGGCTGTCTAAGCTTGATTCTAATTTGTCTCTGATCAACTTAATTTTTCAGGGCTTTACACCCAGGTCTCTGGTTCATCTTGAGTTGATTTTTGTGTAGTGTGAGGTGTGGATCCAGTTTCAGCTTTCTGCAAGTAGCAATCCAGTCTTGTCAACACTTTTTGTTAAAGATTTTGTCATTTCCCTCATTTAATATGCTTTATTTTCTTGTCGAAAATGAGGTGACCATAAATAGCTGGGTCCATTTCTGTGTTCTTAATTCTGTTCCATTGGTCTATGTGTCTGTATTTGGTTCTTGTTGTTGGTTTTGATGATGTGGTAAATTACACTGATTGTTTTTCTTATATTGAACCCAACTTTCAAAACTATTGTGAATCCAAGTTGGTTATGCCTTTTTTTTTTTAGTGTGCTTTTGAATTCTATTGGCTTGGATTTTGTTGAGGAGTTTGCATCTATATTCATGAGAAATATTGTTCTGTAATTTTCTTTCTTGGTAATACTTGCCTACTTAGGGTTATGCTTGTTTCATAGAATGACTCTGGGAGTGTTTCTTCTTTTTTCTATTTTTTAAAATATTTTAAGTAGAATTGGTGATAGATTGTCTGAATGTTTGGTAGAATTTAGCTGTGAAGCCATGTTTTCGAGGGCTTTTCTTATGAATTCCTTTTTATGACATGTTCAATTTCTTTTTTGTGATGGGTCTGTTCAAGCATTCTTTATCTATTCTTGTCAATGTGGGTTGGGTATGAGTTTCAAGGAGCTTGTCCATATCCTTCAGGTTTTTAAATTTGTCAGAGTATAGCTTTTCATACTATTCCAATATTGTCAATTTAATTTCATCTGGTTCTATTGTGATGTCATCTGTATACTTTTTTAATCGAATTATATGTGTTTTCTTCTTCTTCCCCCCACCTTTTGTTAACTTTGCCAATAGTTTGTGACTTTTATTTACCTTTTCATAAAATCAGCTCTGGTCTAATTTATGGCTTCATTATTATTCTGTTTTCTATCTCATTGATCATATCTCTTGTTCTTATAATTTTCTCTATTCTACAGGCTGCAGGCTTAGATTGTTTTTATTTTTTTTCTATTTGGTGCAAGTCTTGAGTGAGATCATTGCTTTTTCTTCTTTTGTCACTTTTTATGTATGTGCTTGTTGCTATAAACTGCCCCCTCTCGAGTACCTTAGCTGCATCCCAGAAGTTTCGGAATGTTGTATTTCCATTTTAATTTGTTTCAAGGAACTTTAATTTCATTCTTTATTTCTTATATGGTGTTTCTGGTTTGTGGTATCCCTTGGCTTAGCACTAGCCAGCCTGGATTTTGGGGACAGACCAAGAATTCACACTTTTAGAATTGACAGGTTCTGAGACACCAGGACATTTATTCTCTCTGCAAAGTTTCTTGCATTCCAGATGCTTACTAGGAGAAGTGGGTAGGGGTGTTATTTGGGCACCTTCTTAGAGTTGTTTTTGTTTGTTGTTGTTATGTGCTGTCAAGTCGCCTATAACTCATAGCAGCCCTATGTACCTCTTGTTATTTTTAATATCCTCCCACAGCCCATCTGGTCTTCATTTATTAGTGTTCAAGGCTTCATATCTTGTTCCTGAGTTGATTTTTAAATTCACACAGATAGATCAAGGTCAAATTTTGATTCATTACTGTGGATTTGGTTTAACTTTCTTTAGCTTTAGCTTGATCTTGGATAATATGAGTATTTGGTGGTCTCTTCCATAATCAGCACCTGGTCTAGCTTTCACTGCTGATATTGACGTTCTCCAACAATTCTTTCCACAGATGTATAGATCTGATTTCTGTGCATACCATCTGGTGAAATCCATTCTTATAGTCTTTGTTTATGTTTCTTATAAAATGGTATTTGAAATATACTATGATAATACAATATCATGATAATATAGACAATTTTATTTTAGTGTGAATTATATAAATAGAACTAAATATCTAAATGGAACAAAAATTATATAAATGTAACTAATTTTATGAGTGAAACTAAATGGAGAAATAAAAAACAAAACTTTTAGTCTCATTTAAGTATAGTCGTACATTTGTCTTAAATCATTGTATTAAATGAGTCAAAAACATCTTTTCAAGAAATGGTACTCATTTAGTAATCAGTTGATTAATATTCTTAAGTTTTAAAAATTATAAAATGATAAAACAAAAGACTTAAGTAAGTAAAATATAGATGGACATGTGTACAAACTCTCTTTAATGATTTTAACTCACAGTACAAAAATAATTACCATATAAATGAAAGAAAACATTAAAGAGCTGAGGGCCTTTAGTACCACCAAGAAATAATCACTGTAAGTAGAGTGCATCTTCTTGACCCAGGCTCTTACGTGAAATTTCTTGACACCTGAGAAGACCAGAAGACATGATTTCCAGAATACGGTTAGCCTGCAAGTGAAAAAGGAAATAAGCATTTTCCTCCATGATTTACACACACACAGAGAACATATCGTCTAGAGCTGGCATCCTAACCTTGGCTTGTTAGCCTCTTAAACTATAGAAGAAAACCTTCCACTTGTCTGTTACAGCAGCATGTGATGACTAAGAAAATAAGTAAAATGTAAACAACATCAAGTATTGACGAGAATGTGAAGCAACTGCACCAATCAGTTAATATTGGTGAGAGCTTAAAATAATGTATCCATTTTAGATTTTGGCGGTATTAATTAAAAGTATTCATTTTTCTAACAATATGCCAAAAAATTGAACACATTTGTACTACAAAAGAAACATGTTCTATGTAGTTATATATAGTGGCCATAAATTGCTTTTGAGATGTGGTGCTTGAGAATAGTATTGAACATACCACCAACCGCCAAAAGAACAAACAGTTCTGTCCTGGAGAGGGTGAAGCTAAGCTGCTCCTTGGAGGCAAGAATTTTGAAACTCAGTTTCACATACTTTAAGGAGCTCTGATGGCTCAAAGCTAAGAATCTGCGCTGCAATTTCGAAGGCACACAGTTCAAATCTACCAGCTGTTCTGCAATGAAGGATGGACAATCTCCTCCTGTGGGACTGTTGCCTCTGAAAACCCACTGGAGGATCAGCTATGGGTCAATTCCAACCTGCTAATAAAGAGCAGTAGCTCACACACTTCATGTAAGGCACTACATGACTCCTTGGAGAAGGATATCATGCTTGAAAGGGTAGAGGGAGAATGCAAGAGAGGAATACTGAGGATAAAATGAATTGACACACAGTGACGGAAATATTTGGAAGGGGGTAGGTTTTGGAGATAGTGAGACTGCAACTCAAAGTGACCCTATGTATGTAACAACAACAACAA
>NW_006399808.1:14590248-14590777 GCF_000299155.1 Elephantulus edwardii | reverse complement strand
GATATAATCCTATCACTCACAATGTTGTACTTCAACATGGACCTAGAAATTTCTTTTTTGACTATGAAAGCAACTCCATTTTTCCTCACCTTTTCGTCTCCAGAATAATATATCATGTGATCATCTGACTCGAAATGCCTCATGCCAGTCCATCTCGTACTATATAGAAAATACAAACTTGCTGCCTTTGAATTAGAATGGGCTCATAAGTGACCCTCTAGTGGATCTACAGAATCTGTAAATGACATGAGATGGGATTGTCCATTATTCTCCTGGAAATAAATTGATGTATTTGAAACATTTACCCATGGATGGGAACTTCTTTCCCACTAGACCATCATAGCTTCACAGGAAATAATGAAAGATTATGTAAACTGCAAGGATAAATCTCATAATAACAATATTCCGTTCAAAAAATCAAAGCAGAAAAAGGCATAAAGGTATATTGTTGTGTTGTTGTTGTTATGTGCCGTCGAGTCCCTTGTGACTCATAGCGACCCTATGTACAACAGCCCTAAACTCTGCTCTG
>NW_006399808.1:14588738-14589803 GCF_000299155.1 Elephantulus edwardii | reverse complement strand
ATGTTGACCCCACATTTCTCCTCATAGAGCCCAGCCTTTCAGATAATCTGTTCTGCATATAGGTTGAAAAGGTATGGAGATAGGATGCATCCCTGGTGTACGCCCTTCCCAATTTTGAACCGTGCAGTGTTCCCTTGCTCTGTTCTGATGACTGCCTCCTGATCCAAGTATAAGTTTCTCATTAGAACGATCAAATAAAAGTATATACATTGTCAAAAACTTGTTTCTTTCTCTCAGGAAAAGATAAAATTACTTGATAATGATTCAAGTGAGAACAGTTATCTATTCTGTCAGGAGAAGAGATAATCAATGGTGAGTGAGTAAGTATTAACTGTAATAGAACTTCTAGAACTCTATGAAGTACTAGAAATATTTAAATGATCAAGATGTAGTCCCAAGATTAATGAACTTTCATGTAAATATTTTATCCTGAAGAAAAACGATTTTGAAAGTACTTATTCCGTTTAAATCATTAATCAACTGTTACATAAGAATTAATTTTTTGACCTGTGTGAGACACACTCTTCATGTGAGACCCTCTCTAGGGGGACATTACCACCACTCTGCTACAGGACATCAAGTTCTGTGTGATATGGCTGGCCCAGTAGTGTCTTCTAGCCACCACTTCCCTGACATCCACTAGAGACTACAGCCCAGCTCAGGAGCACTCACACCTTGATCTGCCACAAAACCACTGCTTACCAGGTTGAGGGGCTGCAGTTTCACTGTGGCCAGGCCCAATTCTACCCAAAGCACTAGATCATTGTCTCATCTCTTGGAGACCATGTTGCCACACCTCTTGAAGATTGTCTAGCTGCTAAGTTTCCTGTTCAGCCCAGGGGTACCAAATTTAACCCAGGGTTTAAAAACTGCTCTCTAGCTACGTTATGTGGATTCCTTAAGCCCAAGTAGAAGAAGCTAGGCCATGCTGGGTTGAGTCTTGTTTTCTGAAAGGCAATAGATTTTCCTGTTCTGCCATGCAGATATTTTGGTTAAATATTGCATGCACATATAGGTCCTTCATAACATTTCCATACCATACTCTGGGTCACTATATGTGTGTGT
>NW_006399808.1:14568689-14588628 GCF_000299155.1 Elephantulus edwardii | reverse complement strand
ACAGTGTAACATCTACTACTGAAAGATTTCACATAATGTCAAGCAAGTAGCAGTTTGCCTCAATCATCTTAAAAAAAACCCAAATAAACCTTTTCCTAGAAAAGAAAATCCATTGAATATCTCAGATTGAGAGAACCAGAAGAAATATATTGATGCAGAGTTGTTTGAATAGCTACAGAAAAAGACGTAAATGAAATAAAAAATAGAAGACATTAAGAAACAAGTACTGCAGAGACATCAATCCAGAAGAAATACACTGATGTGGAACATTTTGAACAGTAATGGAGGAAAATAAAAAAGATGGAAGAAATAATTGATAGTATAGGTAAAGAGTTACAAGAATTAAAAAAAAATCACAAGACTGAGAGAATACAGCCAATACTGTACTAAAAATAACAGAAAAGCATAAAAATGACAGCCAGAATATTAAGACAGAATTGGCAGAAGTGTCCAATATGCTGGGAGGACAAAATATAGAAATGAAGAAATAGAAGAGAGAGTCAGTGGACTGGAAGACAGGAATCTCACTATTAGAAACCTATTAGAAAAAATATCAGAGATAAGGTGTAAAGAAAATTGAGAAAACATTAGAATCATATGGGATGACATCAAAAGAAACAACATATGTGTGGTTAGAACTCTAGAATGTGGGAGTGACAAGGGAAGTCACTGAGAAAACTAAGGAAGAAGTATTAAAATAAAACTTCTAAGATATTTTGAAGAATGGGGAAATTAACATTCAAGAATAACAGTGAACACCAAAAAGACTTGACACAGAAAAGGAAACATCAATATATATCATAGTCAAATTCTCCAAATTAAAAGATAAACATAGGCTATTACAAGCAGAACAATAAAAACAAAGAGTTGCCCACCTACAAAAGGAAAACAATTCGATTTCTCAGCAGAAGCAATGCAAGCTAGAATACATGGTATGGAATATACAGAAAGTTGAAATAGAACAATTTCCATCCAAGGATCCAATACCCACCATGCTCTCCATCAAATATAAAAGAACATTTATATTCCTTGTAGAAAATAAGGAACTTATGATAAGACCAAAACTACAAGAAATTTTAAGTGAAGACCTTCATACGGAGATGACAAAAGAAAGTGGATAGACCAATAGTAATCAAAAACAATGAAAAAAAAGAAACACAGCAAAGTGGCAATGGTAAAACCAAATCTAACAATAATCACATCTAATGTAAATGAACTAAATGCTCAAATTAAGAGATAAAAGAGTAGCAGATTGGCTATTGTTGTTGTTGTTATATGCCGTGGAGTTGTTTGCGACTCATAGTGACCCTATGTACAACAGCCCTAAACCCTGCTCTATCCTGTGCCGATCGCATTGCCTCTGACACACCCGTCCCGATTACCCCAGTCTCTGAATCAATCCACCTCATAGAGGGTCTTCCCCTCCTGTGCTGTCCCTCTACTCTACCCAGCATGATGTCCCTCTATAAAGACCTGTCTCTCCTTAAAACATGTCCAAAGTATGTCACGAAGCCCCAGAATCCTTGCCTCCAAGGAGTAGCCTGGTTTAACCCTCTCTAGGATGAATCCATTTGTATTCTTGGCAGTCCATGGTACATTCAATTCTCTTCTCCAGCACCACAGCTCAAAGGCATCAATTCTCCTTCTATCCTCCCTAGTCATTGTCCAACTCTCTGATGCATAACAAGTGATTGCAAAAACCACGGCCTGTATCAAGCGGACCTTAGTCTCCAGAGAGACACTGTTGCTCTTGAGTACTTTAGAGAGGTCCCTAACCGCAGACTTTCCCATCGCAATACATTTTTTTTTTTTATTTTCTGCCTGCTGGTTATAAAAAAAAAAAAGTCCATCAGTATGTTGCCTAAAAGATACATCTAAAAAAGACAAGAAACAGACTCAAATCAAAAGGGAGGGGGAAGTATACCAAGCAAATGATAAACACAAAAACCAAGAGTGGCAATAGTAACCTCAGATAAAATAGACCAGAATGAAAACCATTATAGAAGATAAGGAAGGGGATTACATACTGATTAAAGGCACAATAGATCAAGAAAACATAACCTTGGTCAACACTTCTGTACCAAATGAAAAACCTGCAAAATACATAAAACCAACCAACCAAACAAACAAAAAAAAAAGGAATTAAAAGAACTGAAGAAAAAAAAATAGGCAGAGTTACAATAGTGGTAGGAGACTTCAATTCACCACTATCATCAAATGAAAGGTGAACTCGAAAGAACTCAACAAAGATGGAGATCTACAATATACAACCAGCCAACTCAACCTTGTCAATTTCATTTAGGGTACTGAACTCAACTAAAACTCAATTCACTTTCTTCTCAAGTGCACATGTTACATTCTCCAAAATTAATCATATATTAGGACGCAAGAAAACTTCAATAAATTAAAAAAAAACCAATAAAATAATACAAAGTATCTTCTCAGACCACACTACCATAAAACTAGAAATTAACCACAGAAGGGTAAATATTACAAAACCATCCATGTAGAAACTAAGTAACTCTCTGGTAGAACATGATTTGGTTATATAAGAGATGTTGTTGTTGTTGATTGTCAGGTCGAGTCAAGCACAACTCATAACAACACTATGAACAGAAGCCTTGAAGCCTTTCTAGAACTATCGTTGTTTGTCTAAGTTCATAGAGTTTCCAGAGGCATGTGGGTGCCATCTGTGCTTCCAGACCTCTCTAAAACTGGGAGCTCCACCAAACACTGTGGGAAACCATTGTGGCACATGACACCCCAATGGCAAAAAAATCAGTATCACAGCAAACTCAGATTATCTCAGTAGAGCAAATTGACAGAAGAGTGCTGTGAAAAAAAATAAATAAAAAGACTCATAGCAACCCTATGGTGGGAAAAAACCAAAACAAAAACCCCCTCGATCCTGTTCTACAACTCTTATTGTTTCATCAAGTTTCCAATCGAGTTTCCAGAGGCATGTGGTTTAGGAAGAGGATGCCACTCCCACTTCCAAACCTGAACCAATCTGAGAGCTCCACCAAACACTGTCCATGATGAATAGTCATTGTGGTGTTTGACACACTTAATCCTAAGGATAGAAAGATAGAAGGAGAATTGATGCCTTTGATCTGTGATGCTGGAGAAGAGTATTGAATATACCATGGACTGCTAAGAGAACAAACTAGTTTGTCCTGGAGAGGGTGAAGCCAAGCTGCTCATTGGAGGCAAGGATTCTGAAGCTTCATCTGATATACTTTGGACATGTTGCAAGGATCAGTCCTTAGAGAGGGAAGTCATGCTCGGGAGGGTGGAAGGAGAGCACAATCTTGTTGTCTAAGGACTAGTCAGTCTCTCCTGGTCATGTGCCAAAGTGTGTGAGACAAAGCTTCAAAATACTAGCCTCCAAAGAGATACTTGTTTTCACCCCCTCAAAGACAGAGATATTTATTTTCTTGGCAGCCCATGGTATGTTCAAAACTCTTCTCCAGCATAAATTCTTCTTCTATCATCCTTACTTATGCACAGCAAGTAGTTGTGAAGACCATTGTCTGGATCAGGTGCACCTTAATTTCTAGACTGACATTGTTACTTCTCAGTACTCTGATGAGGTCCCTGACAGCAGATATTACCAATGCAATTTGTCCTTTGATTTCTGATTTCAGGTGCTAAATGTGTTGAAGCACTAGTAACTGAACAAGGAAACACTGCATGGTTCTAAACCAGGAAATGAGTGCCTCAGAGATGCATCCTGTCTTCTTATTTTTTTCAATCTATATACAGAACTGATCATTCGTGAGGCTTAGCTTTACGAGGAGGAAAGTGGCATTAGAATTAGAGGAAAACACATCAATAACCTACATTATGAAGACAACACAACAACGTTGCTTGCTGAACTGAAGAAGACTTGGAGTGCTTGCTCTAAAAGGTAAAGAACTGTAATCTTCAACATAATTTGAAACTTAACATCAAGAAGACTAGGATTCTCGCCACTTGGCCAATTGACAGCAACATGCTAGATAGAGAAGAGATTGAAGTTGTTAACAATTACAGCTTGCTTGGCAGCGCAGTGAACACTTGGCACCAGCAATTAGGAAATTAATAGATGAATTGCACTGGAAAAATCCAAGAGGTCCATATTTTTTCCCATTCTCAAGAAAGGTGATCCAGTAGAACGTGGAAACTATTGAAAAACATAATTAATATCACATGTATTGATATGTAGAGAACAGAATATAGGAGAAGCAGGAAGTATATTGTAAAACTGTATATACAGAAGATGAAACAAAAGTAAACTTTCTGTTTTTCATCGTTTGGATGTTTTATTTTCCCTTAACTGCCCTAACAAAAAAAAAAAAAAAAAAAAAAAGAGAGAGGGAAAAGTGCTATATATTAAAATACTTTAGATCTCTGAGTTATTGAAGCTGATTAGATCACTCTGTAGTACTACCACATTGCATTTACTAAACATATATTTTAAGGAATTCTCCTGACATTGTCTGTAAGGAGTTGTACTAAAGGGATGCCTCATTAATTGTTTGAGTCTACCAGCTGCTCCCTGGAAGAAAAAGAACCATTTTCCTCTCATTTAATGTATAATCTCCAAAAACCAGCTAGAAGGTCAGGTATGAGGGAGTGCAGACTTCCCAGCAAAGAGAGAGAAGCCTTTGTATAGTTTCTAACAGATTGAAATCTCTTACATCCTTGTAAACTAATTATCTATCATCATGTACTAAGCCATTATAAAATATTCTATTAGTAAATCAAACTAAATAGTGCAATATTTTATTTATGTATGTTCCCCTTCTTTGTACATATTGTTTTCAATAGCTACCAAGAAGTCTGTTCTGTAGCATATACAGCTGGCATCCACTCCCTACTTTACTTCCAGTACTTGGATCACATTTGTCTTTTCCTCATTATCTCATTATATTCTCTAAGATGGCTTCAGTATATGCCAGATTTTTTCATTATTTTCCCTAAAAAACCCTCAATTCTGATCTTGTCTGCTTTCATCTGTGATTAGAGAGTACAACTCTAGTTGTTTTTTTAATATTTGACAGTTTATACATACTATAAATCAATTCTGAACATAATTGTATAAAATTGGAAATAAGCGATGGTAAATAATTTTTAGTAATACAATAGGTTGTAATAAAATATACCACATACTTTTTTGTTATTTAATTTGTATCAGATACATTGTATCTTCTGTAAAACAGAAATAGGCCAGAGATGAGAAAAATAATGCTTTCATTAAATTTTTTTAAAATTAAACACAACTTTGATTTCTTGGATTGAATTTGGCCTACATCATGTTAAAGCCAGCCCTAGCAGCTGAATCATATGAGATTTCAATGTTTAGCTTTTGAAGAAACGCCAAACTGCCTTCCAGAGTGGTTGAACTATTTTACAATCCTACGAGTAGTATATGAGAGCATGTAAGAATTCCAATATCTCTAATATTTGTTTTTTGTCCTGTTAAAATTCGCCACTGCAACTGGGAGGAATAGTATTTAATTGTGATTTTCATTTGCATCTCTTTCATTGCCAGTGATTTTTGAGCATTTTTTCTTGTATCTGTTGGCCATCTTCATGTTTTCCTCTGTGAAAAGTGCTTTTATGTATTTTACTACTTTTGTGATTGGGTTTTCAGTATTTTTCTTGTGGAGGTCCTTGAGAAGCACACCTTTCTTAATTGTAGGGCCAAAAAGTCACTGGGGATTCCTCCCACAGAACTGTATATTTCAGAAAACAGTTTTATAGTTGTTGTTGTGTTGTTAGGTGGCATCAAATCAATTACTACCCACTGAGACCTTATGAATAATAGATCTGAACCCAGTCCTATTCTGTACTTCCTCATTATTTCTGACTCATTAAAGCCCAGTAACTGTGTCAATCCACCTGCCTGCGGGTCTTCTTCTCTTTTCCCATCCCTTCACCTTTCAAAGCATGATGTCCCTCTTCAAGTATGATCCTCTCCTAGCAGTACGCCTAAAGTATATGATATGAATCTTTATTATCTTCGCCTTCACGGAACAATGTTGCTGAATCTTCTTGAAGACATATTTCTTTTTTCTTTTAGCAGTTTATGTTATATTCAGCAATCTTCTTCAACTCCACGGTCCAAAAACATCAATTCCTTTGTCATGTTTACTTACTGTTAGCTCTCAGCAGTATAGCAAGCAATTGAAAAGACCATTACCTTAATCAGACATATGTTAGTCTTCAAACTAACATCATTGCTCCTCAATAATTTGGAGATGGGAGCTCTGGTGGCCTAGTGGCAAGAATCTGCAATCCCAGAGGTGCACGGTTCAAATCCCCCAGATACTCTGCTGGAGAATGAGGGGGCAATCTCCTCCTGTACCAGTCAGATCCCATTTGACAGTCAGTACACACAAACAAACAAACAAACAAAATAATTTGGAGAGACTGCATACATTAAAATGCAATATATCTGATCTTCTGACTGCTGGTAACAAGCGTATTGATTATCAAAGTAAAAAGAACTCCTTGAGAGTTTAAGTAATTTCTCCCTCTATCATGATGTTGCCTACGGGTCCAGTGGTGAGAATTTTTTCCTTAACACTAAAATTTGTTTTGATTCCAAAGAACATTCAAAAGAGTGGGGAAACTATAGGACAATATCATTGATATCACATACAAGCAAGATTCTATTGAAGATTATCCAAAAATGACTGCAACAGCACATCAGCAGAGAACTGCCAGAAGTCCAGGATGGGTTTTGAAGGGGTCATGGTACTAGGGATGTTGTAGCTGATGTTAGATGGATATTAGCTGAAAGCAGGGAATATCAGAGGAATGTCTGTCTGTGTTTCATTGACTATGCAAAGGCATTTGACTGTGTGGATCATAACAAACTGTAGCTGACTCTGAGAAGAATGTAAATCCCAGAACACTTGATCGTGCTAATGCGAAACCTATACTTTGGCCAAGAGGCAGTAGTCAGAACAGAGCAAGGAAACACTGCATGGTTTAAAACTGGGAAGGGTATATGTCAGCGATGTATCCTATCTCCATACCTTTTCAACCTATTTGCAAAACAAATTATCCAGGAGGCTGGGCTCTATGAGGAGAAGTGTGGGGTCAAGATTGGTGGAAGATCTATCAACATTCTGCATTATGCAGATAACACAACCCTGCTTGCTGAAACTGAGGAGGACCTGAAACGCTTGCTGCAGATGGTCAATGAGTGCAGTCTTCAGTATGGATTGAGGCTCAATATCAAGAAGACAACGATTGTCACCATTGTACCAATTGGCAGCATCAGAATGGATGATGAAGAGGTTGAGATTAACAACTTTAGTCTTCTTGGCTCCACGGTCAACACTTTTGGCACCAGTAGCCAGGAAATTAAAAGACATATTATGATGGGAAAGTCTCCTGTTAGGAACATCTCCAAAGGACTGAAGACCAGTGGTGTCACTCTGGAAACTAAGGTGTGTCTGAAACAGGCTATGGTCTTTGCAATCACTTGTTATGCATCAGAGAGTTGGACAATGACTAGGAAGGACAGAAGGAGAATTGATGCCTTTGTGCTGTGGTGCTGGAGAAGAGTATTGGATGTACCATGGACTGCCAAGAAAACAAACAGATTCATCCTGGAGAAGGTTAAAGCAGGCTGCTCCTTGGAGGCAAGGATTCTGAGGCTTTGTCTGACATATTTTGGACATGTAAGGAGGGACAGGTCCTTGGAGAGGGACATCAGGCTTGGGAGAGTGAAGGGATGGCATGAGAGGGGAAGACCTTCTATGAGTTGGAATGATTCAGTGTCTGGGTTGTAATTGGGATGGGTGTGTCAGAGGCAGTGTGACTGGCGCAGGGTAGAGCAGGGTTTAGGGCTATTGTACATAGGGTCTCTATGAGTCATAAGTGACTCGACGGCCCATAATAATAACAGCAACATTAAAATGCACTTCATGAAGCAAGTGCTTCAAATTCTCCTTGCATTCAGTAAGCAAGATTGTGTCATCTACATAATGAAGATTATTGATGAATATTCCACTAATACCAATGGCACATTGTTCTTCAGAGACATTGTGTTAGGTGTCATTATATCAAATATGACTCATAGCAATCCAATAAAAGATCTGAACCTAGTCCTGCCCTATGCCATCCTCATACTTCCTAACACACCATAGCCCATTGCAGCAGACATTATGCCAATCCACCTGATTGAGGGTCTTCCTCTCCTTCACCAACACTCAATCCTTCCCAACATCATGTCCCTCTCCAAGGAATAGCGCCTCCTAGCAATATGTCCAAAATATGTGAGGCGAAGCCTCATCATTCTTGCCTCCAAAGAGCACTCTGGTTGGACCCTCCCCAAGACATATCTATTCATTCTCATGGCTGTCCATGGGATGTTCATTGCTCTTCTCCAACACCACAACTCAAAGGCTTCAATTCTTTTTACGTCATCCTTATTCATTGTTTGGGTCTTGAATATATAGCTAGTAATCAGAAAGATTATGGCCTGAATCAGACGTACTTTAGTCCTCAAACTGACATCACTACACCTCAATAATTTGGAAGGGTCCTTAATTGCACATTCTAGCTTCTCAAATAATTTGCTCAGCATACAGATTGAATTACAAGTATGGAGTTATCCAATTTTGATGCACAACTCTTTTAAATGCAAACCATGCATTATTCTGTTGGCATAATAACATATTTTTTTTGCCTAGGTAATGGGTTTAATTTTTGTTTTTGTAGAATCTTTAATTTCTTTTACTTTAGTAGTTGGTGCACATATTAGTATAATAATTGTATTAACAGGTGCTCCTTACATGTATATGGATATTGTTGTTTTTGTTATGTGCGGTCGAGTTGCTTGTGATTCATAGCAACCTTATGTGCAACAACCCTAAATCTTGTACCAATCCCTCTGTCTCTGATACACCTACCACCATTATCCCAGTCACTGAATCAATCCATCTCATAGAGGGTCTTCCTCTCCTGCACTGTCCCACCAACCTCCCAAGCATGATGTCCTTCTCCAAGGCCTAGTCCCTGCTTGCAACATGTCCAAAGTATGTTAGATGATGCTTCAGAATCCTTGCCTCCAAGGAGCAGCCTTGTTTAATCCTTTCCAGGATGGATGTGTTTGTTTTTTTAGCAGTCCATGGTATATTCAATACTCTTCTCCATCAGTTCTCCTTATATCCTCCCTAGTCATTATCCAGTTCTCTGATGCAGAGCAAGTGATTGCAAAGAGCATGGCCTGTATCACATGCACCTCAGTCTCCAGAGTGACACCATTGCTCTTCAGTACTTTGGAGAGGTCCATAACAGCAGACATTCCCATAACAATACATCTTCTAATTTTCTGGTTGCTGATGCCAAGAGCATTGACTGTGGAGGTAAGCAAACCAAAACTGTGAACAATCTCAATCTCTTCCCCATTCATTCTGATGCTGCCAATTTGCCCAGTGGTAAGAATCTTTGCCTTCTTGATATTAAGCCTAAATACATATTGAAGGCTGCAGTCCTTGACCTTCTGCAGCAAGCACTTGAGGTTCTCCTCAGTTTCAGCAAGCAGGGTTATGTCATCTGTATAACGCAGGTTATTGATGAATCTTCCACCAGTCCAGATGCCACCCTTCTCCTCATAAAATCCAGCCTCCTGGATTATTTCTTGTGCATACAGGTGGAATAGGTATGAGGATAGGATTTATCCCTGGATTATACACTTCCCAATTTTGAAACATGCAGTGTTTCCTTGTTCTCTTCTGACAACTGCCTCTTGGTTCCAAGTATAGATTTCACACTGGCATGGGCAAGTGTTTTGGGATTCCCATTCTTCTCAGAGTCAGCCACAGTTTGTTGTGATCCATACAGTCAAACGTCTTTGCATAATCAATGAAACACAGACATACATTCCTCTGATACTCTCTGCTTTCAGCCAAGACCCATCTAACATTAGCTACAACATCCCTAGCCACCCCTTCTAAACCCAAACTGCACTATTGGCTGTTCTCTGTTGATCTGCAATTCTAGTAATTTTAGGATAATTTTCAGCAGAATCTTGCTTGCATGTGAAATCAATGATATTGTTCTATCGTTTCAACACTCTGTTGGGCCACCCTTCTTTGAAATGGGAACAAATATAGATCTCTTCCAATCAGTTGGCCAAGTGGTTGTTTTCCAGATTTCTTGGCACAACTTGGTGAGCACGTACAGCGCAACATCTGTTAGTTGAAATACGTCAATTGGTATACCATCTATTCTTGGGTCTTTATTTTTTGCTGTTTCCTTCAAAGCAGCCTGAACTTCTTCCTTCATCACCATAGGCTCTTGCTTATATATTGTTTCATGAAATTCTTTTGTGTCTGTTAATTCCTTTCGCTATAGTGACTTACTATGTTCTTTCCATCTTCCTTTAATACTTCCTGGTTCATTTAATATTCTGCCTAAAGCATCCTTGATAATAGAAACTCAAAGTTTGAATTTGTTATTCAGTTCCTTGAGCTGAAGAAATGCTGAGCAAGTTCAGCCTTTTTTATTTTCTGACTCCAACTCCTTGCACATTTTAATATTTTACTTTTTCATCCTGTGCTACGTTTTGAAATCTTCTGTTCAGATCTTTAGTATCTTGAAGTCTTCCTTCCTCTTTGACTTCTCTGCACTCCAGTGCAATATCTGGTGCATGGTGGAGCAGGGAAATAAGTGGGTAAAGATACTGTGCCAAAGGCGGCGACAACATTGATATTAATGGTTAACTCCACAATAAGTGATATATCTTTCACTTTTTGTGTAAAATGCTTGTCTGTCAGATACTTCTCTAAATCTGAATATTCAATGTAAGACAGACTAGGAAGAAGGATTGGCCATCCATTCTGAAGTAGCAGGCCTCTGAAAATCCTATGTACAACAAAACAAACGTAAAATAATGGAAAGGGCAAATGAGGTGGCACTTTCAAGAATGGAAATAAGAGAAAATGAGAAACAGTTGTAAGCAGACACTAGTGATTGGGACATGGAATGTGAGAACCATGAATGGAGGAAAATTAGATATTGTCAAGGAAGAAATGGAACACATAAATAGCGACATACTAGGCATTGGTGAGATGAGATGGACTGGCACAGGGCATTTTAAGTCATATGATAATATGATATATTACTCCGGAGATGAAAAGGTGAGGAAAAATGGAGTTGCTTTCATAGTTAAGAAAGTCATTTCTAGATCCATTTTGAAGTACAATATTGTGAGTGACAGGATAATATTCATATGCATACAAGGAAGTCCAGTGAATACCACTATCACTCAGATATACACACCAAGAACCAGAGCCAAAGAAGATGAAATAGAAGATTTCTACCAACTTTTACAGTCAGAGATCGATTGAATATGTAATCAAGATGTTTTGATAATAATGGGTGACTAGAATGCAAAATTTGGGAATAGAGAAGAAGATTCAGTAGTTGGAAAACGTGGACTCAGTGACAGGAATGGAGCTGGAGATAGAATGGTTGAATTTTGCACAATCAATGACTTATTCATTGCATATACATTTTTTAAGAGACATACACACAGGTTATATACATGGATTTAACCTGATGGTATGCATAGGAATCAGATTAATTACATCTGCGGAAAACTGCTGGAGAAGCTCAACATCAGCCGTGAAAACTAGACCAGGAACTGATTGTGGAAGGACCACCAACTACTCATATGCAAGTTCAAGCTGAAGCTGAGAAAAATTAAACCAAATCCACGGAAACCGAAATATGACTTTGAGTCTATGCCACCTGAATTTCAGAACCATCTCAGCAACAGGTTTGAGGCCTTGAACACTAATGAGCAAAGACCAGATGAGCTGTGGGAGGATATCAAAGATATCATTCAGCAAGAGTGCAAAAGGTCATTACAAAGACAGAGGAGGAAGAAAAGACCAAAATGGATGTCAGAAGAGGGAACAAATATAGATATCTTGAATAAGTCATTTAGTCAGTTGGCTTCCAAATTTCTTAAGAGAGACTGTTAAGCACGTCGAGAACTGCAAAAATAATTTGAAACATGCCAATTGTTTCATCCAGTATTTTATCGTTTCCTGGGGCATTATCTTTTTTTTTTTAGTTCAATCATTGCTGCTTAATTTATAGATTAATCAAACATTAATTACTATATTAGTGTTAATTTTTTAAATTTCTTTCAATACCCATATTATACAATAGTACAGAAAATGACCTAGATTTCTCTACTCGACACTTTCAAAGAGTTCTTATCTTCGTCATGCCTGTTAGACTGTAATAGTTTAATCACCACAAAACAGAAATGAGATGGGGGAGCATTGTGTTTGCCCACATGTGTACATACAAACGCATTTGCAAACATTTTATGTTCATATAAATATGTCTTCACATTTGGGTCACTTTCTATGATGTTTTAAAGAAGAACAATTATAAATTATGTTGTTGTTGTTATTGTGTTGTTGATTGCCTTCAAGTCGAGCACAACTCATAATGACCCTATGAACAAAAAGCTTGAAGACCCTCTACAACTATTGATATTTATCAAAGTTCATAAATTGTAGTCTACAAAATGATGTCCTTCCTAAGAAATGTAGTAAACAGCTGCTTTATTTTCTTTTCTTATTGCAGTTGAATAGGTTTTCTGTGAACAGCTGACTCTCAATTGAATTTTTAAGGCTCTAAACCACATGAGAGAAGATCTCACTCATCTTTTTTACTTCCTGAGGACTCGTGGATTAAAACAGTCAGAGCACCACAGCCTCAGAGTTTACAATGAAATTCACTACGGAATATGGCATCAGAGTTCTCAACAAATTAAGCAATGAAGATAGCTTTGATCCTGTGGAATAATTCTGTATTTACCTTTCAAACATGCATTTTGTAATTGTTTAGGTAATGGAACAGATTGTTGTTGTTTACCGTCGAGTCCAAACTGACCCACAGCTGACTCCCTGGCTGGTTTTTAGAGCAATCAATAAGATGAGATAAGATTCCTCATCTTCCATGGAGCAGCTTGTGGATTCTAACTGCATGCCTTCTGGATTGCAATGGAGCTTCTTACCTGTAGGCTACCAGAGTCTAAATATTTTCAGTTCCTACCAAATTTATTTAAAGTATTCCAAACTCAGTAATTTTGTTCTTATAAACTTTTCCCTTATATCTTTACATAGCACTGAATACATAGAATTGCATGTCACCTCTAATGCTAACATTTTCAATCATCTAAGCATAAAAATGCAAGGTGTGAATATATTAGATAATATTCCAGAAAATTTTTTGTAAGAAAGACTTCAAATACTTAAAAAAATAAAATTAAAAAATCCCCTGTTATTGTATATTTTGAGTCCAAACCAACCCACAGTTGACCCTCTACTGGGTTTTCAGAGTCAGTTAAACATTGTTGGTGAATTTAAACTGCATGCCTTTGTTATTGTAATGTAACTTCTTACCACTAGGCACCAGACCTCCCTAACTAGGTCCCATTAATTTATAGCCTCCACACTTTGAAAGAATGTAAAGAATTGAAAACTATGTTTTCAACGAGTAGGCCTAGAATGTGTCTTCCTCTATGAAAAGTGAAAAACTTATGAATCATATTTCTCATAGTTGATGAGGCATCTCTTGCATTATACCAAATTCCATATGGATTTAATGTATTTAACATAGTTCTCCAAATACCTTCTATAAATTGTATTCTAAAATTAAATTTAAGAGATCACTCCAAATAATATACTGAAACTTACCAAAATATAATTTGAAGTTCAAGACTAATTTTTCCTTACTGACCAAACTGATTCCATTATCTTCATGATGGATAAACTTACCTGTTTACATTAGACTGAACAGTAACTTAAGATTCTATCGTAATTTCTGATTTTAAACTTCAAATACCATCATGAAAAACAAAAGAAAATAAAACAAAAAAGCATTAATTACTTTAAATTGATTCAAGTTGGTTTACTAATAAAGTTAAGTTATGCAACTCAGTATATTTTCTATGAACAGAATGCGCTCCAACTTCTTATTAGACTTGTAAATGTAAATTTTAAATGGAAACATTCTTTAGAATATGAGGGTACTTTATTGCCTTATCCTGGCACAAAATAACATAATAAATGACTAAAACTTTAATTTAAAGCAAAGTTTAAAAGCTATTGTGGTTTGCCAAAATAATCCTTCATAAAAATTTTCTGAATGTTTATTTGTCAACAACTTATATGATTACCCCAATTAATCGGAAACCAAATTTGAACCCAACACTCTCATATATTTTTGGAAAGCTAGAAGCATTTTTTTTTCAGTTGTTATGCTTTAATGGCCATGACAATATAGTTGAAAAATCTGATTTAAATAAGGATAATAAGGGTAAAGAGGAGAAACAAGTGAGTCTGGTTTTATATTAAGAACTGGAAAACCAACACTCATAGCAGTTAAGTCAATTTTGACATGTAAGGATAAAGAAGAACTTAACCAAAATGTTCCCAAGGCTGTTAGTATTTATAGAGGTCTTGATGAGCAGCTAACGAGTGAGTTTAAATTGCCGGACTTTCAGCCAGCAAACGAGTTCTTAACCATTGTGCCACCAGAAGTCCCTTTCTCTTTCTAGATTTTCAAAAAGCTTTGTGGAAGTCAAGTTAGTTGTATCACTTTCTTTCAAAATTTTATTATTAATTGAATGAAGCTGTTATTATTGAATCAATATTTTTACTTTTCTACTATAGGCAGAAAATACTAGATTGTGATCTAACTTTATTCTCCGAAAGATTGTTTCACAGACTTAATAATTGTGAAGCAATATATTCTGTTCCGAGTCTAAAATCTACTTCTTTCTCTAAGCTACAATTAAAATTAATATATATATATTCTTTTTGAAACTTGACATTTGTATATATATATATATATATATATATATATTCATACCTAAAACAACTCAATAGCCATAGAATCAATTGTAACTTATAATTACTTCAAACATAGACTTGATCATAAGATTGCCATGGCTATAAAATTTTGTGAAATCAGGTTGTGATATCTATTCAACCAGAATGCTTATTGAATTAAAAAACAGACCATTCAACAAAGAGAAAATGTTTAACCATTGCATTACCATGAGAGCTATGTATATGTATTATTGCTGTTAAGTGTCATTGAGTTGAGCATGACTCATAACTACCTTGTGAACAAAAGACCTGAACCATGGTCTCAACTATCATCATTTCTCTGTGTTGATAAAGCACTACAACTTGCAAAGTAGGCTTGACACTTTAGCAGATTTTTAGAGGCAGTTAATTGTATGGCAGAAAATTGTCCTTTCTTCTCCCACTGATTATCTGGTGGATTTCAACCATAATCCTTTGGGATCGTAGTGCCACTTCTTACCATTAGCCCGCAAAAGCCCCAATATATATGTCTGGGTGTGTATGTGTGTGTATTCATCTGCATATTATTTTATAGACATAAATATGTTTAAGCAGATTGCTGAGTGGAAAAAAAAAGATAAAGACCTATCCACTTCACTACACTGACTGAAACTAACTTGATCCTATCACTCAATGAAATTATTCCCAGGACCTCTATTCTAATTGCCTACTCTTACTCATTTTCATCAAGTTGTAACCAGTGCATAGCTGATCCTCCATTGGGTTTCTGAGTCTGCAAAACACAAGGTTAAAGATTAACCATATTTCTGCTACTTTCTACAGTTTATGCTATCAGAGTTCCATTATTTACTAACACTAATAATAACTTTTAATAAACAGAAGAACTTTTATTAAATTTGAAATTTGTTCTATTGAAACTCTATTTACCTCTAGAGTTAGGACAGTGTACTATACAAATGAGTCAATAAAATTTGAAGGTAATTTTATAAAATAAAAAGCTTTGCAGTCCATACATTATTCCCCTCAAGATTGATATTAAATAATGTTATATCAACCTTAAAATGGAAAATTTCAGTAATAATTGACAATAATGATTAAACATGGTCATATAATGGGTTGTTGTTATGTTCCATCAATTGCTTGCGACTCATAGCGACCCTATGTACAAAAGCTCTAAATGCTGTTCTATGCCGTGCCAACCTAGCCATCTCAAAACCACTTATTCCCACTGCTCCAGTCACAGAATAGATCCATCTCACCGAAGGTCTTCCTCTCCTTCACTGCCCCTCCACTCTGCCACACATGATGTCCCTCCCAAGGACCAGTCCCTCCTTGCAACATGCTCAAAATATGTCAGACGAAGCTTCAGAATCCTTGACTCCAGGGAACACTCTGGCTTCACCCTCTCCAGGACAAACCTGTTTGTTCTCCTAGCAGTCCATGGTATATTCAACACTCTTCTCCAGCACCACAGCTCAAAGGCATCAATCCTCTTTCTATCAACCCTATTCACTGTCCAACTCTCTGATGCATAGCAAATAATTGCAAAGACTATAGCCTGGATCAGGTGCACCTTAGTCTCCAGCCTGACATTGTTGCTCTTCAGTACTCTTGAGAGGTCCCTCACAGCCGACTTTCCCAATGCAAATAGTCTCCCGATTTCCTGGCTGTTGTTACCAAGAGTGTTGACTGTGAAGTCAAGTAAACTAAAACTGTTATCTATCTCAATCTCTTCACCATCCATGCTGATGCTGCCAACTGGGCCAGTGGTTAGAATCTTTGTTTTCTTGACGTTTAGCTTCAGACCATATAGGAAGCTGTAGTCCTTGATCTTTTGCAGCAAGCACCTCAGGTCCTCCTCAGTTTCAGCAAGCAGGGTTGTGTCATCTGCATAACACAGGTTGTTGATGATTCTTCCACCAATCCTGATGCCACATTCCTCTTCTTATAACTCAGCGTCTCAGATGATCTGTTCTGCATACAGATTGAAAAGGTATGGAGACAGAATACATCCCTGACAAACTCCCTTCTTGATTTTGAACCATGTGGTGTCTCCTTGCTCTATTCTGACAACTGCCTCTTGGTCCAAGTATAAGTTTTGCATTAGCACAATCAAATGTTCTGGGATTCCCATTCTTCTCAGAGTAAGCCACAGCTTGTTGTGATCCACACAGTCAAAAGCGTTTGCATAGTCAATAAAGCACAGATAGACATTCTTCTGGTATTCCTTGCTTTCTGCTAAGATACATCTGACATTAGCTATATCCCTAGTATCACAACCTCTTCTAAATCTAGCCTGTACATCTGGCAGTTCTCTGTTGACGTATTGTTCCATATGTTTTTGGATAATTTTCAGCAGAATCTTGCTTGCATGTGATATCAATGATATTGTTCGATAATTTCCACACTCTGTTGAGTCACCTTTCTTTGGAATGGGAACAAATATGGATCTTTTCCAGTCAGTGGGCCAGCTGGCTGTTCTCCAAATTTCTTGGCACAACTTAGTGAGCACATCCAGGCCAGTGTCTGTTTGTTGAAATATGTCAATTGGTATGCCGTCAACTCCTGGAGCCTTGTTCTTGCCAATTCCTTCAGAGCAATTTGAACTTCCTCTTTCATCACCAAAGGCTCTTGCTCACATGTCATTTCATGAAATTCTTCTGTGTCAGCCAATACCTTCTGATACAGTGACTCTGTGTATTCCTTCAATCTTCTCTTGATACTTTCTGGATCATTTAATATACTGCCCAAAGTATCCTTAAGTATTGCCACCCATGGTTTGAATTTGTTTTTCAGCTCCTTCATCTTAAGAAACGCTGAGTGAGTTTGTCCCTTCTGATATTCTGATTCCAGATCTCTGTACATTTCATTATAGTATCTTGCATTATCGTCCCGGGCTGCCTTTTGAAATTTTCTGTTTAGCTCTTTGATTTCTTGGTTTCTTCCTTTAGCTTTGGCTTCTCGGCGCTCTAATGCAATATCCGGAGTCTCATCGGACATCCGTCTTGGTCTTTTCTTCCTTTTTCAGTCTTTGTAACGATCTTTTGCATTCTTCATGTATGATTTTCTTGATAATCCTCCCAGAGCTCATTTGGTCTACGCTCATTGGTGCTCAAGGCCTCAAACCTCAAATTTTGGTTCCCATGGACATAATTTAATTTCCTCAACATCAGCTTGAACTTGCTTATGAGTAGTTGGTGGTCTGTGCCACAATCAGCACACGGCCTAGTTTTCACTGCTGATATTGAGCTTCTCCACCGAGTCTTTCCACAAATGTAATCTATTTGATTCCTATGCATACCATCAGGTGAGATCCACAAATGTAATCTATTTGATTCCTATGCATACCATCAGGTGAGATCCATGTGTATAGCCTGCGTTTATGTTTCTTATAAAAGGTATTTGCAATGAATAAATCATTGAATGTGCAAAACCCTATCATTCTATCTCCAGCCTCATTTCTCTCACCGAGCCCTTATTTTCCAGCTACTGAACCTTCTTCCCTGTTCCCAACTTTTGCGTTCCAGTCTCCCATTATTATCAATGGATCTTGATTGCATGTTTGATCAACTTCTGACTGCAAAAGTTGGTAGAAATCTTCTATTTTCTCCTCTTTGGCTCTAGTTGTTGGTGTATATATTTGAATGATAGTGGTATTCACTAGACTTCCTTGTATGTGTATGGATATTATCCTATTGCTCATCACATTGTATTTCAGGATGGATCTAGAAATGACTTAAATATAATGGATGTGGGTGAATTATCCACATGAAAAAGGTCCATTTTACACATGTACTATTTTATTGTTATATGCTGTCTATTCACCTGTAACTCATAGTGACTCTATGTGCAAAAGCTCTGAACCCTCCCAATTCTGAGCCAATCCCATTCGATATGTCACATCTACCCATATTACCGTATTTACTGTGTGAATCTATCTCATCCAAGATCTTCCTCTTCTGCACTGCCCCTCCACCCTTCCAAGCATGATGGCCTTCTCCAAGAAAAAGTTCCCCCTAACAACGTAACCAAAGAATGTGAGATGGACTTCAAAATTCTGCTTCCAGGGAGAAGCTTGGTTTCACTCTTTCTTGGATAGATCTGTTTGTTCTCCTGGCAGTGCACGGTATGTTCAGTACTTTTAGCTTGCACCACCATTCAAAGGCATCGATTAATCTTTTATCCTTAGTTATTGTCCAGCTCTCCAATGTATAACAACTAATTGTGACTACCATGGCTTAACTCAGGTATACATTAGGCTTTAGACTGAGATCCTTGCTCTTTAGCACTCTGGAGAGATCCCTGACATCAGTTGTTCCTAATGCAATCTGTCTTTTGATTTCCTTACTGCTGATGCTGAGAGTGTTGATTGTGGAACCTAAGCAAGCGGAAATTGTTAACAACCTAATCTCTATCATGTCACTGCCAATTGGTCCAGTGGTGAGAATTTTTGTTTTCTTAATGTTGAGCTTTAATCCATATTGAAGACTACATTCCTTGATCTTCAGCAGCAAATACCCCAAAGCCTCCACAGTTTTTACAAGCAAGGTTGTATAACATCTGTACAACAACAGGTTGTTGATGAGTCTTCCTCCAATCTGATGCCATGCTTTTCCTCATAAATTTCAGCCTCTCAAATGATCTGGTCTGCACATAGATTGAAATGTATACAGATTGAAGGGAATAAGATACATTGGAGATGCACATCTTCCCTGATTTTGAACCATGCAATGTTTCCTTGCTTTGTTCGAATGACTGATGCCTGGTCAAAGTATAGGCTTCACATAAGCACAGTAAGTGTTCTGGGATTCCTATTCTTCTCAAAGTTAGCCATAATTTGTTGTGATCTATACAATTAAATCCACAGAGACTAAGTCTCCATAAAATGTCTCTATAGACTCTAAGGTGATCTAGGTCATGTCTTTGCAGTTACTTGCTATGCAACAGAGAGCTGGACACTGACTGAGGATGATAAAAGAAGAGTCGATGTCTTTGTGTTGTGATGCTGCAGAAGGGGAGGTGTGGGGGGATTGTGTACCAATGAGGGAGTTTTTCTTTTGCTTTTCAAGGAGAAGAGC
>NW_006399808.1:14560990-14568589 GCF_000299155.1 Elephantulus edwardii | reverse complement strand
GGGAGAAGGGTGCAACAATGAATGAACGGAATTCCAAAATCTCTGTAGATGTTCATTGAAATGAAAAATAAACAAACTAAAAAAAAAAAAAAAGAAACTTGAATATACCATGGACCACCAAGAAAACAAATAGGTTTGTCTTGGAGACAGTGAAACCAAGGTTCTCCCTGGAGCTAGGATTTTGAAGCTCCATCTCACAAACTTTGGGCTCATGGCCAGGAGGAACAAGTCCTCAGAGAAGGACATCAGGCTTGGAAATGTGGAAAGACAGAGTAAAAGAGGAAGACGCCTGATGAGATGGATTGCTACAGTAACTGGCACAATGATGAGACTGGGTCAGGATAGGGCAAGCTTTAGAGCTGTACATAGAGACACTATGAGTCAAAGGCAACTTGACAGCAACTAACAACAATAACAGTCAAATAGACATCTTTGCATAGTCAATGAAATATTTTTCTGTTACTTTCTGCTTCCAACAAACATTGGCTATAATGTCTGTAGTGCAACAACCTCTTCTAAACCAAACTTGCAGATCTGGTAGTCTCTGTCAATGTTCTGTTTCAGTTGGTTTTGGATAATCATCAACAGGAATTTGTTTGCATTTAATAGTATTGTTATTGCTAGATAAATTTCATACTCTGTTGGATCACTTTTTTTAGAATGTAAATAAATAAGAATTTCTTTCAGTCAGTTTGCCAGATAGTTTCTTGGCACAATCTGATGAGCACGTTCAGGAATGTATCTGTTTGTTGAAACATGTCAATTGGTGTGCCATTAATTACTAGGGATATTTTTTTTTACCAGTTCCTTCAGAGAAACTTGAATTTCCTCCTTCATCACCATTGTCTTTTGGTCATATGTTGCTCCCTGAAATACTTCTATGTCAGCCAATTGTTTTTGGTACAGACTCAGTGTACTCCTTCCATCCTTATTTGATGCTTCCTGTATCATTCAGTATTCTGCCCATAGCATCCTTAAGTATTGCTCCCTGAGGCTTAAATTTATTCTTTAGTTCCTTCAGCTTGAGAAATGCTGAGTAAGATCATCCCTTTGGATTTTCCAACTCTAGCTCTTCGTAAATTTCATTAGGATGGGAAATCACCTCCTGTGTGATTAATTGCCTCAGAAAACCAACTGGAGGGTCACCATTTGGTTGATTACAACTCGACTGTTGTTGTTGTTATTATGTTGTTATGTGCCATTCAGTCACTTGCGACTCATAGTGACTCTATGTACGAGTGCCCTAAACACCGTTCTATCCTGTGCTAAGCTCGCCTTCTCAAACACACTCTTTCCACCACTCCACTCACTGAATCCACCTCACTAAAGGTCTTCCTCTCCTGCGCCATCCCTCCACTCTCCCAAACATGATGTCCCTTTCCAAGGACCAGTCCCTCCTTGCAACATGCCCAATATATGTCAGAAGAATCTTCAGAATCCTTGACTCCAATGAGCATTCTGACTTCACCTTCTCCAGGACAAACCTGTTTGTTCTCCTAGCAGTCCATGATATATTCAAAACTCTTCTCCAGCACCACAGCTCAAAGGCATCAATTCTCTTTCTGTCATCCCTATTGATTGTCCAACTCTCTGATGCATAGCATGTAATTGCAAAGACTATAGCCTAGATCAGGAGCACTTTAGTCTCCAGACTGATATTGTTGCTTTTCAGTATTCTTGAGAGGTCCCTCACAGCTGACTTTCCCAATGCAATTCATCTATTCATTTTCTGGCTTCACTATTACTAAGACATATCCATTTGTTCTTTTTGGCAGTCTTTTTTGGCAGTGATAGCACTCTCTTCCAACACCACAACTTGAAGGCATAAATTCTTCCGTCATTCTTATTCATTGTTCAACTCTCCATTTTATAAAAGTTGATTGTGAAGACCATGCTTTGAAGCAGGCACACCTCAGTCTTTAAAATGACATCATTGCTCTTCAGTACTCTGTAAGAAGTCAATCACAGCTGACTTGCCTAATGCAATACATCTTCTGATTTCCTGACTGTTGGTACCAAGTGTGTTGATTTTTGATTCAAGCAATATAAAATAATTGACAGATTTGAAAATATTACTTGCATAAACAACATGTATTCTTTTGTCTTTACCCTATCCGAAAGTATTGACAAGACATAAAAGTCTTTTGGAATATGTGAATAAAATCTTTGAATAATTTTTATGCCATTTGATATGTATACAGGCCTCTGAAGCTGAAAAAGCTTTGTTCTTACTTTAGGGTCTAAAAGTTTGGAATAACTAAAAATGTGTGTAAAGTAGGGTTATTTGTGTTGTTGTTGTTTGCCTTTGAGTCAAGCACCACTCATAGTAACCCTGTGAACGAAAGGCCTGAAGCCTTTCTACAATTATCAACATTTATCAAAGTTCATAGAGTTTCCAGAGGTATGTTGTTTAGGAAGTGAAAGCCACTCCTGCTTCCAAATCTGTCATAGTATGTTATTGCTGTTATGTGCCGTTGAGCTGCATGTGATGTATAGAGACAGCTCTGAACCTGCTCTGATGTATATAGCAGCACTGAACCTCTACCTGTCCTGAACCAGTCTCACTAATTCCGACACACCTACCTCCATTGTCCCAGTTACTGTATCAATCCATCTCATCTGAGGTCTTCCTCTCCTGTGCTGTCGATCCACCACCCTTCCGAGTATGATGTGCTCCTCCAAGGACCAATGTCTTCTGGCTATGTACCCACAGTAAGTGAGATGGAGCTTCAAAATCTTATCTTCTGAGGAAAGACTTGGTTTCACCTTCTCCAAGATCTATTTGTTTTCTTGGCAGCCATAGTATGGCCAAGACTCTTCTCCAGCACCACAATTTGAAGACATTTATTCTTCTTCTGTCATCCTTAGTCATTGTCCAGCTCTTTGAACCATAACGATTAATTATGAAGACCATGGACTGGATTAGGCACACCTCAGTTTCTAGAATGACATGGTTGATTTTCAGCACTATGGAGAGGTCCCTGACAACAGATTTTCCTAATGCAATTTGTCTTTTGATTTCCTGATTGCTGGTGTTAAGAGTGTTGATTGCGTATCTGACCAAACTAATTGCTAACTAACTCAATTTCTTCTTCATCTGTTATGGTGCTGCTAAATGTTTCAGTTTTCTTCAGTTTCAGCAAGCAGGGTTGTGTCATCTGCACATCCTAGCTTGTCATTGAGTCTTCCCCCAATCTTGATGCCACATTCTTCATAAAACCCTAATTCCCAAATGATCTGTTCTTCATGCAGATTGAAAAGGTATAGGGACAGGATGCATCCTTGACACACTCTTTTCCTGATTTTTAACTATGCTTTGTTCTGAGAATTCCTTCTAGGTCCAAGTATAGATTTTGAATAAGCACAATCAAGTGTTCTGACATTCCCATTTTCCTCAAAGTTAGCCACGATTTGTTGCAATTCACATGGCCAAATGCCTTTACATAGCCAAGGAAATACACATAGATATTCTTCTGGTACTCTCTGCTCTCTTCCAAGATCCATCTGACATTGGCAATAATGTCTCTAGAGCCATGACCTCTTCTAAACCCACCTTATATTTCTGCTAGTTCTCTGTCAAGTCTTTTCTGGATAATCTTCAGAATGATTTTGCTAGTATGTGAAATGTACAAGGAGCTAAAGTCGGAAAATCAAAAGGGTCAAACATGTTCAGCATTTCTTAAGCTGAAAAAATAGAAGAATAAATTCAAGCCACAATGCTTAAGCATGCTATGGGCAGAATATTGAGTGATTTAGGAAGTATTAAAAGAAAATGGAAGGAGTATACAGAGTCATTGTACCAAAAAGAATTGGCTTACACAGATAAATTTCAAGAAACAACATATGATCAAGAGGCAATGATGATGAAGGAGAAAGTGCAGGCTTCTCTGAAGGAGTTGGCCAAAATATAAAGCCCCAGGAATTGATGGAATACCAATTGATGTATTTCAACAAACAGATGCTGTCCTGTATGTGCTCAACAAGTTGTGCCAAGAAATCTGGAGGACAACTACTTAGCCAACTGACTGGAAGAGATCCATATTTATTCTCATTTAAAAAAAAAAAATCACCCAACAGCGCGCAAGGGTAAAAGTATAAATAACTCTTATAGTTTCTAGGTCTAGTGATAGTGTTTACACCTTTTCTTAAGTTATAATTCTCAAATGTTTCTATATAAATATCCTTAAGCCATTTTGTAAAATTTTACCGTCAAGAAGATCACATACTAAATACTTTCAATCCAGTCCCTACTTTCATAATACCTTAAATATATATTTTAAAATATTTTTATTAGCTTATGTATTTGGGAGGACAGTAAACACCAAAACAGATGAGAAAGAATTTACCTCTCACAATCATTAATCATGAAAGACCAAAGGGTAGCATTTGTTTCAAGGCAAAAACCCAGGAGGCAGGAAGAGGTGAGAAAGAAGGATGAATGGAAATGGAGAACACATAAAGCAGGAAGAGTGTTGTTACACTGAGGGAATTACAAGTGATGTCATGAAACAGAACATGTGTAAATGGTGGATTAGAAAATTAAAAAAAGAGAGAGGAAAACGTAGCCTTAAGCCAGGGGCAGAACCAACTCACAGCAACCTTGTGTGGAAGGATCAGGAGATGAACGCCTTGGCCTCACCCTCCTTCCCTCCCTCTTGTCTCCACTGGATTCCCCCCTGCTGTCTGCACCCGAAAGAAACAGGAGAAGGGCAGCCTGCATGTTGTTGTCAGCAGCAGACCATAGGGTGGGAAGTCTAAAGAGAGCAAATGAAAGAACACAGTTACAATATCTTAAACCATGAGGTCACAAGAAGTAAGGTGGTCCCCATGCTGAATCAGAAGGCATAGATCCCTTTACCATGAATGAAGCCTAGAGTGGATGTCCCGTTGCCATGGTTCTCAGACTCACCCATGCCACAGAATCCTGAGAGAAACTTGAAATCAGTGTGAATGTCCAGATGCCACGTGGAGCAGCCAAAGTGTAACTGCCTACATCGGGCCACCACGAAGTGTATGCACCTTTGTAGTCATTCTTTTCCTGACATAGCAAGTTCTTATCTTTCTATCTGCACACTCAATGTCTTATTTCATCACAAAGGTGTCCTTGAACATGACTCAAGCAGATGACTCACTTGTCTATAAATCACTTGAACTTTGCATCAGATGAACTTTGCTTTAAAAGTGGCCTCTTGTGAAAAGTTTCTTAGTCTCTTTTGGTTCCGGTATTGATAAACTGCATAGAGCTTAAATTTAACCTTTCATTACTCGACAGTTCCTTCCGTTTTTACAAGATGCCCCCCCAAAAAAAACTCAGATGATTTGTATATAGCCTTCAAGAATGTATAATAATCACTTCAGCCGCATATCTGACATGCCATGTTGGTTAAACTGGTAAAACCGTGGTTTTATACATTGGTTTTAAGCAGTGGTTTACTTTGTCTGCCAATGATTTAATTTTGACTTAGATATGTATGTTTGTTTGTTTACTTAGATTTAATTCATCTCTTCAATCTTTCTCGTGTGTTTATGTAATTTTTTAAAATGCTGTAATTCTCTGAAAACATTTTCATTCAAATAAACTACTTATTTTGAAACCAAAAATAAAAAAGTGAAAATCTACTAGTTTAAAAAAGAAGTCTTCATCCTTCTTCAGAGGCCACAGCTATAATATTGAAACACTGTCCATCTTAATACTAATAATAAAAAATTTAAAGAAAATTAATATTGTATAATCATCATGTATGATTCTATGATAATCTTTAGTTCTATGATCATACTATTTATTAATATATAAAACAGATTTCAGAATATTTTAAGTAATAGTCTTGTCAAAATCCAAGAATATTTACAGATATTTCCAGAAATGTCTAGTTTTTTTCATGTAAAAAAGTAGAGTCCATTGACATTCTTAATCCTGAAGTTAAATACAGGTATGTTGGAAGTGTAGAACAATGGCAAAGAAAGTCAATATGATGGCTAAAAGTGAAATAAACTAAGAACACATATTTTACAAATATATTCTTCTGTATGTTTGTTAAAAGGTTTTTATTTGTTTTCTTTCATTGTGGATGATTTGCTAATAGGACAATTTCTCTTAAATAATGTATGCTTTTACATCTCATTCTCTCAATCTATTTTATGACTCCTTTACAGTACAAAATGTTGAAGCCTAACAAGATCAACTTCAAATTCCTTTTACACATTGCCCTGAGATTTTGGAATGTGCTTTTTCCTACACTTTTCTGCCATGGGAATTAATTACCTGCAGTTTTCAGCACAGTGTGAAATTCTTATCTGCTTTCTTTGGCAGTAAAATATTACTGCAAAATGTTAAACTAGTTTTGAAGTTTTATTGTCTTTTAACCCCATAGGTTTTAATTATGTATGTTTAAAATTTTTATATCAGTAGGTAAGCTAGGGCCATTGTGGTAAAAAAACAAAGAAAACAATCAGGCTGAATTAAACTATGAAAATAAAACTTTATACACAAGACTGGGAATGCTTTTAAAAACCATTGTTTTACTGAGTGTTATAGAGTTATAATGATTTGTATGACCAATAATCAATATTATTTACTATTAGGCAAAAAATTAACTGCCTATCCATTACATTTAATCAGATCCAGATGATAATACTAATATCTATTACAGAATCCCAAACTCTAAACATGAGAAGGGAGAGAAAAAAAAACACAAAAAAACCCCACACAAATATTCAAACCTTATACTTCTGTCGACCTATATGGGTTCTTGGTTTCTGGGGGAAAATTAAAGTTGTAGTATAAAATTGGACAGAGATTTAGAAAAACATGCAGGCATTTTATGTTCTGAGAGTATTATTTATATTTTCAACATATGGTGGTTTAAAACATGTAATGTTTATTTCTCTTAAAGCAAGCAAACAAAATAAGCTGTAACATATACATTATTCTTCAAAATAAATGACATTTTCAAACTTTCTGAACAACTCATTTTTAGTTTATGAGAAAGGTATGAACAAAAGCCTTAAAGATATAAATTTATTATTTGCCCAATAAGATTTAAACCTTTCTTCTAAGTAGTCTTTACACATACTGCTTCCATTTTTTATGGTTTACTGACCTCATGCTCAACTGTGCATAAACTGTCTCTCAAGCTAAATATATTATATATATTTTTGATCTGCAGGCAATTTACACTATACACACATTTGAATCCAATTTAGAAAATGAGATATAATGTTATGTATGGAGCAATAAAATATTAAAAAAACCTCAATGCCATCGAGTCAAATGTGACTCATTGCAATCTTCCAGGAGAGAGGTGAATTTCTTCACAGGATTTGCTAGACTTTAAATCCTTATTGAAGCAGATGGCCATATCTTTCTCTGCCTAGCAACCACTAGTTTACAACGTCAATATTCCAGTTAACAGTAATCACTATGCCACCAGGACTCTTTGCAGAAGATTATATGTTGTTGTTGTTGTTATGTGTCGTCGAGTCACCTGCGACTCATAGCGACCTTATGTACAACAGCCCTAAACTCTGCTCTGTCCTGTGCCAATCGCACTGTCTCTGACACTCCCATCCCAATTATCCCAGTCACTGAATCAATCCACC
>NW_006399808.1:14550407-14556167 GCF_000299155.1 Elephantulus edwardii | reverse complement strand
GTCCATGGTATTCTCAATACTCTTCTCCAGCACCACAGCTCAAAGGCATCAATTATCCTTCTATCCTCCTTGGTCATTTTACAACTCTCTGATGCATAACAGGTGATTGCGAAGACCCTGGCCTGAATGAACATTGCACTGGAACAGATGAAAATACTTTCTGAAAAGAATGTATTATTATGCATTGTATGTGTGACAAAAAATCTAGGTCAAGAGGTGCATTACAAAGTAGACAGTGGAAATGGGAAGTGAAAGAAAAAGAGGGAAATGGGCAAATATTTTTAAACTTTAAAAAAGTCTGTTTTCTCCAGTTTTCTTTCCTATAAATACCTTCAGTGTAGATAGGCATAGAATCTAGAAACAAGAGACATATATAGGCTATAGTTAGCTGAAAACATGTGTTTGGGTATGTGTACTCAGTGCGATGTATCTCCAGCGTTATGAGTCTTTAATGGCATAGTCCTCAGAGAGTTAAGCTGCTAATCCAAAGGTCACATTTCACTGGTGATTGGAATTCACCAACAATTATGAGAGAAAGACAGGCAAGGTCTCCAGAAACTTGCTAGAGGGTCACCTATGAGCTAGTTCAAACTGGAAGGAAATGAATAAGTGAAGCAGAAATAGTGAATGATACAGATAATAAACAGTAATCACTACATACCACTAATGCTATTATTCTATATGGGTAGGATTTATGCAACAATGAACAACTTTTTTTAAGTTAATTGGGGGCAGGTAGGAAAGAAAGTTTGCAACAAATAAATGAAAACTCAACTTTTCTGTAAACTTTTGTTAAAAGTACAATAAAAAAAAACCCCAAGAACCCAGGAAAGTAGAAGTTTGTAGAACTTCCTTTAGTTTAGTACTTTTTAATAGATACTAGTGGGTCAAATTATACTTAACACAATAATCATATGAATGATTTAAATGCTACTTCACCAAGATAATGGACAATAATTATGTCAATATCCTTCCCTTAAATATTGTTGCTTGGTGCCACTTAGTCACCTATGACTCAGCAACCTTATGAAGAACAGATCTGTAAATTGCCCTATCTTTTATCATTCTCATAATTTCTCATATACTTAAGCTCAACATTACTGTGCCAGAGTTTGAAACCATCTTGTTGAAAATCTTTTCTCTTTCTCAGCAAGATGTCATTTTTTTAAGAACTGACCTCTGCTAACAATGTACTGAAAGTATATGAGGCAAAATTTCATTAGCCTTGCCTCTAAGGATCATATTTGTCTCATTTCCTTCAAGAACACTTGTTTGTCCTTTGGGCAGTGCATGGGATGCTCAGTAATCTCCAAATACAAATACACACTTAAAAGCACCAATTTTCTTCTGTCATCTTTATTAATTTTCAATTTAGTCTTTAAACTGATATTATTTCTCTTTAGCACTTTCATTATATCCTTGACAGCAGATTTTCCCAATGCAAAACATCTTTTTTCAATTTCTTCACTGCTGTTGCCATGAGTGTTGATTGTAGATCCAAGCAAGACAAACTCATCGACAACTTCTAACTTTCCCCATCTGTTGTTGTTGCATATTGGTCCAATGGTGATAAATTTTATTTTCTTGATGCTGAGATATAATCTATCTTTAAGCTGTTGTATTTAATTTTATGCAGCAAATGATTCAATCTTCTTCACATTTAGCAAGATTGTCATTTAGATAGCATTGATAAGTCTTCCTCCAATTCACATTCTTCCAAATCTGGATCCAAGTCATCCAAGTCTCTGTAAGTCTTCTTCCCTCATCTCCAGTGCCGCAGCAGCAGCTCTGCTGAGCTCTGGGGCTGTGGACTACTGCTTACATGTGCCCAAATCCCTCTTGGAGTACTGGAAGAACCAACAGAATGATGAGGAGCCTGTGGCTACCAGCCAGCTGCTGAAACCACATACTACTTCATCCCCACCTGACATGATACTACTACTTTCTCCTTTAGTGCAGCTACCAGAAATGTGGGCAGATATATGTGATTCATAGGAGATTATTAAAATTCATAAAATATCCACCCTCAAAAGAGAAATACTATTATAGTTAGATTTGCTGTTAAGTGCTATAAAGCTTTTACAAATGTTGTTGTTGTTGTTGTTGTTGTTATGTGCCGTCGAGTCACTTGCGACTCATAGCGACCCTATGTACAACAGCCCTAAACTCCACTCTGTCCTGTGCCAATCGCACTGTCTCTGACACTCCCATCCCAATTATCCCAGTAACTGAATCAATCCACCTCATAGAGGGCCTTCCTCTCCTGCGCCGTCCCTCCACCCTCCCAAGCATGATGTCCCTCTCCAAGGACCGGTCTCTCCTCACTACATGTCCAAAGTAAGTCAGACGGAGCCTCAGAATCCTTGCCTCCAAGGAGCCACCCGGTTTAACCCTCTCCAGGACAAATCTATTACAAATACATAACCAAAATAATTACATAACCAAATGAAACACTGATTGTCTGCCATGATCAGGTCAACACTCTTGGCACCAGCAGCCAGGAAATCAAAAAACGTATTGCAATGGGAAAGTCTGCGGTTAGGGACCGCTCCAAAATACTCAAGAGCAACGGCGTCTCTCTGGAGACTAAGGTCCGCCTGATATAGGCCATGGTTTTTGCAATCACTTGTTATGCATCAGAGTTGGACAATGACTAGGGAGGATAGAAGGAGAATTGACACCTTTGAGCTGTGGTGCTGGAGAAGAGTATTGAATGTACCATGGACTGCCAAGAAAACAAACAGATTCATTCTAGAGAGGGTTAAACCAGGCTACTCCTTGGAAGCAAGGATTCTGGGGCTTTGTCTGACATACTTTTGACATGTTGTAAGGAGGGATGGGTCCTTGGAGAGGGACATCATGTTTGGGAGGGTAGAGGGACAGCGCAGGAGGGGAAGACCCTCTATGAGGTGGATTGATTCAGTGACTGGGGTAATTGGGATGGGTGTGTCAGAGGCAGTGCTATTGGCACAGGATAGAGCAGGGTTTAGGGCTGTTGTACATAGGGTCACTATGAGTCGCAAACGACTCCACAGCACATAACAACAACAACAACAATAATCACCATTTTACCTTTCTCATTCATACCCTGTCTTTTCAGGTCCTCCAAGATCCTTCTCATTTCCTTCCACCCTTCCCTTCATACACTAAATTGTGCAATCCCGCGGTTTCATCTCCACCCCTCTTCGCCTCTCTTCTCCCATCCCTTCCCATCTGGGTCCCCTTACATGTTTTATTAATTACCCACCTATTTTTATGATAGCGGTCTTATTCAGTGTTTGTTCTTATGAGACTGAGTTGATTCACTCAGCATAATGCTCTCTAGTCTCTCACTGTTACATAATCTTTTTCTAAATTGTTGCTCCTGAATGCTGCACAATATTTCATTGTGTGAATAAACAACAATCTCTCAGTCAGTTATAGTTGGACATTTTGCCTGTTTCCATGTTCTTGTGATGGTGAATAACTGATATAAACATTGGTATTTTATCTTAGTTCTAATTTCCTTTGGGTATATTTGTAGTAGGGGAATAGAATAGCTGATTTATATGGAGTTTCTAAGTTCAATTCTTAAAGGAAATGCCAAACTGCCTTCCAGAGTAGGTTTTATCGTTTTACAATCCACCAAAAGTATAGTTTCTACCTCTCAATATCCTCTCCAACATTTATTGCTTACTGCCCTGCTAAACTGCCTCTGCTATTGAGGTGAGATGATATCTAATTTTGAGTTTGATTGGCATCTCTCTTATTCCCAGTGTTTTTGAGCATTTTTTCATGTGTCTGTTGGTTATCTGATTTTCCTCCTCTGATTTGACAAGTATAAAACAAACCAAAAAAATCCTAGTATGATAAATAATTTTATTTGTTGCTTTGTAAATATAATTTAGCACATGCATAACTTGAAGAGCAGGATGCAAGGTGATCTGGTTGTGACATCTGTCATCCCGTTCAACACAAGGGTTGATTTAGCTGATCTGGTTTTCTAGGCTGCTGCTCACTATTCCCTCACCACTCACATTTGTTCTTCTTGAGCTGTTCACTAGTTTGAATAGAATGAATTTCCTGATAGAAGGACTAGCCTTTGGTCAAATATATACTACTAGCTGTATTTCCTTGCTAGAACCTCAAGATAAGCTCTCAAGAATTTGGAGAGCAAAAAATATGAAAAGGAAAGCAAAACTACATATTTACTATTTAAATAGAACATTTTAGAGTTTCAAGATTTTTAAACAATTAATTTATCCATTAAAAAAGAGGTAATCCATAATTACCATGAATTTATTTTATCCCAACTAAGAAATTAGTCTATAGGCATTTTAGTATAATGGTTTAAAATAGACATCATGACTTAAACTCTGTGTGTGTGTGTGTGTATATAAATATATACACACATACACTTTACATATACATATATACGTACACATATTTACATATGTACACGCATACATATATGTACATATAGCTATTTTCAAAATAGAGAAAAATAGCGAATTATTTTAACTTATCGCTTAATGCAGTCTTTTTTTATTATTTTTGGGTGAATCTTGTTTGCATGTGATATTAATGTTCAACAATTCCTACACTCTGTCAGGTGAACTGATCAACTTTATTTGGAATGGGAACATGTGGTTGTCTTCCAGATTTCTTGACAAAATGTGGTGAGCACATCCAGGGCAGCAACTGTTTATTGAAATATGTCAATTGGTATGTCATAAATTCCTGGGGCCTTGCTTTTTGCCAATTCTTTCAGAGCAGTTTGAACTTCTTCCTTCATCACCACAGGCTCTTACTTATGAGTTGTTTCATGAAACTCTTCTTTATCTGCCAATTCCTTTTGATTCAAAAGACTGTATACTCTTTCCATCTTATTTTAATGCTTCCTGTATCATTTAATATGTTGCACAAAGCATCCTTAAGTACTGCAAGTCAAGGCTTGAATTTGTTCTTCAGTCCCTTGAGCTTAAGAAATGCTGAGCGAGTTCAGCCCCTTTGATTTTCTGACTCCATCCAACTCTTTGCACATTTCATTATAATGTTTTGTCTTCCCAAAATGCCCTTTGAAATCTTCAGTTCATCTCCTTAATATCTTGATTTCTTCCCTTTAGTGTGGCTCCTTGGTGCTCTAGTGCAATAGTCAACATCTTATCTGACATCAATCTTCATCTTTTCCTCCTCCTCTATCTTTGTAATGACCCTTTGCATCCTTTCCGGATTATATTCTTGCTATTCTACCACAACTTATCTGGTCTGGGCTCATTAGTGTTTAAGACCTCAAACTGTTTCAGAGATGTTTTGAAATACAAGTGGGATAGACTTAAGGTCAAATTTTTGTTTCTGTGGATTTGATTTAATTTTCCTAACAGAGAACTGCTAGAAGTGTAGGCTGGGTTTAGAAGAGGCTGTGATACTGGGGATATTACAGCAAATGTTAGATAGATCTTGATTGAAAGCAAAGAATACCAGATGAATGTCTATCTGTGCTTCATTGACTATTCAAAGACATTTGACTATGTGGATCACAACAAACTGTGGCTGACTCTGAGAAGAATGGAAATCCTATAACACTTGATCAGGTGACTTGATGGCACAGAGAAACAACAACTGCTTATTGGCAGAGGTTAATTTTTTTCAAAAAAGCTCAAAGAAAGAAAATGTATAGCATTGCTTTACAAGCAATATCACAATTGGAAATTCTTTTTTTAATATTTTAATTTATTTCTTTTTCATTTCAATGAACATCTACAGAGATTTTGGAATTCC
>NW_006399808.1:14548026-14550307 GCF_000299155.1 Elephantulus edwardii | reverse complement strand
TTAACCCTCTCCAGGACAAATCTGTTTGTTTTCCTAGCAGTCCATGGTATTCTCAATACTCTTCTCCAGCACCACAGCTCAAAGGCATCAATCTTCTCTTGAAGATTATATAAAACTGTTAAATATTATCTAGCCAAGTCATAAGAAGCCATGCTGAAATCCCAAAGGCACGTGGTTTGAATCCACTAGCTGCTCCGCAGGAGGATAGGCAAGCTCCTCCCATGGGATGTACTGCCTCTGAAAGCTGCTGGAGGGTCAGCCATGGGTCTGTTCCGACTTGCCAGTACACAACAACTATAACTACATACAATAGAATGAAACATTGCCTAGTCTTTTGGTTTCTTCACAGTCTTTTTTGTTGGTGCCCATTGTTGCTCCAATTATGTGAATTCATGTCCTTGAGATCTTCCTCTTTGTTGATGATCTTCTCTAAGCATAATTACCAAAGTGAAAGAAATATTCCCACCCTCCCTCCAAATGAACATTCTGGCTATACTTCCTCCAACTCAAATTCTATTTCTGATAGTCTGCAATATTCCTTAACAATATTATTTAAGGCCATCAATTGCTTTCAGTCAAGATCCATTTGGCATCAGCACTGATATCTTCTGTCCTCATCTTCTGAAATCAGCTTGAATATCTGGTACTTCATTGTCAATGAACTGCTGCACTATCCTTAAGAAAATAATACATCTAAGTAATATTAAATATATTGCATATCTCAAGAGCAAGAGGAAGCAAAGAATTCTTTTGAACGATTCTGGATTGGCATCCCAATTCCTAACACCAAGCTGTCAAAGGTCAGGAGAAGAAATGACTTTTACTACTCTAATGTCAGCATTCCTAGCACAATTACAAAGGAAATTATTTCAGTAATAGAAATATAATACATCATTGTCAAATAAATATGGGAAAATAAAAAAATAACCAATAAGTACACAAAAAATTCAAGTAATAGAAGTGACTTAAAATATATCAATAATCACAAACAGTGGTTTTTAATAAAATTTGTTTTGCTGTGAATCTTTTTTAAGAGGCTTTACAAACAAATTTAGTATTAGAGTACTTAAGAAAATTCTCTAAAATATTAGGACACAGAAAAGCTTATTAGAAAATAATGGGGAGCTTTTTGAGTCACCAGAATAAAGAAGCATCTAACTGCAAAAAAAAAAAAAACAATGGACCGGCTACAGAAAAAAAGAAAACTTATTGTTATGGGGAAAGAATGTTACTATTGTTTTAAGATTCCATTCAATAACCACACAGTTACACTATGAACAACACAAAAAAAGCTTGCCCCAGTCCTGCAATATCTTTATGATCTTTGGAGGTTTGTGTACATTGTTGCAGCTACAATATCAATCTGTCACATTGAAGGTCTTTTTATACATTTTATTTTTTGCTGAGGGTGATGTTTGTCTTTAAGGAGTTACTTCTAATAAACATCCTGTTCAAAGTATGTGAGATAGTCTTATCATCCTCAATTCTAAGGCACACTGTGATGTCACTTCTTCTAAAACATTGTTTTCCCCCTGGGAGTATTAACAGCATATTCAAGTACAAGTTTCACTTAATCTTCAACAACTAAAAGTATAATTCATACAGATTTTCTTAAATAGCATGAATATGTCTGACATTTAACAATTATTGTACTTAAGGGAACTATCCTCATGGATTTAAAAACAAATAACAACAGAGGTTAAATTCTAGATAGACCTAGAATTATATTATGTATTATTTTTATGTAATATTTAAAATTCTATTTCATATTGTCACATTAATTATGAGCTAAATTGTAGAATATCAGATGGCAGACAACACATGTAGAAATGTTCAAAGTCTCTAACTATTAGAGGAATGAAAAGAAAAAAATCTGTTTTATATCATCTCACACCAGAAAAAACAGTGAAGTTCAACAGGGCAGAAAGCAACAAATGTTGGTGAGATTTTGGAGATTAAAACTCTTATTCACTGCTGGTGGAAATGCAAAATGGTACAACCATTACGGAAGGCAGTCTGTTATTTTTTTTTCCACCGAAAGATCATTTGACCTCCCTACTCCACTACTTTTATTTTGCTATTTCCTTCAAAGCAGCTTGAACTTCTTCCTTCATCACCATAGGCTCTTGCTCATATGCTATTTCTTTAAATTCCTCTGTATCTGCCAATTCCTTTCTATATAATGACTCAGTATATTCCTTCCATCTTCTTTTAATACTTCCTGTATCATTTAACATTCTGCCCAAAGCATCCTTGATTACAGCAACTCTAGGTTTGAATC
>NW_006399808.1:14535346-14541742 GCF_000299155.1 Elephantulus edwardii | reverse complement strand
CTTTCTCAAAAAGTTGCAAATAGAGATACCATTTGACCCAGCAATTCCACTACTGGGAACATACCCTAAAGAGACCATAAATGGCATCCAAGTAGATATATGCATACCGATGTTTATCACGGCTTTGGTTACAATAGCAAGGAGTTGGAAACAACCTAAGTGCCCATCAACAAACGAATGGCTAGAGAAGCTGTGGTATATCCACATAATGGAATACTATGCTGCATTGAAAAACAAGGAACTCATGCAATATTATCCAAAATGGGTGACCCTGGAGGACATTATGCTGAGTGAAGTATCTCAGTCACAGAGGAACAAATGCTATATGGTGCCACTGTTGTAGAATGAGGCTGGCATCGGGGTGGAGGTAAGGCTGACAATTGGAAATTCTTAATTCAGGAAACATTTATTAAATCTTTATCAGCACTTAATGACAACAACAATCAGAAAATTAATCACGCACGCCTCTGTAAAATACAATGCCCTACTCAAAGTTCAAATGAATTTGTGAAACCATAACTCAGATAGTATCTAATTTTCCCTGGAAAATGAAAGTCTTATCAGAAGAAATAATTCTTAAGGTTAACTAGCAATTTTACTTTCATAAATGTGGAAGTTGAATCACAGCTAGTGGCAATAACTGGTCAATCAGTCAACAATTTTTATCAATAGACACTTTTTAATAAACAAAACCAAAACACTCATATCTTTTCACACCCTAGATTACAGTGGTATTTTTATCTGAATAAGAAACATTAGAACATTAATTGTTCATGCCATCTACTACATCAAACTTGTTATTACTGTCAGACTAGTTCTGGCCCTAGTGATTACACCAGTGATGATAACATGAGATTCCACAGAAGAAAGCAAAATAGGGCAAATAGCTATTAAAATGAAAGTTTAATGTGGAATCTAAAGACTCATAAGATAAGGCCCACAAATGGTAGGCTAAAACTGAGAATATTTTGTCTGATCAAGAAAATAATAATTGATGAAATCAACTGATACATAATACTTAAAGTACACAGATTTTGCAACTATCTGAGAAAAATGTAATACATTAGTGTTAAAATCTATTTTAATTAATTGTGAGTTCACATAGGACAAATTTTAAAATAAAACAAAAAGACCGAAGAAAATGGTGAAAATGATCAATAGTACAGTGGTCATGAACAGAAAATAGAGTCAGTAACTTTGAAGTGGTAACAATATAATTTATTCTATTGGGGGTGGAAAGAAAGAAAATACATTTGGTGAAAAGAAGAATACTCTTTTTTTATTCTGTCACCAGGAGTAAAATACTGGAACATACAACATTTTTATCACTTTAGTCTCAAAAATGAAAAGAACAAAATGCAATTCTGAAAAATAAGTTCTATTACATCAGAATTTCTCCAAAATGGTAACAAACAATTTTAAGTATTCAAGTAGAGAAGCAAACTAAAAATTAAATGTTGTTGTTGTTGTTGTTGTTGTTAAATACCATTGAGTTGCAGGCGACTCATAGAGATGCTATGAAGGAGCATCCTTGACACTTGGGTGCCTTTCACCCTCTCTCCAGGTTCATAGGGTTTCCAGAGGCAAGCTATTATGGAAGTGGATGCCACTCCTCCTTCCAAGCTTGTTTTAATCGGGCAGTTCCACCTCCATTTCAAAATATTCAGAAAAATAAAAAGTCATTGGTATTTACAACAAGTAATAGACAATTTTCTAACAAAACATTCATACTTCCTTATTTTATGTCTTGTAAAGTTAAGTTCTCAGCCTGTGTGAGGCAACTTTTATCCACTCACATTGCTATATACAATAAAAATCATGTTTGCCTCATTTCCTGATCATTAAAGATATTTTAGGCTGGATGAGGACCTGTCTTGCTCCACTCAAACAACCCCACTATGTAAGGTCTGTGGATTGAATTGTGTCACTCAAAAATGAATATTATAAATTAAGCCTGTATGCCTTTGGCTATAATCACATTTTGGAATAGATTGCCCTTATTTCATTAATAAGACAGGATTTGTGTCAGATGTACACCAATCTCATTGAAATATCAAGGAAATTGAATGATGTCAAGGGAATTGAACAGTTAAAAGAAGCAGAATATTTATACCAAGTCTCACAAAGATCTCTGAGAACCCAAGAAACAAAGTAAATAAATACCTTTCTCCAGATGAAGAAAAAACAAAAAGCCTTCACCTAAAGCAAACACTCTAAATTCAGATCAGTTTTCTAAGAGGGAGCTCTAAATAACAAATCATCTTACTTGGATGGGCAATTAATACCCTTGGTATCAGCAGTTAGGAAATCAGGAGACTTATTTCACTAGGAAAGTCTGCAGTTAGGAACCTATCCAAATTATTGAGGAGTAATGATGCCAGTTTGAGGACTGAGGTGTGTCTAATTCAGGCCATGGTTTTTCCAATCATTTGCTATGCATCTGAGAGCTGGACAATGAATAAACATTGATGTATTTGAGCTGTGGTGTTAGAAAAGAGTGCTGAGCACCCTACAAACTGCTAAAAGAACTAGCAACTATGTCTTAGAAAGGGTGCAGCCCAAGTGATCTGTTGAGACCAACATGTTGAAACTTCACCCACATACATCGCACATGTCGCCAGGAGGGGCTATTCCCTGGAAAGGGACATGATGCTCAGACAGATAGAGGATTGGTGAAGAAGAGAAAGACCTTCGACCAGGTGGATTAACATGATGACTGCTACAGTGGGCTCTAATGTGTCAGGGAATATGAGGATGGTATAGAATAGGACAGGATTCAGATCTGTATTTCATAAAGTTGGTATGGGACGTATTCGACTTGACCCAAAGGCAGACAGATCGAATCCACCAGTTGCTCTGGGGAGAAAGATGGGCAATCTCCCCTTACGCAACTTACTGTCTGAAATCCTCCTGAACAGAAATGTGGAGTTTGTTGTTCAAAATTATTTCCCTATCCATTGAAGTTGAATTGCCATGTGGATGAGTGGGAATATGTGAATAGGGTGTGTTGTGTGTTGGCCTATTCACAAGGGGATTGATTAGTCTCACCAATCCACAATGCGATTAGCTAGTCTTGCCATTAAATTGAGCAGATATAGCAGCATAATCAAAAGTTTTCCCAAAAGCAAAGAAGAAACAAGTGAATGTAGCACATTCTTCAGTGCCAGAAATTATTGTGCCAGTTAGACCTAGGACAGCAGCCATGGCTGAAGTAGAGAACCAGAGAGGTAACGTGAGGTAAATTGACTTTCTGTTTGCTACCCACCACATAGAGAACCAAACCTAAGAGAAGAGCCTTTGCCCAAGTTTGTTGAACAACTGAGGGGGAAAGCCAGTATCTGTAGGACTGAGAAGTCTGTAACACTGACCTTAAGCCATGAAGCTCAAGGTTGAAGTGCCCTTGAAAACATTTTAGAAGCTATCCTACTATATTCTGCTTTTAACTTTAACTATAGCCTTATGACTTTCTCATTATATTTCTGTGTGGTCTGTGCAATATTACATTCAATTTTGGAACCTGTAATGTAGTAAAAATGTTGTTGGAATACCTAAAAAGAGGCATGGGAGGATGGGGTGCATGCCCATCAAAAAGAATGGATAGAGAACTAGTATATTCACACAATGAAACTATAGGTAGCACTAAATAATATTATTTATAAAGTTTGACACAACATGAGAGAATCTAGATAACATTATGTTGAGTGACATAATTCAGTCACAAAAAAGATTAATTCTGCAGAATATCAAAACTATGACTATGGGGGGGGTACCTCAGGTGAGAGTGTGGAGTGGAGAAGAAAATAAATGTACTAGGTAGACAAAAATACTACAAAGACCAAAGAGGAAAAATCAACCTGGGAAGAATCAAGTTAAAGACATACAACTATTGCAATTAGCAAAATATTTTGTTGTTATGTGCCTTTGAGTCACTTGCAACTCATAGCAACCCTATATACAACAGCTCTGAACCATGCTCTATCTTGAGCCAGATTCGTTCTCTGACAAACCTACTCCCATTATCCCAGTCATGGAGTCAATGCATATCATCCAGGGTCTTCCTCTCTTGCTCTGTCGCTCTACCCTTCTAAGTTTGATGTCCCTCTCCAAGGACTGATACCTCCTTGCAAGATGTCTAAAGTATGTCAGTTGGAGCTTCAAAATCCTTGCCTCCGAGGACCAGCCTAGTTTCACCCTCTTCATAATGGATCTATTTGTTCTCTTAGCAGTACTCAAAGTAATCAATTATTCTCTATCATCCTTAGCCATTGTCCAGCTCTCTGATGCATGGCAAGTAATTCTAAAGATAATAAGATGGATCGGTGCACCTTAATCTCTAGACCAATATCATTGTTTTTTAGTATTTTGGAGCGGTCACTAACATCAGATTTTCCCAGTACAATTTGTCTTTTGATTTTCTGGCTGCTGGTGCCAAGAGTGTTGATTGTGGAGTCAAATTGAAGTTGTTAACAATCTCAATCGCTTCCCTATTGACCATGATGCCATCAATGGGCCTAGTGGTGAAAATATTTGTTTTCTTGATGTTAAGCTTCAGTTTAGGCTGTAGTACTTTAGGCCGTAGTCTTTGCCTTTCTGCAGCAAATGCCTCAGATACTCCTTACTTTCAACAAACAAGGTTGTGCCATCTTCATAATGCTGGTTGTTGAAGATGCCACATTCTTCATTATAGAATCCAATCTTCTGGTTGATCTGTTCTGGATATAGTTTGAAATGGTATGGAGATAGGATGAACCTCTGGTGCACACCTTTCCTGATTTTGAACCATGCAGTGGTTTTTCCTTGCTTTGTTCTGAGGACTGCCTCCTAGTCTATGTTTGGTTTCACATAAGCAGAATCAAGTATTCTGGTATTCCCATTCTTCTCTGAGTTAGCCACAATTTATTGTGAGCCACACAATCAAAGTCAAATGCTTTTGCATAGTCAATGAAACACAGGTAGGCATTTCTCTGGTACTATCTGTCTTCAGCCAAGATCCCTCTAAAATTAGCTATAATATCCCTAGTACCACGACCTCTTCTAAACCCAACCTGCATATCTGGCAGTTCTCTTTTGATATACTGTAACAGTTGTTTTTACATAATTTTCAGCAGAATCTTGCTTGCCTGTGATAATCCACACTCTGTTGTGTTACCTTTCTTTGGAATGGCAACAAATACAGATCTCTTCCAGTCAGTTGCCCAGGTCCTCTAGATTTCTTGGCACAACCTGGAGAGTGCAGCCAAGGAATCATCTTTTTGTTGAAATATGCCAATTATCATGTCATCAACTCCTGAGGACTTGTATTTTGCCAATTCCTTCAGAGTAGCTTGATCATACATTGTTTGATAAAATTCTTCCGTGTCAGTGAATTTATTTTGACATAGTGACTCTGTGAACTCCTATCTTCTTTTGATGCTTTCTGGGTCGTTCACTGTCCACAGAATTCTTGTTTGTCGCAGTTTGAGGCTTGAATTTCTCCTAAAGCTTAAGAACTACTGAGCAAGTTTGTCCCTTTTGATTTTCCTACTCCATTTCTTTGCACATAATGTGTTGCTTTGTCTTCCTGCGCTGCCTTTTGAAATCAACTCTTCAGGGCCTTAACATCTTAATTATTTTTCCCTTTACTTTGGTTTCTTGGTGCTCTAGTGTAACATTAAGATTCCTTTCTGATATCCATTTTGGTCTTTATTTCTTTCTCTGATGTTGTCATGACCTTTTGCATTCAATATTCCTGAGATCCTCCCAGAGTTCATCTGATCATTGCTTATTATTATCAAGGCCACAAACCTGTTCCTGAGATGGTCATTAAATTCAGGAGAGATAGACTCAATATCAAACTTTAGTTCTCGTGGGTTGGATTTGATTTTCTTCAGCTTCAGTTTGAAAGTGCATGTGAGTAGTTGATGATTTGAGCCATACTCAGCACCTGGCCTAGTTTTCATAGCTGACATTTAGCTTCTCCCATGATTATATGTAATCTTTTTTATTATTGTATAGGCCATCAAATTAGGTCCATGTATATAGCCACCATTTGTGTTTCTTACAAGATATATTTGCAATGAATAAATCTCAATTGTTCAGAATTCTATTATTTTGTCTCCAGCCTCATTTCTGTCACCAAGTCCATGTTTTCTGACTACCTTTCCTTCTTCCTTTTCCCCAAATTTTGCATTCCAGTCACTCATTATTATTAATGTACCTTGTTAACATGTTTGATTGATTTCTTACTGAAAAGTGGTTGACTCTGGAGAACATTATGCTGAGTGAAATATCCCAGTCACAAAAGGACAAATATTACACGATGCCACTGTTGTAGAATGGGACTGTCCTTGGGGTTGGGGAGAGACTGAGTAAGATGGGTTCAATAATGTATACTGCACTGAAACAGAGGAGGGAGAA
>NW_006399808.1:14532950-14534881 GCF_000299155.1 Elephantulus edwardii | reverse complement strand
AAACTGGGAGGAGGGTAGAGAGAATAGTGCAACAATGAATGAATGGAAACCCAAAATCTCTGTAAATGTTTATGAAAATTAATAAAATATAGAAAAAAAAAAAGAAAAGTGGTAAAAGTTACCTGTTTCTTCCTCTTTGGCTCTGGTTGTTGGTGCATAAATTGGAAAAGCAGTGGTACTCACAGATCTTCCTAGTATACATATGAATATTATCCTGTCACTCCAACATTATATTTCAAGATGGATCTAGAAATGGTCTTTTAATTATGAATGTTACTCCATTTTTTTCTCACCTTTTTATTTCAAGTCTAGTAGATCATATGATTGTTTGCTCCAAAATGTCTCATTCCAATGCATTTCGTTTCATGAATGCCTCGTATATCAATATTTATGTGTTCCATTTCTTCTTTAACAATGTCCTATTTTCCTACACTCACACTTCTCACATTCTACATTCCAGTCATTAGGATCTGTTTGCAACTGTTCCTCTTTCTTTGTAACTCCCAACACAAAGAGTCAGCCTCCACTGCCATATATGCTAGTCTAATCTAAGTGTGTTCTACTGTACATTGGAAGTGGATGGCCACTCCTTCTACCAACTCTGTCTTAATATGTTAAAAATGGAAGGGGAGAAAGAATGTGGAAAGTTGAAGATGGAAGAGGAAATCACTAGGGGACTAGAGATTAGTAAAGGGATGGGTGTATAAATAAATAGATAAGGTAGAGTGACTTGAGACAGGGAGACAGGCACATAGAGATAAAAGCAACATATTCATAATAATTAATTATATAAACTACAGAGTACATAAGTTATCATAAATGACAAAATATGCATGAATGAAACAATACATATGAGAAATTGTACAAAATTAATCAGTGGTATAAATAGTTAATAATTTTTTAAAAGTGGGGAAAAATCTGAGAATTAATATAATAAAATAGTATATTTTTGTTATTTTTCAAAATAAGATTGAAGAAGGAAGCAGCATGCTTCTCTACTAATAATTCTAAAACTTGAATATATCTATATATATAAATATATATGAATATATGAATAATCTGGGGCAATGAGTTTGAAAGGTCAAGCCCCACCTAGGGTCTTGGGACATTTAATGTCAGCTGAATCTGGACTCTGGCTTTTTCAGGCACTGTAGGTTTGAGGGCTCCAGACACTTGTGGTGTTTTTTTGGGCGCATGAGGGGGTTGGCAGAGCAGACTTGCCAAATGAACTGGGTGTCTGGGGCAAGGAGTTTGCCAGCATTTGGGCGTACCAGGCTAGTAAGGAACCGTAGGGCCCGAGGGTCACAGGCCCTCTAGCCAATCTTTCATTGTTTTTGTTCAGACATTCCTCTAGGTCATATAGCCCTGTTATACAAGTTGCCATACAGTGGTCCCTTGTGGTTGCTGCGAGGCTGAACACTGTGACACTGATGTGTCAAATGCGTTAATGGGGACAGAGAGTGGGGTGGAGCAGCCCGATTAAAATAAGCTTCAAAGGAGGAATGGCATCCACTTCCGTAATAGCTTGCCTCCGGAAACCCTATGAACCGGGAAAGAGTATGAAAGACACCCAAGAGTCGAGGACTCTCCTTCATAGGGTCGCTATGAGTCTCCTGCAATTTGAGGGCACTTAACAACAACAACAACAACAACATAACAATTACATATAACAAATTAATTTTAATTAAAACATAAAAAATAAAAGTTATATTTAGTTATTAGAGAAAACAAAAGCAGTAAAATGAATGCTAAAAAGAAATTGCTCTAAGAGATTTACAGTTCTAAATCACCGATCAATGTGATTTTTACCTTATGAAATAGTGAAAATAGCATAAACCACACTATCTTTTAATGTCAATGGTTTTGTTTAGATACAGTTTTTAAAAGATTTTCAGTTTTATTTTAAAAATAAGGTAAATTTAGTTTTGTTT
>NW_006399808.1:14529316-14532850 GCF_000299155.1 Elephantulus edwardii | reverse complement strand
ATATATCATGGATGTCCAGAATGCAAATCTTTGTTTATTAGATCTATTTTATAAGTGGGCAAAATTTAAAAAAAACCAAAACACTATAATATACTAATGAAAGGAGTTTGCATATATACAAACAATTAAAGGACAATGGGAATGAGATAGGAAATAAGAAGGAAAACAAGTATGAATTTTATGCAAATTTTGATAGAAGCCATCTAAAAAGTGCTTTTTGAAAGTAGTTCTGCAATGCATTAGAATCAGAATATAAGAGCTTACAGAAGGTGTTAGATTTAATTTACCAAAAGCCATGACAGGAAGAGAGGCCTGGCTGTACCTCTTGTCTACTAAGTTTCAATTGGAAACTGTCATAAAGCCAGCTGGGGAAGACCAGTGAAAGCCAACATTAGACTGCAAAGACCTTGAAGACAATGAATGTCTGGCAGGCACAGACCCAAGCCCAGGAGGTTAAAAAGCACAGATATTATAAGTCCGGAGAGAGATGACTTGTTCCAAGTCTAACAATTCTGTGGCAACAGGAAAGGAGGAAACAGGGCGTAAAATCCAAATGCACAGCCTGAGGTCGTCAGCAAGATTTCTAAATAGAGTGGGGAGAAATGACAGACAACAAAGACCAAAAGACAGAGTCATTTTAATGCCAGAAATTCAAATCAAGTTGACAGTGAGTGGCATAAGGTTAAGTCAAAAGAAGTAAGCAGATGTCAGTACACAGTTGCAGAAAGGAAGTAGTTTTCTATAAAATCAAGTGGGTTCAATAGAGAAGTATAGTGGCATGCTGGCAAAGATCAGAAACAGAAAATACTGTCCCACCCCTCATATTCAATCTGATAATTGTTATGTATGTATGTATGTATGTGCATGTATGCTCACAGGGTATGCTTTGGTGCCTGTGTACATAAAGGGAATTAGAATTAGAAAAATAGAAGAATTTAATTAGAAAAAGCAGGATAAAACTTTTAGTTCCATGATCAGGCTATATATAGCTAATGTCTTTGACAATGAGGTTGACTTAACATCCTGAGATAATCTTTCTTGATTGCTTATAATTTATGTAAGTTAATTTATTTTCATGCTTGTTTTAAGAGCGATTGTAATTTTTTATTAAAATGTGGAAATATATAAACTAAGGAGAATAAAACAGCAGATAACTCCTACTTACTTTCTTCACTACTATTACATTTAAACTCCACTGTTTCATAGAAAGTATTGTATGAAATTCTACTCTTAAAATTTATTAGAGTATCCATAGATGGTAAAACAAAAATAAGTCCAGAAATAAAATTTATTATATACATGTTGACTTAAACACATTGTTTTGCTTTTGGTCATTTTTCACTGTGATGTCTCTCATACATACATAAAGTTTGATTGCACATTTTCCATTTCTGAGAAGAGATTTTGTCAAATATATTTGACAAGTGAATGTTGTGAGTTTCTTTCAGGAATAATGTTCTAAATACAATAATTTATAAAATCTGAATCATAGTTATATTCCAATATTTTGTCTGCCAATTATATTTTTCTATACAATTAACTACAACAACATAGAGAGCTCTGTTGGTCTAGTGGATAGAAAGTTATGCCATCAAGCCAAAAGTGGGTTATTTTAATCTGCTACCCTCAGGCCTGGTTTTAATTGTTTTTGGTCAAACATTCTTCTAAGTGGTATAGCACTGGTCTGTTCATTTGCTGTACACAGGAAACTCGTGGTTGCTGTGAAGCTAAACACTGACACTGATGTGTCAAATGCTATAATGGTAATCCATGGTAGGCAGTGCTTGATGGTTGTTGTTCTTGTTGTTACAATCTAGGAAGCATGAGCAGCCTCCACTTCCAAAATCCTTGCCTCCAGAAACACTATGAAGGTGGAGAAATGATGAAAGTTATGCAAGTGTTCAGGTCTTTCGTTTATAGGGTCATTATGAGTCATCTACATCTCGATGGCACTTAACAACAACAATAACATAAAATTAATATCATAAATGATGTTTAGGATCACTTTGTGATTTCTGGAGAACTAGAGTAGATTATTATCAAGTTATGTAATTAATATCACATACAAACAAAATATAGTTGGAAATCATACAAAATCAGCTATACCAGTACATAGGCAGAACTGCTGGAAGTTAAATCTGGATTTAGAAGAGGCCATAGCGCCAGGGATATCATTGTTCATGTCCGATGAATGTTGAAAGCAAAGAATAAAAGAATACAAGAATAATGTATATTTGAGCTTTATTGACTGTACAAAGACATTTGGACATGTAGATAACAACAAATTATGGCTAATATTGAAAAGAATGGAAATCTCAGAACACCTACTTGTGCTCATGCAAAATCTCTATCTAGACTAGGAGGCTGTTATGAGAACAAACAAAGGAACACTGCATGGTTTAAAATTAGAAAAGGTATGCATCAAGGTTGTATCCTTTCTCCATACTTATCCAATCTGTATGCTGAGCAAATCATTCTGGAAGTTGGACTCGATGAAGAAAATGTAACATCAGAATTGGAGGAAGACTCATCAATAACTTTCATTATGTAGTTGACAACCTTGTTTGCTGAAAATGAAGAAGACTTGAAGAGCTTGCTACTGAAGATCAAAGAATAGAGCTTTCAATATGAATTGCATCAATAAAACAAAAATTTTCACCCCAGGATTGATAGGCAACATCATGATAAATGGAAAAGAGATTGTGACTGTCAATGACTTTGTTTTACTTGGATCCACAACCAATGCACTTGGTACCAGCACTCAAGAGATCAGGAGACATATTGCACTGGGAACATCTTCAAAAGACGTCAGAGACATCTTCAAATTACTGTGGAGCAATGATATCAGTTTGAAAAGTAAGGTGCACTTTATTCAGGCCATGGTCATTTCAATCACTTGCTATCACAGTCACAGCTTTTTCATTCAAAACTGAGAGCTGGACAGTGAATTAAGATGATGGAAGAAGAATCAATGCCTTTGGCCTGTGGTGTTGGAGAAGAATTCTGAATGTTCCATGGACTGCCAAAAGAACAAACAAATTTGTTTTGAAGAAAGTGTAGTCAGAGTGCTCTTTGGAAGTAAAGATGATTAAACTTTGTCTCTCAACAAATGAATGGATAGAGAAACTGTGGTATATTCACACAATGGAATACTATTCTGCATTGAAAAACAAGGAACTCATGCAATTCGAAATGGGTGATTCTGGAGGACATTATGCTGAGAAGAAGTATCTCAGTCGCAAAAGGACAAATACTGCATGGTGCCACTGTTGTAAAACAGGATTGACCTTGGGTTTGGGGACAGACAGAAAGATGGTTTCTATAATGTATACTGCATTGAAACAGATGAGGGAGAAAACTATTTAAAAGGGATATGAGATTAGGTACTTTTGTCATGACAAGAGTCTTGAGCAAAGGCTACATGGTGGAGTGGACCTGGGGATGGTCTGTAAAACAATGAAAGAATTTGTCTTTTACTTTTCCAAGAGGGTAGTGTACTAGGGGGGAGGGTTGGGAGGGGAGAAAAGTGCAACA
>NW_006399808.1:14516925-14519326 GCF_000299155.1 Elephantulus edwardii | reverse complement strand
CATGCAAGCAAGATTCTACTGAAGATTATCCAAAAACGACTGGAACAGCACATCTGTTAGCTAAAACAGGCAGGAAATAAAAAAACACACTGCGATGGGAAAGTCTGCTGTTAGGGACTTCTCTAAAGTACTCAAGAGCAACGGTGTCACTCTGGAGACAAAGGTGTGCCTGATACAGGCCATGGTCTTTGCAATCACTTGTTATGCATGAGAGAGCTGGACAATGACTCTGAAGGGCAGAAGGAGAAATGATGCCTTTGACCTGTGGTGCTGGAGAAGAGTATTGAATGTACCATGGACTGCCAAGAAAACAAACAGATTCATCCTGGAGAGGGTTAAACCAGGCTATTCCTTGGAGACAGGGATTCTGGAGCTTCGTCTGACATACTTTGGACATGTTGTTAGGAAAGACACGCCCTTGGAGAGGGACATCATGCTTGGTAGGGTGGAAGGACAGCACAGGAGGGAAGGACCCTCTATGAGGTGGATTGATTCAGTGACTGGGGTACTTGGGATGGGTGTGTCAGAGGCAATGTGATTGGCACAGGATAGAGCCGGGTCTAGGGCTATTGTACATAGGGTCCTTAGGAGTTACAAAAGACTCAAGGGCACATAACAACAACAACAACAATAGCAATCTGCTCTTTAACTTCCAGATTTAACCTTCTTTAGCTTTAGTTTGAATTTCCTATGAGTTGTTGATGGTCTGTTCCACAATCAGCAGGTGGCCTAGCTTTCACAGCTAATAGTGAGCTTCTCTAATGATTCTTTCTGCAGATGTAATCCATCTGATTTCTGTGCTTAATATCAGGTGTAATTCATGTGTATAGTCTGTGTTTATGTTTCTTATAAAAGGTATTTGAAGTTAATAAATCATTGGTTTAACAGTATTATATCATTCTATCTCCAGACTTTCTTTAATCCTAATGCTACATTCTTCTTAATAGAATCCAGCTTTTCTGTTAATATACTTTACATACTGATTAAATAGTTATGGAGAAATGTACAACCCTGACACATACTTATCCTAATTCTAAGCCATGCAGTTGTTCTTACAATAACCTGTTGGTCTAAGTATTGGTTTCACATGAGCACAATTAAGTGTTCTAAGATTCTTATTATTCTCAATATTAATCATAATGTGTTATGATTTCCATTGTCAGATGGCTTTGCATGGACAATAAAAGACAGATAAGCAGTCTTCTAGTATTCTTTACATTCACCCAGAATCCAGCAATGGTATTCCTATTATTATCCCCGATCAGCTGGGTCGTAATTGTCTTGTTTCAAACGATAGATGCATCCCTGAATGTGCTCACCAGCCTAAGTCTGAAAATTTGGAGGCCAGCTGCCTGGCCAACTGACTAGAAGAGATCCATATTCTCATTCCTAAAAATTATAATGCAATAAAATGTAGAAATATTAAACAATATGCTTAATACTGCATGCAAGCAAAAAACTTCTGAAAATAAGCTACAGCAAACATAGACAGAGAACAGCCTGAACTTCAAGCTGAATTTATAAAAGACCATGGCACCAGGAATATCATTGCTGACTGTAGAAATGGAAATGACCTTGATCGTGAAGACTGTCAACAAGATGGAGTAACACAGTGACTGCGCCAATGAGCTTGAGCGAGTTAGAGATGGTAAGGATGGCAGAGGTGCAGATATTTCTTTATAGGGTCAAATATGAGTGATACTCAATAATACCTAAAACAACCACCAAATGCAAACTACAGATTCAATGTAATCACAGTACAGATGCAAAACTCTTCTTCAAGGATATATTGTTGTTGTTATGCACTGTAGAGTCAGAATCAATCGACTTATTGCTCACCCTCCAGCATATTTTCAGAGGCAGTTAATCATACGGGAGGAGATTGCCTATAGGAAAGGCAATTTACAGTTTCATTTGGAAAGGAAAGAGTCCTAGAACCAGCAAATTTTTTCAGAAAACAAAAATGAAGTAGGTGGCATCACAACCCCTGATCTCAAAACCTACTACACAGAAATCAAAAGAGCATGCTATTAGTAAAATAACAGTCATATAGATAAATGGAGTAGAATCAATAAATCATCCCACAAATCTATGATCAACTGATAATTGACAAGGTAACAAAATCCGTTAAATGAGGAAAGACAATCTTTTTTAAGTTTACTTTTTTAGAAGTTAATTCTGTGGTTTTTATCATTTGATAATATTTAAAATAGTTGTTATTAATATTTTGACTGCTCCAAGATAACTGATATCAGGGTTGGGGTAAGACTCAGAAAAACTAGATCAATTATGTATACTGCACTGAAACAGATGAGGGAGAGAACAATTTAAAAGCCGTATAAGATAGGGTATTATGGTTATCACAAGAGTCCAGAATGAAGATTGCATAGTGGAGTGTACT
>NW_006399808.1:14510072-14516825 GCF_000299155.1 Elephantulus edwardii | reverse complement strand
AAAAAAAAAAAAAGAAAAGAAAAGCCAGTTGAAAAAAACACACACAAAAAAACCCAAAAACTTTGTCTCACATTCTTTAGACATGCTATAAGGAGAGGATTTTCAGCAGAAAAGAACACCATGCTTGGGAAGGTGGTGGGATGTCAAGAGAGAGAGGAAGATCTTCAATTAGATGGATTTACACAGTGGCTGTGGCAATGGTCTCAAGTGTGCCATTGTAAAGATGGTACAGGAGAGGACAGGGCTCATAACTGTCATTCATATGGTCATTAGCTATTAGTTGTACTCAACTCGATAGCACCTAAAAACCACAATAAGAATGGCTTTACTTTTGCAACTGTCATTGGATAGATGCAATGACAAAGATAAACCACATTTATGTGGTTTCTTTATTAATTTTAAAATTGAGGATATTTTCTTAATTAATTTCTGAGTTATTTTCTTTTTTAATATTTTATTGTACTTTAAATTAAAGTTTACACAGTAAATTAGCTTTCCAATCAATAATCCATATTTAAATAGTTTTAGATTCTATCCTGGATTCCCCATTGTCATGTCCCTGGTTTCCTGCGCTTTCTTATCTTCTCATCTTTGTTTTTCAGGCAGGTTGCTGTTGGGTCATTTAAGTAATTATTTCAATAAGTACATCCCTCACTGGTTTTGCCACTTATTTTATTGTTGCTTTGTTGTAATATCCCGTTGAGTCATTTGTGACTCATAGTGACCCTATGTACAACAACTCTGAACCCTGCTCTGTTCTGTGCCCAACCTTATTGTCTCTGACACACCTACTCTCATTACTCTAGTCACTGAATCACTCCATCTCACCCTCTCAGGCATGATGTCCTTCTCCAAGAACAGGTCACTATTTGTAACATACTCCAAGTATGTAACATACTCCAGACGAAACTTCAGAATTCTTGCCTTCAAGAAGCAGCCTGGTTTCATCCTCTCTAGGATGAACCTGTTGGTTCTCCTAGCACTCCGTGGTATATTCAGTACTATTCTTCGGCACTACAGCTCAAAGGCAATAATAATTCTCCTTCTATAATCCCCAGTTATTGTCCAGATTTCTGATGCATAGCAAGTAAATGCGAAGACAGTGGCTTAGGTCAGGCACACCTTGGTTTCCAGACAGACATTATTGCTCTTCAGTACTCTAGAGAGGTCTCTGACAGCAGACTTTCTCAAGGAAATTCATTTTTTAATTTCCTTGTTGCTAGAACTTAGAGGTTTGACTGAAGAGTCAAGCAAACTAATGCTATTAACAATCTTAATCTCTTCACCATCTATTATGATGCTGCCAGTTGGCACAATGGCAAGAACCTTTGTTTGGGTTTTTTTTGTTTTTTTGTTTTTTGTTTTTTTAATGTTGAGCTTCAGTCTATATTGACGGCTGCAGTCCTTGACCTTCTGCAACAAGCACTTCAGGTCATCCTCAGTTTCAGCCAGCAAGGTTATGTCATCTGCATAATGCAGATTGTTGATGAGTCTTCCTCTAATCCTGGAGCCACATTCTTCCTCATAGAGTCCAACCTTCTATATTATCTATTCTATATAAAATGAAATAGTATGGATATAGGACACATCCCTGGTGCACATTCTTTCCAATTTGAAACACGTAGTGTTTTTTTGTTTGTTTGTTTTTTTGTTTTGTTTTGTTTTTTTTGCTATAAGATAGTAAATTTGTTTGTTTGTTTGTTTGTTTGTTTAAGAGATTTCTTTAGGAGTGGTATCAGTTCCATGTTATAGCAGTGACTTAGGAGAATATTCTTGTGGATTCTTCTGGTCAAAAGTCTGCTATTTATAAAATTGGGTTTATTTTTTTATTTTTTTTTTCATTCTAACTTTGGCCTTCTATTGTGTCATATTCTCGGTCATAATGGTCAGTGCTGACATTAAATGCTCCACAACTGCTTCTGTGCTTCCCTCCCTCACTTCTTTGTTGTCCCCTACTCTTCTTGAATTCTAGACATCAATTGTTTTTTAATGCATCTAGGTTGCAGGCTTTATAAATTTCAGACTATAAAAGTCCTTAATTTCTTCTTCTTTGAATTTAGTGCTTAGTGAATATATTTGAATAATAGTTGTATTAAGAGGTCTTCCTAAATATCTGAAAGTTTGTTATCAATGACAGATGGAGCACTGAATAGTCCTTTGACTGACCAAGGAACAAGCCTGCCTTCTATAAAGTGCAATCAGGACTCTCCTTAGAGGTAAAGATGATACCACTTCATCTCACATAATTCAGGCATGTTATCAATTGAAGTGCAGCCCTTAGAGACAGACTAATTAACTAACTATCTAATGTGGAAGGTCAAGGAAAAGGAAAGCTTATCAAGAGTTGACACAGTGAATGTAATGATAAGCATTCTAAGGTTGAGATCTGTGGTTCTTAGGGTTGCTATGATTCATAGTGACTGTTCTGACTGAGAAATGTTATCCTGTAAACTTCCCTAACAAATCTCATTATTGTGAGTATAGTTCTGTGTAGTCTGTGGCCTAGTGCAACTACGCCCAAGTACTAGAAAAATAAATAAAATAAACTATGAAACATATTTCATTTTTATTTGAAACATTTTAAAGCCATGAATAAAGTTATGTCCCCTCACTAGACTTCTCAACATTCACAAAAATAATAAATAATTAGTCTTTTCAGAGAATGTAGCATGAAGCAGCACAAGACTGATTCTACCAAGAAATGTAAAACAAGTGAATTCTACCATTTCCTCAGCTTCCCATGTGGAAAAAATGTTTAGACATGAGGTCGAGTCAGAATTTATTATTCCTAAGCTGAGTCTGGAGCCCATGCATAGCAGCAACTTCCTCCAAGTCAATTACAATGGCAAGATAACTTTTGTAATCTAAGCCTTCTCACATGATATTAGCTCCAGCTCCTCCTGCTCAAAACCAAGCATACTTTGATTACTGGACAGTAACGGTCTTTTCCATTTAATTGTAGAATAAATCAATCAATCATCTACTAATAAATCATATATATCTATATATTTATGTGCAAATATTTATGTGTATGTATGTAAGGGGACTTCTGGTCATCTAGAGATAAGAATCTGTGCTGTCATCTCAAAGACACGTGAATCTAAGTCAACAAGTGCTTCATGGGAGAAATATGGACATTTGCCTCACATGTGATTTACTGCCTCTGAAAACCTACTGAGAATCAGCTATGATTTGGTTTGACTTGAAGTCACACAACAAAATGTGTATGTGTGTGTATGTATGAATTATGTGTGTGGGTTAAAAAACACACTTAAATATCCTCCATTTTTGTCCCTCTACCCTAAACAATCATAAAAGCTCATATTATTTTTTTTTCAATTTTGTTTCTATTAGTCTGGTATGAAGAATTAGAGAAAAACATATTCAATTGTGGACAAACATAAAGAAACAGTATTTCTTTTTCCTTAAGGATGTGTTTCTACAAGTGGAGGACCAGCTGAAGAAAGTACATTCCATACAGAAATAACAGATAATTTTGTTTCAACAGCAGTTTTCTAATTCATGAAAAAATACAGTATTTTCTACTTAAACAAGAGAGCAATTTAGCACTATAAGTGAAATGAGGTGAAATGAAATAAAAATTTTAGTGTTATAATATAAAATATAATAAAAAAGAAAATTAGATACATCAGTATTTTCTGAGTTAGTTTCCAGGAAATGTTAAAAAGATTTCAAAATACAGGAAGAAGAAGAGCCAATTTAATAACCTAAATATTTAAGAAACTTATTTCCAGAACTTAATTTTTAATGTTTATCTTAAAAACCAAGTAAAAAAAAATTGTATTATAATTTTTTTTAAAAAATCTTTTGAGTACTAGGAATGAGCACTGAATAGAATAAACTTACGTTAGGTTAAAGTACGTTGTTATATACCATAGAGGCAGAACCAACCCATAGTTGGCCCTCTGGAAGGTTATCAGACACAGTTTAGTCACATGGAAAGAGATTACTAATTTGTCTCCTTCAGGGTAGCTGGTTGCCCCGGCCCGCGGGGACATTCAACGGTGACCCTAGGAGAGGAAGAAAGAGAATGGGGGGCGCAGGAGACAAAGAGCTTTGAGGCAAGTCGAAATTTCCAATCAAGCCTCCTTTATTGAAATCATACAGAGATATATACAGGAGAACGAATTAGGGGAGTGGAAAGGAGAAGTAAGGGTACTTAGCAGGGCGTTCCCACTAAGCCAAAACCTGTCCTCTCAGAGTGGGGTAAACTGAAACACAATGGGGGGGAGTGAAAAGAAGAAGCAAGGTTGGGTGTTCCTAGTAGACCAAAACCTGTCCTCTCAGGGTGGGGCAACATGTCCAGACATGTCCTTAGAGAATTACAAAATGGCTTCAGCTAGGTAGAACAAAACGGCTTCCAGCAGCTGGTGGCCTCGAAATGAGTGCATTTAGGGTTGCTGTGTATCTTGCCACTAGACCACCGAAACTCCACAAGTTAAAGTGTATAATTTGCATTTTACATGACTTCTTTATGTAATTTATTGAGCAATAATGTTGTAGATGAACTGAAGGAAGAAACATGGGACTCAAAAGATTTGGTGGCTTGACAGAATGGATCAATTTAAGTTAAAATTGAATTTAGGGGAGAAAAGGAATGCTATTTAAGTAGAAGGAAATGGTTAGAGATAGAAAATGCAGATTTAATAAAGACAATAAGCTGTTAGTAGAAAATGAACAATATTGATAAACTGTGTAACACAATGATAGTCTTATAGTTTATAAAAATATAAAGATGAGTTCCTTGGTTTTCAGTGCTGGATAGTATTCCATTACACATCACAGCTCCGCTATTTATTCATTTGTTGATGGGTACTTGGGTTGCTTCCATCTCTTTGCTATTGTGCACAATGCAGCAATAAACATGAATGCGAATACATCTGTTTGGGTGGCAGTTTTGGTTTCTTTAGAGTATATTCCCAATAGTGTAGTTGCTGGGTTAAATGATATTTCTATTTTCAAATTTTTGAGAAAGCACCATTCTGCCTTCCAGAGTTGTTGCACCATTTTACACTCCCACCAACTGTGAATAGGGGTTCCAATTTCTCCACAATCTCGCCAGCATTTGTTATTTGCTGCTCTGTTGAACTTTGCTATTGTTACTGGGATGAGATCATAGCTCACATTTATTTTGATTTGCATGTCTCTTAGAGCTAAGAATTTTGAACATTCATTCATGTGTTTGTTCATCATACGAATGTCTTCTCTGATGAAGTGCTTGTTCATATCTTGTGCCCATTTTGTGATTGGGTTGTTTACCTTTATCTTTTTGAAGTGCCAAAGTACTCTTTAAATTCAAGATATAAGTCCCTTATCAGACATGTCATTACCAAATAATCTTTTCAGTCTGTAGCTTTCACTTTTACCCTGTTGGAGATTTTTGATGTGCATACAGATTTGATTCTTAGAAGGTCCCAATCATTTATTATATTCTCTTCTAGTTGTAGGTTTTTCAGGATGCTTGGGACACTGTCCACGGTGTGGATTAAGGCTTCTAAAGTTCTTCAGATTTTCTCTGATGAAGTTTATAGTCCTTGGTTTTACTTCTTGATCCACTTGAATTGGCTTTTGTGTATGGTGTGAGGTTTGGGTCTTGCTTGAGTTTTCTACAAATACTTTTCCAATTTTGCCAACACCATTTGTTAAAAAGGTTTTCATTTCCCCACTTAATTGATTTCATTTCCTTGTCAGAATTCAGTACACCAGAGGTAGATGAGCTGATTCCTGGTTTCTCAATTCTATTCCTTTTATCTATGTATTTGTCGCTGGTGATAGCTTCCTTAAGTTTTGCAACTCATGGCTTGAAATTGTTTTTCAATTCTTTTAGGTTAAAAAATGCTGAGCAACTTCTGCCCTTTTTATTTTATGACTCCAGCTGTTTCCATATTTCATTATAATATTTTACTTTGTCTTCCCAAGCTGCTGTTTGAAATCTTCTAATCAGCTCTTTATACTGATACTAAAGATACTAAAGAGCTGAACAGAAGATTCCAAAAGGCAGTTCTGAATGTTGTTGTTGTTGTTATGTGCCGTCGAGTCATTTGCTACTCATAGCGACCCTATGCACAACAGCCCTAAACCCTGCTCTATCCTGAGCCAACCACACCACCTCTGACACACCCATCCTGATTACCACAGTCACCAAATCAATCCATCTCATAGAGGGTCTTCCCCTCCTGCACTGTCCCTCCAACCTCCCAAGCATGATGTCCCTCTCCAAGGACCCGTCCTTCCTGGCAACATGTCCAAAGTATGTCAACTGAAGCCCCAGAATCCTTGCCTCCAAGGAATAGCTTGGTTTAATCCTCTCCAAGATGAATCTGTTTGTTTTCCTGGCAGTCCATGGTACATTAAGTACCCTTCTCCAGCACCATAGCTCAAAAGCGTCCACTCTCCTTCTGTCCTCCCTAGTCATTGTCCAACTCTCTGATGCATAACAAGCGATTGCAAAGACCATGGCCTGTATCAGGCGCACCTTAGTGTCCAGAGAGACACTGTTGCTCTTGAGTACTTCAGAGAGGTCCCTAACAGCAGACTTTCCAATCGCAATACGCTTTTTGATTTCCTGACTGCTGGTGCAAAGAGTGTTGACTGTGGAGCTGAGCAAACTGAAGCTCTGAACAATCTCAATCTCTTTGCCATCCATCCTGACACTGCCAATTGGTCCAGTGGTGAGAATCTTTGTCTTCTTGACATTGAGCCTCAGTCCATACTGAAGGCTGCAGTCCTTGA
>NW_006399808.1:14502887-14505242 GCF_000299155.1 Elephantulus edwardii | reverse complement strand
GAGTTTTCTTTCACTTTTCAAAGAGAGGAGTGAACTGGGGTGGGGGGAGAGCTGGGCAGGGAGAAAAGTGCAACAATGAATGAATGAAAATCCAAAATCTCTGTAGATGTTCATTAAAATTAATAAAATAAAATTTAAAAAAGAAACAAAAAAGAATTCATTTTTATGCTTAGAGTCACCCTCTGATATAGGATGTTGTTATGAAGTGCTATAATGTGATCAACAGCCCAGTTGTCAACACAAGGAAAGAATATTGTATTATTCTCATAATCTTTGTTCATACAAATTACCATATCTAAAGAAATTATTTCTTCAAAGCTACTTCTAATGATACACACTAATTGGAACAAGACATTTGAAGGAACCGTTTGCAAGACACTTAGTAGATCTTACTACATCTGTCCTGACCAAGATATATGTATTACTTGGAATGGTAACATTCAGTATTTAATTAGTATAATCATCAAGGAATATCTTTATAATTTCTAGCACTTAAACACAGGAAGTTCCCTTTTATGAATTTTGAACCATGAAGTGTTTCTTTGTTCAGAGGACTGCTTTCTGGTCTGAGTATAAATTTCTGATGAGTATAATCAAGTGTTCTGGGATTCCAGTTCATCTCAAGGTTAACCACAATCTGTTGTGATTCACTCAGACAAATGTCTGTGCATAGTCAATCAAACACAGATAGAAATTCTTCTGGTACTCTTTACTTTCTGCCAATATATATCTGACATTGGCAATAATGTCTCTAGTGTCATGGTCTCCTTAACATGCAGCTTATATTTCTGGTATTTCTCTGTCAATGTAGTGTTCCAGTCATGTTTTTTTTTTGTTGTTTGCTTTTATAATCTTCAGGAGGATTTTGCTTGTATGTAATGTTACTGACATTGTTCAATAATTTCTACACTCTGTCAGGTCACCTTTATTTTGGAATTATAATAATTATGGATATCTTCCAGTCAGTTGGCCAGCTTGTTGTCCTCCAAATTTCTTGGCACAGCCTTGTGAGCACATCCAGGATAGCATCTGTTTGTTGAAATGTCAATTGGTACTCCACCAATTCCTGGTCCTTTATTTTTCTCCAAGTCCTTCAGAGCACCCTGCACTTCCTCCTTTGTCACCATTGCCTCTTGATCATTTGTTGTTTCATTACATTCTTCTGGGTCAATAAATTCTTTTTGTTAGAGTGACTCTGCATAGTCCTTCCATTTTTTTAAATTAGTTTCTCAAATAACAATTTTATTTTAATTTAGATATCACTAACAAACTTATGCAAAACCTATACTTGTACTAGGAAGTAGACCACAGAACAGAGCAGGGAAACACTTCATGGTTCAAAATCAGTGAATGAATATGTCAGGGAAGCATTCTGTATCCATACCTTTTCAATCAATATACAGAACAGATCATTTGAGGAGGGCTTTACGAGGAGGAATATGGAATCAGTATTGGAGGAAGACTTATCAACAACCTATGGTATGCAAATATCACAATCTTGCTTGCTGAAACTGAAGAAGATCTGAAGTGTTTGCTTCAGAAGATCAAGGACTCTAGTGTTCAATATGAATTGAAGCTCAACATCAAGAAGACAAAGATTCTCACCATTGGGCCAATTGACAGCACCATCATAGTTGGAGAAGAGATTGAGATTGTTAACAATTACAGCTTGCTCAACTCCACTATTAACATTCATAATGCCAGAAGTCAGGAAATCAAAAGAAGAATTGAATTGGGAATATCTACTGTCAGGCACCACTCCAGAGTGCTGGAAAGCAACGATGACAATCTAGAGACTAACAAATTAAATTTTTACAAATTCAATTGAATTTGTGTGACAAATTCAAGCCATAGTCCTTGCAAGTACTTGGTATGCTTCAGAGATTTAGAGAACAACTAAGGATGACAGAAGAAGAATTGATGCCTTTGAGCTGTGGTGCTGGAGAAGAGTCTTGAACATATCATGGGCTATCAAGGAAACAAATAGGCCTGTCTCGAAGAGGGTGAAACCATGTTTTTCTTGAAGGTTAGGATTTTGAAGACCCGTCTCACACATTTGGGGCATTTGGCCAAAAAGAGCAGTCCTTGAAAAAGGACATCAAGCTCTGAAGGGTGGAAGGATGGGCTAGGAGAGGACGATCCCCAGTGAGGTGGGTTTATAAAGTAACTGAGGCAACAGGGTTTGGTGTATTGAAATTAGTGACTGGCTCAGGACAGGGCAGGGTTCAGAGTTGCTATATATAGTGTTGCTACACGGCGCCAGTAGACGACACATACCAATTGATTTATTTCAACAAACACACGCTGCCCTGGATGTGCTCACTAAGTTGTGCCAGGAAATCTGGAGGACAGCCA
>NW_006399808.1:14500822-14502699 GCF_000299155.1 Elephantulus edwardii | reverse complement strand
CTAGATGTGCAAGCTGGATTTAGAAGAGGTCGTGGTTCTAGGGATATTATAGCTAATGTTAGATGGATCTTGGCAGAAAGCAGAGAATACCAGAAGAATGTCTATCTGTGCTTCATTGACTATGCAAAGGCTTTTGACTGTGTGGATCACAACAAGCTTGTGGCTGACTCTGAGAAGAATGGGAATCCCAGAACATTTGATTGTGGTTATGCGAAACCTATACTTGAACCAGGAAGCAGTAGTCAGAACAGAGCAAGGAGACACAGCATGGTTCAAAATCAAGAAAGGGGTCCATCAGGGATGTATTTTGTCCGCGTACCTTTCAATCTGTATTCAGAATAGATCATCCGAGATGCTCGGCTGTACGAGGAGGAATGTGGCATCAGGATTGGTGGAAGAATTATCAACAATCTGCATTATGTAGATGACACAACCCTGCTTGCTGAAACTGAGGAGGACCTGAAGCACTTGCTGCAGAAGGTCAAGGACTGCAGTCTTCATTTTGGACTGAAGCTCAACATCAAAAAAACAAAGATTCATTCCACTGGGCCAATTGGCAGCATCAGTATGGATGGTGAAGAGACTCAGATAGTTAATAGTTTTAGTTTACTTAGTTTCACAGTCAACACTCTTGGTAACAGCAGCCAGTAAATTAAGAGACAATTAAAACAGACATTTGGATGGTGGGGAAGAAGAACAAACTGGGGAGGAGGGTAGAGAGAATGGTGCAGCAATGAAGGAATGAAAACCCAAAATCCCTGTAAATGTTCATTAAAACTAATAAAATTTAATAATAAAAAAAAATAGAAAATGATAAAAAAACAAAACAAAACAAAAACAAGACGGAGGCAGCATCTCTTCTTCTAAGACTTACTAGGTTTGGCCCAGTATTCTCGATACATGGAATACATCATACCAACCGCCGTTGCTCCCACCACAAAACCTTGGGCTGCTACTCACATGTGGATCAGGTGGATGGACATTTTCATATTCCCCCTGTTCTTCAGTTTGTATAATCCATACACCACGATTGCAGCAAACCCCACCATTCCAATGGGGACAAATGGTGCCTCTTTAGCTTTTCAAATCAATTTGGACCCCTGATCTTCATCACATGAAGAAAGAGATACCTATGTGTTGGATGACATTGCGATTGGTTGAAGAATCGCCCATGAGCAAACCCACCAGGTAAGGTCCCACCGTTTCTCACATTTTCTTGATTTTTTAAAAGAAATTCTACTTTTTCTACAACCAGAAGATAAAATAGATGAATGGGACCTTCTAAGAATCAAATCCCTATGCACATCCAAAAACTTCTCCAATAGAGTAAAAAGGGAAGTCACAGACTGGGGAAAAGTGTTTGGTAATGACATGTCAGATAAGGGACTTAAGTCTAGAATTTATAAAATACTTGAGCACCACAACAAGATAAAGGTAAATAATCCAATCAAAAAATGCCTACAGGATATGAACAGACACTTCACCAAAGAAGACATTCAAATGGCCAACAAACATGAAGAAATGTTCAAAATTCCTAGTTCTAAGAGACATACAAATCAAAACTATGAGATATCATCTCACCCCCATCAGAATAGCAAAATTTGACAGGGCAGCAAACAACAAATGCTGGAGAGGTTGTAGAGAAACTGGAACCCTTATTCACTGTTGGTGGGAGTGTAAAATGCTGCAACCACTGTGGAAAGCAGTATGGTGTTTTCTCAAAAAGTTGCAAAAAGAGATACCATTTGACCCAGCAATTCCACTAGTGGGAAATATACCCCAAAGAGACCATAACTGCCACCCAAGCAGATATATGCACACCCATGTTTATTGTGGCTTAGTTCACAATAGCAAAGAGTTGGAAACAGCCCAAGTAC
>NW_006399808.1:14498955-14500102 GCF_000299155.1 Elephantulus edwardii | reverse complement strand
ATAGGTTTGTCCTGGAGAAGGTGAAGCCAGAATGTTCCCTGGAGTCAAGGATTCTGAAGCTTCATAGGACATACTTTGAGCATGTTGCAAGGAGGGACTGGTCATTGGAGAGGGATATCATGTTTGGGAGAGTGGAAGGAAGGTGCAGGAGAGGAAGACCCTCAGTGAGATGGACCGATGATGTGAATGGAGTGGTTGGAATGAGTGTGTTTGAGACGGCGAGGTTGGCACAGGGTAGAACAACGTTTAAGGCTCTTGTACATAGGGTGACTATGAGTCACAAGCGACTCGATGGCACATAACAACTACAAATTGGGTGGCAGACTACTTGAAGGCACAAAAACAACAACAACAAATTTATATTATTTTTCAAAAATACCTAAACTATTATGAACTGTGCCTGGAGGGGAAAACACTACTGATAAACATTCTGTTGATAAAGAGTAATGCTATAATTAGGACTTAGGAAACTCTGGTGGTGCTGTTTTTGGTAGATTTACTTGCAATGTTACTAATAAGAAGCAATTCCATAATCAGACAAAGAGAGCTTGAATTCACAGCTTGAATTTGATCTTAGTTTCTTTAGCTTAAGAAATTCTGATTGAATTTGGCCTATTTAGTTTTCTGACTCTAGCTCCTTGCACATTTCATTAATACTTAGCTTTATCTTCCTGAGCTGATTTCTCCCTTTTGCTTTGGATACTTGGTACTCTTGTGCAATTATTCTCAGTCTTGTCTGACTTCCCTTTAGGTCTTTTCTTATTCCTCTCTCTTTGTAATGATTTTGCATTCTTTGTGGATAATATTCTTGATATCCTCCCGGAGCTCAGCTAGATTTTGTTCATTAGTGTTCAAGGTCCGAAATATGTTCCTAATTTAATTTTTAAATTCATATGAGATAGACTCAAGATCAAATTTTGATTCCTGGGATTTGATTTGGTCTTCTTTAGCCTTAATTTGAACTTTCATATGAGTAGTTGAATAACCAGCTTAGAAGGGGCTAACTGATAGGTTGTTGAGAAGTTTATTCTTTTTAAAAATGTATTTGACTGGAAAATATCTATATTTGTTCCCATTCCAAAGAAGGGTGACCCAACTGAGTGTGGAAACTACAGAACAATATCATTGATTTCACATGCAAGCAAGA
>NW_006399808.1:14497009-14498120 GCF_000299155.1 Elephantulus edwardii | reverse complement strand
TGCCTTTGATCTGTGGTGCTGGAGAAAAGTATTGAATGTACCATAGACTGTCAAGAAAACAGATTCATCCTGGAGAGGATTAAATCAGGCTACTCCTTGGAGGCAAGGATTCTGGGTCTTCGTCTGACATACTTTGGTCATGTTGTAAGGAGAGACAGGTCCTTGGAGAGGGACATCATGTTTGGTAGGGTGGAGGGTTAGCACAGGAGGGGAAGACCCTCTATGATGTGAACTGATTCAGTGACTGGGGTAATCGGGAGGGTGTGTCAAAAGCAATGCTATTGACACAGGATAGAGCAGGGTTTAGGGCTGTTGTACATAGAGTCACTATGAATCGCAAACGACTCGACGGCACATAACAACAACAACAACAACACTTGTTGTTTAGAGATCTTTATATATTCTTCCATAATAAAAACTATCTTTTTCTTATTTAAAAATTAGGTATTATTTGAAATAATGTTTATGTACCAAATCATAATAATTTCTCTAATTTTCTCCTTCTTTTATAGTAACATTATTTTTCTGGTATTCAAATCTAATATATTTTATACTATGAAGCAGGTGATTAAATTTTCCCTGGATATAAAGCAAGTCTAATTTTTTATTTTTTATATTATTATAAAATCTTGCATATAATTATTTTATAGTGTTTTAACTAGATAATGATGCTCTTTCAAGGTATCTCTTTTACCTACAGTTTTCTGAGTTCACAAAGAAAAGTTGTCCTCAGGGATTTGCCCATCTAGAAGAAGAATATGGAAGTCCTGCATTCCAGTGTGGCTGGGATAGAAATAATTACAGAATTAGCATTCTCTTAGGAAAGTACCTATATTTGATAAAAATCTGCAAGATGTTATAATTGCCTAGTCCTCAAATACTCCAGATATTCCATTGTATGTGTTCCTCATAACTGTAATTTGAAATGTAAACTTTGAACAATTTCTTCACTAAAGCTGTGGATTTCACATAAGTTACAAATTAATTATTCTAGACTCAATGAATAGTAGCTCACAGTTGAAAATTTTGCATAACTTGATTAATTATAAAATTTAATGCTCAGAATAAATTGGTATAAATAGTGAATCAGTGGCATAGATAAATATAATAT
>NW_006399808.1:14434447-14496650 GCF_000299155.1 Elephantulus edwardii | reverse complement strand
AAGATTATATGAAATCTGCTAATAAATTCTTCTTCCACAGAAATATGACATATGTTGTATACCATAGAGTACCATAGAGTACCTGTGACTCATAGTGACCCTGTATGCTGTATCTCATTACCCTGCACTATTCTGAGCCAATCTCACTGACTCCAACATACCTACCTCTAGTACCCCAATTACTGTGTCAATCCATCTCATCCAGGTCTTCCTTTCCTGTGCTGTCCCTCCATCTTTCCAAGCATGATGACCTTTCTTCAAAGACTAGTCACTCCTGGTCACATGCCTAATGTATGTGAGAAAAAGCATCAAATTCTTGTTTCCAAGGAGAAATTTGGTTTTACTCTTTCAAGACAGGCCTGTTTGTTCTCTTAGTGGTCCATGGTATATCAAATACTCTTCGCCTCACAAGTCACAGGCATCAATTCTTTTTCTGTCACCCTTACTGATTACCCAGCAAGTAATTGCAAATACCATGGCCTGGATCCGGCACTCCTTAATTGCTAGACTGACATCTTTGCTTTTTAGCAATTTGGCAAGGTCTCTGACACCAGACTTCCCCAGTCCAATTTGTCTTCCTTTCTTCACTGCTGATGCCAATGCCAAGAATGTTCATTGTGGAGCAGGAATAGGTGTCAAAAAACAAACGAGCAAAATTTAAATTCAACAATCACATTTTTTATCTAAGTATCATTTAATAAGTATTAACTGTTCTCCTTTTTAAATTCTCATAAACTTAGTTTGTTCTACCTAAAAGGAAGACAAATACAAGCCTTTTTCACTTTGTATTTATGAAAATTTTGTTAGGTAAATGTATGCACAGTGTCACATCCAGTAACTCACCCCTTTAACATTTTCAGTCATGTTTGTTTGAGTATGAATTTTTCTTTCTCACCATCCACGACCTTGGGTTTTAGAAGAAAATGATACCCTCTCTTTATAGATGTTTATGTTCCCCTTTCTGTGTACATTTCTTTGTAAGAGATCCACACTAGATTGAGTACAATTGATTTAAACACTAACAGAGAAAATGCTAGAAAAGAACAGAAGAGAGAAAAGGTCCTATGTTGTTCTCATCTGAGACAGAAGCAGGCTCCCATGTGTTGGCCAGATTTTGACCCCTGGATAGATTTACTGAGGCTTATCCCAAAGACATCAGCCACAGTGGCCAGCTATGAGAGCATAGGAAGGTGGTGAAAGCTCAGGGGATATTTGTTCTTTGGGATAAGGTTGTCTGTTCTTTGAATTCCAGGTCAATGAGAATTTCTGGAAAATGGATTCCATCTGGTTACATAACTGTATAAAGAGAAGACTGTCATTGTGTACAGACAGAAGAATCAGAAATAAACAAAGCCTAGAGTTAAGGGACATAAGCTTTGTTTGGAGAAATTTCAGTTCCACAGTAAATGCCAACAAGTGAGTATGTTTCTAGCAGGAAATCAATGACAGAAAAAAAATGGGAACTTGCCAGGAATTAACTCCAGCTGGAGTACTTAAAAATAACGGGTATGTGAGGCTTCATGCCACAGGTGATATATTTCCGCATAGTCATCATTAAGCAGCAGGACATGCTGAGTTGAAGCCATTCATGTTATGGACTACTTACAGGTTCCATTAAGGACCCAGACAGACCTAGGGAATGCATTCAATCTTTGGCCCAGGCCTTCATGTTATTTCAAATTGTTATTGTTGTGAAGTGTCATCAAATTGTAGGTGAACAGACCACCAATTACTCATATGCAAGTTCAAGCTGAAGCTGAGGAAAATTAAACCAAATCCACAGGAGCCAAAATATGACTTTGATTTCATACCACCTGAATTTCAGAATCATCTCAGGAACAGGTTTGGGGCGAAGACCAGATGAGTTGTGGCAGGATGTCAAAGGCATTATCCAGGAAGAGTGCAAATGGTCATTACAAAGACAGAAGAGAAAGAAAAGACCAAAATGGATGTCAGAAGAGACTCTGAAGACTGCACTGGAGCGTAGAGAAGCCAAAGCACAAGGAAGAATTCAAGATACTAAAGAGCTGAAGAGAAGATTCCAAAAGGCAGCACGGAATGACAAAGCAAAATACTACAATGAAATGTGCGAGGAGCTAGAGTCAGAAAATGAAAAGGGCAGAACTCGCTCAGCATTTCTTAAGCTCAAGGAACTGAAGAGCAAATTCAAACCTCAAGTTGCTGTAATCAAGGATGCGTTGGGCAGAATATTAAATGATCCAGGAAGTATTAAAAGAAGATGGAAGGAATATACTAAGTCATTACATAGAAAGGAATTGGCAGAGACAGAGGAATTTAAAGAAATAACATATGAGCAAGAGCCAATGTGATGAAGGAAGAAGCTCAAGCTGCTTTGAAGGAAATAGCAAAAAATAAGGCCCCAGGAATAGATGGTAAACCAATTGAAGTATTTCAGATAACAGATGTTGCCCTGGATGTGCTCACCAAGTTGTGCCAAGAAACCTGGGGAACAACCAATTGGCCAACTGACTGGAAGAGATCTATATTTGTTCCCATTCGAAAGAAAGGTGACCCAACTGAGTGTGGAAACTACAGAAAGTGTCATTGATTTCACATGCAAGCAAGATTCTACTGAAGATTATCCAAAAACGAGTAGAACAGCACATCAGCAGAGAACTTCCGGAAGTTCAGGCTGGGTTTAGAAGGGGTCGTGGTACTAGGGATATTGTTGCTGATGTTAGATGGATCTTGGCTGAAAGCAGAGAATACCAGAAGAATGTCTATCTGTGTTTCATTGATTACACAAAGGCATTTTCCTGTGTGGATCATAACAAACTGTGGCTGACTCTGAGAAGGTTGGGGATCCCAGAACATTTAATCGTGCTAATGCGAAACCTGTACTTGGATGAAGAGGCAGTAGTCAGAACAGAGCAGGGTAACACTGCATGGTTCAAAATTGGGAAGGGTGTACGCCAGGGATGCATCCTGTCTCCATACCTTTTCAACATGTATGCAGAGCAGATTATCCGAGAGGCTGGGCTCTATGAGGAGAATTGTGGCATCAGGATTGGTGGAAGATCTATTAACAATCTGCGTTATGCAGATGACACAACCCTGCTTGCTGAAACTGAGGAGGACCTCATGCACTTGCTGCGAAGGGTCAAGGACTCCAGCCTTCAGTATGGACTGAGGCTCAATGTCAAGAAGACAAAGATTCTCACCACTGGACCAATTGGCAGCATCAGGATGGATTTTGAAGAGATTGAGATTGTCCACAGCTTCAGTTTGCTCGGCTCCACAGTCAACACTCTTGGCACCAGCAGTCAGGAAATCAAAAAGTGGATCGCGATGGGAAAGTCTGCTGTTAGGGACCTCTCTAAAGTACTCAGGAGCAACGGTGTCTCTCTGGAGACTAAGGTGAGCCTGATACAGGCCATGGGCTTTGCAATCGCTTGTTATGGATCAGAGAGTTGGACAATGACTAGGGAGGACAGAACAAGAGTGGATGCTTTTGAGCTGTGGTGCTGGAGAAGAGTACTGAATGTACCATGGACTGCCAGGAAAACAAACAGATTCATCTTGGAGAGGGTTAAACCAGGCTGCTCCTTGGAGGCAAGGATTCTGGGGCTTTGTCTGACATACTTTGGATATGTTGCCAGGAGGGACCGGTCCTTGGAGTGGGACATCATGCTTGGCAGGGTGGAGGAACAGCGCAGGAGGGGAAGACCCTCTATGAGATGGATTGATTCGGTGACTGTGGTAATCGGGATGGGTGTGTCAGAGGCAGTGCAGTTGGCGCAGGACAGAGCAGGGTTTAGGGCTGTTGTGTGTAGGGTCGCTATCAGTTGCAAATGACTCGATGGCACATAACAACAAACAACAACAATAGCAACTCAATGAACAAAAGACCTGAACACTTGTATAACTTTTTTCCTTTCACCATGTTCAAAGGATTTCTGGAGGCAAGCTATTTTGGAAGTAGATGCAACTCCTGGTTCCATGCTTGTTTTAATGGGGGAGCTTCAGCAAACACTGTCCACCATGGGTAACCATTACCACATTTGACTCATCAGTGTCACAATGTTCACCTTCACAGCAATGATGAGTTGCTGTACTTCTGTACAGCAAGTGGACAGACCAGGATATACTACTTAGAAGAATGTTTGACCAAAAACAATTAAAAACAGGCCTGAAAGCAGAGGATTAAAGACACCTACCTTTGACTTGTAGCAGCACTTTCTGTCCACTAGGCCAACTGAGCTCTCTCTATGAATTTTTCTTTCTACCTTTTTATAAAAATAAATTAAGTTTGTTGAGAGAGAGAGATATTCAAACCAGGGAAACATTTATTCCCACATAGTGAAAATGACCACTTAATCAGAACATAAAACAGGATATATTTTTATGTTGCTGGTCACCAACTAAAGGTTATAAAATCCATAACTGGCTGAAAGACCATCAGGGGAGTTTTAGACTTGATATCTAGAAGAGATAATTTGACATAGATCCATCAAGGAAAATGTAAAGAAGATTTCATGACTGGTCAAAAGTACTTCTCATTAAGTTTGTTACAAAGTAATCCCCAAACAGTGAACAGGACCAGCTTTTCTGGTGATCTATTCTTTCTCAGGGAGTTCTGGTAATGCAATCTGTAGGGAGTTGATTCACTCAGTCAAAGGCTATGCCTCTTTAGTGATTCAAATACACAAGGAACTTCAAGGAAGAAAGATGAGCAATCTCCTCCAATGTGATTTACAGCTTTGAAAACCCAATGGAGTATCACTTTGAAACAGTTTACACTTGAAGGTGATGAAAAATGAGCGATACTTCCTCAATCCTGCCAGGTTCTAAAGGTCCATTGCTAAACATTAATGACAACACTGTCTCTCAAGTCCTTTTAGGCAAAATCTCTTATACTGTGCATCTATTTTTCATAAATACAAAGAACTTTTGAAAATATGTTAGACATCTTGCACAGGTAGGGCTTCTGAGTAAAATGTTATTATGGAGGTAGATGGCCTAAGTCAGAGCAACGTAAAAAGAATTAGTTTTGGGATGTTTTTCTGCATTTGGTTTAGTTTTCTTGTTTATTTTGTTTGTTTTTTAATGCTTATATGTGTTTTATTGACTGTATAAAGGCATTAAGCATTTGGGTCATGCTAGATATGAACTTTATGAACTTTCTATGTAAATTAGTACAAAATAAAAGGGGGTAAAACACGAAGAAAACCCCATGTGGATCACAAGAAATTGTGTGTGGCATTGTAAAAATAGAAATTCTAGAATATTTATCTTTGCTTATGCAAAATTTGTACATAGACTCAGATGCACTGGTTTGAGCAAGGGGTATATATGGTTTATAATCAGGAAACATATGCATCAGACTTACATATTTCACCATAATAATTCTATCTCTGTCTTGAGCAATTAGAGGAGAAAAAAATTTTTAAAACAGCTAAAATATCCATCAATAAATTAATGAATGGAGAAATAATGGTACACTCACATGATGAAATACTATGCAGCAGTCAGGAGCAATGATTTTTTTTTTAAATGTTATATAACATGGGAAAGGGTAAAGATTATTATGCTGAATGAACTAACTCAGTCTCATTAGGACAAATACTGCATAAGAACATTGAAAAATAGAAGAATAACAAGTAAGTTATGTATAAAAATTCCAGGGGGCGAAGGGGAACTGCAGGTAGAGGGGAGAAATCACAAGGTCAGAGAGTTTATTGGGTAGAGGGAGGGGATGAAGGAGTTGGGAGGATGCTAATGGGCAAGGATCTTGGTGATTGATTTTATAAAATACAATTCATCAGAGTGATTGTATGAAACTCAGTGTGACTGAAAGACTATGTGAAACTCAAAGTGTGTGAATGTAACAAAATGTATACAAATTTTGTATGCAAACCAATATAAAACAAAAAACATATATCTTTAAAAAATTAAAAAGGAACATCAATGAACCTTCATTATTAAGTGTTGATGTTATGTTCTCCTAATTCAGAAAGGAAGTTTGTGCATTTGAGTATCAAAAGTATGGCTTTTTTAAAGCTTTAATAATCCAATGTGAATTCTAGAATCATATCAAGATAAAAATGGAGTCCTATTTATTCACAAACCAATTGCCTATGATTTTAGACTCTCTACAATTTTGTTCCCCCTAATCATAGCTTTTTAAATTTTTTAAAACTTTCTCTTTTTAAAAAAAAAAAACAACTTACCAACTTTTTAAAAAAAATTCTCTATCAGGTTTAGCAGAACAAATTATCCAGGAGGCTGGGCTCTATGAGGAGAAATGTGGGGTCAAGATTGGTGGAAGATCTATCAACAATCTGCGATATGCAGATGATACAACCCTGCTTGCTGAAACTGAGGAGGACCTGAAGCACTTGCTGCAGAGGGTCAAGGACTGCAGCCTCCAATATGGATTGAGGTTCAATTTCAGGGATACAAAGATTCTCACCACTGGGCCAATTGGCAGCATCAGGATGGATAGTGAAGAGATTGAGACTGTTCACAACTTCAGTTTGCTTGACTCCACAGTCAACACTCTCAGCACCAGCAGCCAGGAAGTTAGAAGACGTATTGCCATGGGAAAGTCTGCTGTTAGGGACCTCTCCAAAGTACTGAAGAGCAATGGTGTCACTCTGGAGACTAAAGTGCGTCTGATACAGGCCATGGTCTTTGCTATCACTTGTTAAGCATCAGAGAGTTGGACAATGTCTAAGGAGGATAGAAGGAGAATTGATGCCTTTGAGTTGTGGTGCTGGAAAAGAGTATTGAGGGTACCATTGACTGCTAGGAAAACAAACCGATTCATCCTGGAAAGGGTCAAACCAGGATGCTCCTTGGAGGCAAGGATTTTAAGGCTCTGTCGAACATACTTTGGACATGTTGTAAGGAGGGACAAGACCTTGAATAGGGACATCATGCTTGATAGGATGGAGGAACAGCGCGGAAGGGGAAGGCTCCCTATGAGGTGGATTGATTCAGTGACTAGTGTAACCGGGATGGGTGTATTAGAGACGGTGAGACTGTCACATGACAGAGCAGAGTTTAGGGATGTTGTACATAGGGTTGCTATGAGTCGCAAGTGACTCGACGGCACATAACAACAACAACAACAATCAGGATCAGACTAGCATCCTAATTTTTTTCTGTACGTGTTGCTCAACAGCGTTAAGATTCCAGACACTACCCTATTTATTTTTCCAGTAGTGTCCAGTTCATGTATTTTGCTCTGAACTCAAATGCTGTGCCTCTTTCTAGGTTGACATCTACCAAGGTTTCCAAAGGAGAATGATGGATAATCTCCTATAGTACAGGTTACAGCCCGGGAAGCCAATAGTGGATCAGATATGAGTCTTGAGTGATCCTCTTAACATCTACTTTATTCAAACTGAATGGTAATAACACAATATAGTCTACATGAGATGTACTCTGATTTATAGTTAAATTACATGATGGAAAGATAAATTTATATCCTCAAATTATTCCAATATCAATAATCTGTCAATTGCTGGATTAGCTATTTTAAGCAACAACAAAAACAATAAATAGAATAAGGGATGATTTTGTGGTTTAGAATCAGGAAAGGTGTTTTGGGGGGTTGGAACCTTTGTTCTTAACTATTAGATATATATGGTGAGCAAAGGGTTCCAGAAGCTAGACTCTATGAAGAAAAAATGGCATCAGGGTTGAAGGACGACACATTAACAACTTGCATTATGCAGATGACACAACCTTGCTTGAAGAAATTTAAAGGACTTGAAATATTTGATGTTGAAGGACAAAGACTACAACCTTAAGATGAATAACATCTAAACATCAGGAAAACAATGGAACAATAGGCAACATCATGACTGATGGCAAAAGATTGAAGTTATCAATTATTTAATTTTTCTTGGATTCACAGTTACATCTAAGGCAATATAGTTAAATTAAAATGCATGATCCATTGAGAAAATCTATCTCTGAATCCTCTATAAAGTGTTAAAGAGTGAAGATAATCTGCGTAAAAATAACTGCACTTGGTCCAAATACTTTTAATTATAATTACTTCTTATCTATCTGAAATTACTTCTTATTTTACTTCCTATCCATCTACAATTACTCCATCTCCAAATTACTGAGAAACAATGATGTTAGTTTCAACACTAACGTCTGCCTGATTTCAGGCTAGTCTTTTTAATCATTTGCAATACTGCTGAGATCTGGATAATGAATAAGGATGACAGAAGGAAAATAGATGCCTTTGAGTTATGGTGTTTGATAAGAGTACTGAATATGCCATCCACAGCCAAAAACCCCCAGATATGTTTTGAAGAATGTGCAGCCAGAATGCTCCTTGGAGGCAAGGACAGCAAAGCTTCATCTCACATATTTTGGGTATGTTGCTATGACAAGTCATTCCTTGGAGAAAGACATCAAGGTTGGAAAAGTGGAGGAGTGAATGGCAAAGGAGAAGAAGACCCTTGTCTAGGTGGATTGCGGAACTGCAGCAATGAGTTTGAGTGTGGCAGTGATTGTGAGGTGGCATAGGTTGGAAGAAGGTTTAGATCTGTTGTTCATACGGTTGCTATGAGTTGTACTTGACTCAACGGCACCTAACACCAATAAAAACATCCATCTGAAAACTGGCTAATGAATAAGGATGAGAGAGGAAGAATAAAAAGCTTTTCAATTGTGGTGTTGAAGAAGAGTACTGAATAGTCTTATGATCTCTTAATTGAAACTGATCAAAATTATTGGCAATCAGAATTCAAATAAAACCCACCATGAGATACCATCTCACTAGAGTAGCAGTGCAAAGTTTAACAGGACAGCAAATAATAAATATTAGAGAGGAGATGGAGAGATTGGAACTCTCATACACTCTTGGTGGGGTTGTAAAATACTACAATCACTCTGGGAGGCAGCTTGATGTTTCCTCAAAAAGCTGAACGTAGAAATGCCATCTGACACAGCTGTTTCACTGCTAGGAATTTATCCCAAGGAAAAGAGAACTGAGATACACAATGGCATAATATTCATCACTCAGCAGCAACAAGCTAGTAAAATATTGTACAATATGTAAAGGTTAGAAAACATTATGCTGAGTGAACTAACTTGGTCTCATAAGAATACTGAAAAAGACCATTGTTGTGAGAACAAAAGGTTACTTAGTAAGATGTTGATAAAAGTCCAAAGAGGAGGGGTTGTGAAAGTGGAGAGTGTAATCATGGTGTCACAGAGTTTGGTAGGCAGAGGGAGGGGGTGAAGGAATTTAGATGGATCTAGTGGGCACTTGAAAAGACGGGGTGATAGAGGGAATAGAAAAAATGGTAATTTTATAAAACACTGTATGAGAATGATCACATGAAACAATGTGAATGAAGGATCGTATGAAACACAATATGTATGAATGAAACATAATGCAAGATTCTTGTATGCAAACCAATATAAAATCAAAACAAATTTAAAAGAATAAACAAATCTGTTGTGGAGGAAATATAACCAGGTTACTCCTTAGAGACAAGGAAGGTAAAACTTCATATCACATAATTTGGCATTATTAGGATAGGCCAGTCCTTGGGAAAAGACAACATGCTAAGAAAGATGATGGTTCAGAGAAAGATAGGAAGACCTTCAATAAAATGGGTTAACACAATGACTACAAAATTGATATTCAGCATATGAAAAAGGATGATGGAGTGCAGGGCAAAATCGATACTTGATATTAATAGGCCCACTGTTATTAATAGTTGACTTGATGACACTTAATAATTGCAAAAACATTAAGAACAAACTTTTGTAACATCTTTTATAGCATGAAAATTGTTTTATTATCATTAATTATGAATATATACATAATCACTTTAGAAATGAAAGCTAGAAGTGAATAAATAATTATTATGTCCATTGATAAACTCTTACTAAATATTAGTGAAGGCAATATTTTTGGGGAAGTAATTGAAGAATTGCATAAAAAATGTGAAACCTATACTTGGACCAGGAGGCAGCCGTCAGAATAGAGCAAAGGAACACTGCATGATTCAAAACTGGAAAGGGCGCATGCCAGGGATGTGTCCTATCTCCATACCTTTTCAACCTGCATGCAGAACAGATTATCCGGAAGGCTGGGCTCTATTAGGAGAAATGTGGGGTCAAGATTGGTGGCCGATCTATCAACAATCTGGGTTATGCAGATGACACAACCCTGCTTTCTGAAACTGAGGAGGACCTCAAGCACCTGCTGCAGAGGGTCAAGGACTGCAGCCTCCAATATGGCTTGAAGCTCAATGTCAAGAAGACAAAGATTCTCACCACTGGACCAATTGGCAGCATCAGGATGGATGGTGAAGATATTGAGATTGTTCACAGCTTTAGTTTGCTTGGCTCCACAGTCAACACTCTTGGCACCAGTGGCCAGGAAATTAAAAAGTGCATTGCCATGGGAATGTCTGCTGTTAGGGACCTCTCCAAAGTACTGAAGAGCAATGGTGTCTCTCTGGAGACTAAGGTGCATCTGATACAGGCCATGGTCTTTGTAATCACTTGTTATGCATTAGAGAGTTGGATGATGACAGAAGAGGATAGAAGGAAAATTGATGCCTTTGAGCTGTGGTGCTGGAGTATTGAGAGTACCGTGGACTGCTAGGAAAACAAACAGATTCATCCTGGAAAGGGTTAAACCGGGTGGCTCCTTGGAGGCAAGGATTCTGAGGCTCTGTCTAACATACTTTGGACATGTTGTAAGGAAAGACCAGTCCTTGGAGAGGGACATCATGCTTGGGAGGGTGGAGGGACAGCACAGAAGGGGAAGGCCCACTATGAGGTGGATTGATTCAGTAACTGGGATAATCGGGATGGGAGTGTCAAAGACAGTGAGATTGGCACAGGACAGAGCAGAGTTTAGAGCTGTTGTACATAGGGCCACTATGAGTCACAAGCGACTCGACGGCACATAACAACAGGAACAATTAAAGAATTGGCTTTTAACCGCAATTTCAGTGTTCAAACTTTATTAAATGATACTGATTGTCACAGATGCAGTGAGTGAAGAACCTAGATTCCAGCTTTATATATCAGTTTTAAAGTTGACACTCTTATGTAATGTATTATAGATTTTCTAGAACTAGAAGATATATTCAGGCACATGAAGACTATATTATAAAGCACAATCATCATTCTAATTGGAAAATCAAAAGGTGCTAAAAGATAAAAGAAAAGATATTAATTAGGTACTCTGAATTACAGTTGACAAGACTGGTATAAATAAACAGTATTGAATAATTTTAGAGCATTCAAAGTAATAGAAAACTAGATATCTTTAACCTACAAGATAATATTCTAGAATGAAAAGAACTATTTCTAGAACAAAAGGAAAATACAGATTGATGGTATGTACTATTAGGTTGGAACCAACTTATGGCTGACCTTCCAGTAGGTTTTCAGAGGCAACTAATGGTATGGGAGGGACTTGCCCATCTTTCTCCCACAGAAAATTTGATGAAATTGAACCATATATCTGTTACCTGACAATGTAGCTTTTTACCACTATGTCACCACTTGTTGTTAGGTGCCATAAAGTTGAGTGTGATCTATTGTAATCCTCTGAACAACAAATCTGAATCCTGTTCTTGCCTCTACCGTATTCATCATCTCTGACACACTTAATCCACTTGCTACAGTCACTGTGCAGATCCACCTGGTTCTGAATGTTCCTTTCATTCGCCAACGCTCCACTTTCAAAGCATAATGTTCCCATTTGAGGAATAGCCTCTCCTAGCAACATGCCCAAAGTATGTGAAATGGAGCTTCAACATCCTTACCTCCAGAGAGCATTTTGCCTTCACCCTTTCCAGGACAGATCTATTTGTTCTCTTGGCAGTGCGTAATATATTCAGCACTCTTCTCCAAGTCCATAACTGAAGGCATCAATTCTTATTCTGTCATCAATGCTGAGGACCTCAATATCATCTGTGAAACCTAGACCAGATGCTAATTGTGGAAGAGACCATCTACTACTCACATGAGAGTTTAAGTTGAAGCTAAAGAAAATTAAAACAAAGCCAAAAGAACTAAAATTTGACCTTTAGCCTTTCCTACTTGGATTTAAAAACTCATCCATCAACAGGTTTGAAGACGTCATCACTAATGAATGAAGACTAGACAAGCTGTGGAAGGATATCAAGAATATCATCCATGTAAAAGGCCAAAGATCATTAAAGAGACAAAAAAGGAAGAAAAGAGCAAGAAAAATGTCAAAAGAAACTGAGTTTTTCACTGAATGCCAAGAAGCCAGAGCAAAGAGAAGAAATCAGAATATTAAGGAAATGAACAGAAGATTTCAAAGGCCAGTTTGGGGAGACAAAGCAAAATATTATAATAAAATATATATTTTGTTGTTTGTTCCTAAGTGCCGTCAAGTCACAGGTGACTCATAGCGACCCTGTGAAGGAGAGTCCTTGACACTAAAATGCATATAATATATAAAATAAATTGTAATATAACAAAACATGCAAATAACCTGTAGCAGTGGTAAGGTTAACAGAATAGAAAATAATAAACGTTTGAAAATATGTGGACAGATAGGAACTCTCATACACTATTAGTGGGATACTCAAATGGCACAACCACTCTGAAAGGCCATTTGATGTGTCTTCAAAAACTGAACATAAAAATGCCATATGATCCAGCTATTTCACTGCTAAGACTATAACCCAAGGAAATTAGAACTGAAACACACCTTGAGATTTGTACATTAATGTTCATAGCAGTGTTATCCAGTTTTAAGAACATGGAAACAGCCCAAATGTCCTACCACAATTAAACAAATTAAGTGTGGTACATTCACACTATGGAATACTACACAACACTCGGAATTAAAAATTTAGAAAAATACTACATAACTCCCTGATTTTAGGCAAGATACATCTACCGTTAGCTGTAATATATCTAGTACCATGGCTTCTTCTAAACCCAGCCTGCACTTCAGGCATTTCTCTTTGATATGCTGTTCCAGTCTTTTTTGGATAGTCTTCAGCAGAATGCTGCTTGCACGTGATATCAATGATATTGTTTGATAATTTCTGCACTCTATCGGGTCACTCTTCTTTGGGATATAAACAAATATAAATCTCTTCCAGTCTATTGGCCATGCAGTTGTCCTCCAGATTTCTTGGCACAACTTGGTGAACACATGCAGGGCAGTTTCTGTTGGTTGAAATATGTCAATTGTTATGCCATCAATTCCTGGGGCCTTGATTTTTTTGCCATTCTTTTCAGAGCAGCTTGAACTTCTTCATCACCACAGACTTTTACTCATACATTGTTTCATGACATTCTTCTGTGTCCACCAATTCTGGTCAGTACAATTAATCTGTATATTCTTTCCATCTCATTTTAATGCTTCCTGGATCATTCTACCCAAAGCACCCTCAAGTATTGCAGTTCAAGGCTTGAATGTGTTCTTAAGTTTTTCACCTGAAGAAACTCAGAGTGAGTTCGGCCCCTTTGATTTTCTGACTCCAACTCTTTGTACAGTTCATTATAATACATTACTTTGTCTTTCTGCATTGCTCTTTGAAATCTTTTGTTCAGCTCCTTAATATCTTGATTTCTTCTCTTTGCTTTGGTGTCTTGGTACTCTCGTGCAATATTCAGAGTCATTTCAGAGACTCTTCAGACATCCATCTTGGTCTTTTCTTCCTCTTCTGTATTTGTAATGAATGTCTATCTGTGTTGCCCTGAGTATGCAAAGACATTTGACTGTGTGGATCACAATAAACTATCGCTGACTCTGAGAAGAATGGGAATCCCAGAACACTTGATTGTGCTTATGTGAAACCTATACTTGGACCAGGAGGCAGTCATAAAAACAGAGCAAGACAGCACAGCATGGTTCAAAATTGAGAAGGGTATAATTCAGGAATGTGTCCTATCTTCATACCTTTTCAATCTATATGCAGAACAGAGGAGGCTGGGCTCTATGAGGAGAAATGTGACATCAGGATTGGTGGAAGACTGTGAAAATCTGCATTATTCAAATGACACAAACTCGCTTGCTAAAACTGAGAAGGACCTGAAGCGTTTGCTGCAGAAGGTCAAGGATTGCAGCCTTCAATATGGTTTGAAGCTCAATATCAAAAAGACAATTATCACCACTGAGCTGATTGGCAGAATCATAATGGATGGTTAAGTAATTGAGATTGTAAACAGCTTTAGTTTGGTTGGCTCCACAATCAACACTCCTTGCACCAGCAGTCAGAAATTTAAAAGAAAAATTATATTGGGAAAGTCTGTTGTCAGAGACTTCTCCAAAGTACTGAAAAGCAGCGATGTCATTCTGGTGACTAAGGTGCACCTGATTCAAACTTTAGTCTTTACAATTACTTGATGTGCTTCAGAAAGATGGATAATGACTAGGGATATTAGAAAGAGAATTGATGTCTTTGAGCTGTGGTGCTGAAAAAGAGTATTGAATACACCATGGACTGCTAGGAGAACAAACATGTTCATCTTAGATAGGGTGAAACCAGACTGCTCCTCACAGGCATGGATTCTGAAGCTTCATCTGACCTACTGTGAACATGTTGCAAGGAGGGTCTGGTCCTTGGAGAGGGATGTCATGCTTGACAGTTTGGAGGGACAGTGCAAAAGAGGAAGACACTCGATGAGATGGATTAATTCAGTGACTAGGTTAATGAGGATAGGTGTGTCAGATACAATAAGATTTGGCACAGAATAGAGTAGGGTTTATGACTGTTGTGTATAGGGTTGCTAAGAGTCACAGGTGACTCGGTGGCACATAACAACAACAACAACTTAAATAACTTGGGAGATACTGGAGAACATTATGCTGAATGAAGTAACTCAGTCTATAAGGACAAATATTACATAAGATCATTATTGTGAAAACAGAAGGATAACTAGTAAAACGTGTAGGAAAGTTAAAGGAGGAAAAGGGTAGAAACAAAGAGGTGAGGAGGGACATGGGGTAAATCACAGGGTCAGACAATTTGGTGGTGGAGGGAGAGGTCGAAGGGAATGGCAAAGATCCAGCAGGGATCTGAAAATATGAAGTAATACTGGATATAGTTTAATAGTGATTGCTTTTACGAGACATAATAAATTGGAATGATTGTATGAAACATAATTTCAATATAAGATAGTGTGAAACAAAATGTATACTAATTTCATATGCACATCGATATAAAAGAAAAATTCAAAATAATAAGAAGATTAAGAATAATCAATTTCTTTTAGTTATGGTGCTGGAGAAGAGTAGTGAACTTACCACGATGGCCATGAAAACAAACAGGTCTGTCCTAGAGAACCTGAAGCTAAGTTGCTCCTTAGAGCAAAAATTTTGAAGCTCTGGCTGACATACTTTGGACATGTTGCCAGTAGGAATCAGTCCTTGGAGAAGGGCATCAGGATTAGAAATATGGAAGGACAGTGCAAGAGAGGAAGACCCTGAAGGATATGGATTAACACTAACTAGGGCAATGGATGTAGGTGTGTCAGAGATGGTGAAATAGGCTTAGAATTATGTAAATTTCAGAGTTATTGTAGGGTCAATATGAGTCAGAGTGGACTTGACTGTATATAACAACAACAGTATTCTATTTATTTTTTCATTAAGAACTTTTCTCAGTATTGCATTCTTGGATTCCTTTTCCTTGTTTTCTTTCTCGTTGAAAAGAAATCCCAAAGTGTATATTTATTTTTTTTTATCCAGTCGATCTATTGAATTACTCAACTTATTCTAATAGTTTTATAGTTAAGTCATTGAGGTTTTCTATGTATACTATCAGAGTGTTTGCATATAGTGATAGTGAATTTTGGTGGCTTATTATTGAGAAGCTGATCTGCAATCTCAGACTTATTCTTAAACTGAGATTTAAATTCAGATGGATAGACTCAAGATTGTTGTTGTCATGTACTGTTATGTCAGTACATGTTATGACCCTCAAGCAGGTTTTCAGAGGCAGTAATCACACAGAGGGAGATTCTCTTGCAGAGCAGCTTGTGGCTTTGAACCTAGTGTTTGTGGTTGGCAGCACAATTCATTACCACTAAGCGTGCAATCAGTCGTGATATAATCAACAACAATTCCTGCTGTTTTTAGGTGACATTGACTGGGGTCCAACTCACATAGACCTTACATGCACCAGAATAATGCAGTCAGATCCTGTCCCTTCATCACAGTGGATGCCATATTTGAATCTATTGTAGTTGTTGTTATGTGCCATGGAGTTGCTTGTGACTCATAGCAACCCTACGTAAAACAGCCCTAAACCCTGCTCTATCCTATGCTAGACTCATTTTTCTAACACACTTATCCCCATTACCCCAGTCACTGAATCAATTCACTGCATGAAGGGTCTTCCCTCTCCTGTGCTGTCCCTCCACCCTCCCAAGCATGATGTTCCTCTCCAAGGACTGATCCCACCTTGCAACATGTCCAAAGTATGTCAGATGAAGCTTCAGAATCCTGGCCTTCAAGGAGCAGCCTGGCTTCACCCTCTCTAGGGCTAACTTGTTTGTTCTCTTAGCAGTCTATGGTTTATTCAACACTCTTCTTCAGCACCACAGCTCAAAGGAATAGATTCTCTTTCTATCATCTCTAGTCATTGTCCAACTCTCCAAGAGATCTAGAAATCATCATTTTAACTATAAAAGCGACCCCATTTTTCTCACCTTTTGATCTCTAGCATAGTAGATCCTATAATTTATTGCCTGCTTTAAAATTTCTCATGCCAATCCATCTCATTTTGCCAATACTTTTTATGTCAATATTTATTCATTCCATTTTGTTTTTAAAGATGTCCAGCTTCCCTACATCATGCTTCTCACATTCCATGTTCTAGTCATTAGTTTCTACTTACAAGTGTTCCTCTTCTTTTGTGTTTCCACATTTGAGGGCTCAGTCTCAGTTGCCATAACTGTTATTCTACTCTATGTGTGCTCTGTTGTACATAAGGTTACGGAAGGCCTATTATACTTTGGAAGTTCACCTAATCTACTGCTAAACATCATGATGATGTGGATTGCCAATCCTTACTTCTTCCTAGTCTGTCTTTGTCTGGATGTTTAGCTTTGGAACAACATCTGGTAGACAAGCATTATAGTAAAAGGGACAAATAAAAGACATTTCCCCTTACTGAGATAATCCTACATGCAGTGCCCCTCTCCGTGCATGTGTGTCTCATCCCTCCCCTTTCTCAAAATATTAGCATTGTTTGCACTCCCTTCTACCCCATTCAGCACCTCCCTCCCACCCCAGCAAACCTTTGATATGATGTCTTTCACCTCACAATGTTGCTGGTCTCTCATGCTGATTTCTATCTCATGTTTAGAAGGATTTAAGTCCAAATATCATGTATCAGCTTCAGGGAAGGGTTTTTGTCTCAAGCAACACTGGGAAAGGTTTTTGCCCCTGAGCTCCTACCTCAGGACTGTTGTTTCAGGGCATAGTGGCTAATCTTCCTTTTGTACCACATGGCTTTCACAATACAATAATTTCCAAGGTGAGGACTATGTCTCCTTTAGATCTGGCATGCTAGTGTTGTTTATTTGACCCGAGGGCTAAAGATTTGGACCTGAATGTACCTTCTGGCCTAGGTTGGCTGGCTGTTTACAAAGTTGACGGGATCCTGGGAGAATTGGGTATTTAAAGGGGAGAAAAGATGGTGGTCTCAGCTTTCTTCGGTGTGCAACGCGCTGGGGTTCTGACATGAATTAGGGACACAAAATGTTCCTGGACTCATAGCCACCTTATGAACAACAAATTGGAAAATTGCTAAATCCTGCACCATTTTCATGCTATATTTTTATAGTCATTTTTACAGTCAATCCGTGTTGTTGAAAGTTTTCTTTGGATCCTCTACCTTTCTCAGCATGACTTTTTCTGTGGACTGGACTTTCCTGACAACATCCCCTTAAGTATATGTGATGAAATGTCATTATATTTGCTTCTAGAGAGAAACATGGTTGAAGACAAGACAAACTTTTTGTTCTTTTACATGGAATTACATGGAATCTATGCCAAGAATACGGGGGGGGCTGGCGGGAAGGGCTGAGGAGGGCACGCAGTGCCGAGGGTGCGGAAGGCCTTGCGCCACGGGGCGGAGCGGCCGCGGCTCAGGGTTATGGAGCCACTTCTGCCATAATTATGTACATCAAGCCAAATGGGTGGTGGTGTCTTGCTATTCTCTGAAAGAGAACTCTTGTGATTACCAGGGATAACTAATAACTGCCAGAACATCACGAGATTGGACTTCTAGTATCATCTAAAAAGCCCTCAGTAAGCAGATTTGACCCTTGACCTGTCAAGTCTTCCATGATGCTAGGTCCTGAGGGAGGTGAAGGGTTTGTGGTCAAGCTCCGCGGCTTGCCGTGGTCTTGTTCTATTGAAGATGTGCAGAATTTCCTGTCTGAATGCAAAATTCATGATGGCGTGGCAGGTGTTCATTTCATCTATACTCGAGAAGGCAGGCAGAGTGGTGAAGCTTTTGTTGAACTTGAATCAGAAGATGATGTAAAAATGGCCCTGAAGAAAGACAGAGAAAGCATGGGGCACCGCTATATTGAGGTATTCAAGTCACACAGAACTGAAATGGATTGGGTGTTGAAGCACAGCGGTCCAAATAGTGCCGACACTGCCAATGATGGCTTTGTGCGCCTTCGAGGACTCTCATTTGGATGCACAAAAGAAGAAATTGTTCAGTTCTTCTCAGGGTTAGAAATCATGCCGAATGGGATCACTTTGCCAGTGGACCCTGAGGGCAAGATTACAGGGGAAGCCTTTGTGCAATTTGCTTCACAGGAATTAGCTGAGAAGGCTCTAGGGAAGCACAAGGAAAGAATAGGCACAGGTATATAGAAGTGTTCAAGAGCAGTCAGGAAGAAGTGAGATCATACTCTGATCCCCCTCTAAAGTTCATGTCTGTGCAGCGACCAGGCCCCTATGACAGGCCTGGTACTGCCCGGAGATACATTGGCATTGTCAAACAAGCAGGCTTTGACAGAATGAGGTCCGGGGCTTATAGCACAGGTTATGGGGGCTATGAGGAGTGTAGTGGCCTCAGTGACAGCTATGGTTTCACCACTGATTTATTTGGAAGAGATCTCAGTTACTGTCTGTCAGGAATGTATGATCACAGATATGGAGACAGCGAGTTTGCTGTTCAGAGCACAACTGGACACTGTGTCCACATGAGGGGGCTTCCATACAAAGTGACTGAGAATGATATTTATAACTTCTTCTCTCCACTCAACCCTGTGAGAGTGCATATTGAGATTGGCCCGGATGGAAGTGACCGGAGAAGCAGATGTTGAGTTTGCCACTCATGAAGAAGCTGTGACCGCCATGTCAAAAGACAGAGCCAACATGTAGCACAGATACATAGAGCTCTTCTTAAATTCAACCACAGGGGCTAGCAATGGGGCTTACAGTAGCCAAATGATGCAGGGCATGGGAGTGTTGACCCAGTCCACTTATACTGGCCTTGAGGGCCAGTCAGTCAGTGGCTGTTATGGGGCTGGCTATAGTGGTCAGCAGAACAGCATGGGTGGATACGACTAGTTTTCTAGAAGCATTTGAGAAAACTTCAAATTTTCACAGGCAGCCAGCAAGCAGTGGAAAGCATTTATTACTAGAGGAAGCTGTGGGACCCATTTTGCACCATGAGTTTGTGAAATCTGGATTTAAAAAAATTACCTCTTCAGTGTTTTCTCATCCAAACTTTCTTCTAGCATGTGATAAAGATACTGAGTAAACTAACTATAAAAAACTTATTTTCAGCTTTTCTCAATTAACATTTTGGTAGTATGTTTCAGAGTGATGTCTGAGTTAAGGTAGTTTAAAGTACGTGAAATGTGGATCTTTGGCACCACGTTACAGCAAACACATTTGAGAGACATGCTTTTTTTGGAAAACTCAAAAGGTGCTAGATCCCTAATCCAAAGAGAAACATTTCTCATGTTTGTTCATTCTAGTTTGTTTCCATTCAAAATCTTAGGTTAAGTTTTAAGCTTTTAAAAGTTAATTTTGAAAATTGAGACACAATACTAATACTGTAGGAATTGGTGAGGCCTTGACTTAAACCTTTCTTTGTACTGTGATTTCCTTTTGGGTGTATTTTGCTAAGTGAAACTTGTTAACTAAATTTTTTTCTTAAAATAAAGATTTTTTCACACACACACAGAAAGAATACATCAAGGGAAGGTACTGTCTATCCTATCTAATGTGTTAATCTAAGAAGTTTAATAATAATTAAAAAAAAGAAATGAAGTGATGTATTTTGTTGGGCAAACATCCGATCTAGGAGGTCTTTAAAGTGCTAACAAGCAAGGTGTTACTTTGAAGATTTAGGGTGTACTGTGCTCAAACATCGATGTTTTCAATGACTTTGTGTGCATGCAAAAGCTAGACAACGAATAAGGAAGTCCAATGGAATGGATATTCAATACTCAATTCCAACATCACAGCTGATATCAAGGGTATCATCCAGGAAGAGTGCAAACGGTCATTGCAAAACACAAGAGGAAGAGAAGACCAAAATGGATGCCAGAAGAGACTCTGAAAATTGCACTGGAGCTCAGAGAAGCCAAAGTAGAAGGAAGAATTCAAGATACTAAATAGTTGAATAGAAGATTTCAAAAGGCAGCACTGGATGACAAAGTTAAATATTACAATGAAATGTGCAAGAAGTTGGAGTCAGAACATCAAAAGGGCCGAACACGCTCAGCATTTCTTAAGCTCAAGGAACTGAAGAACAAATTCAAACCTCGAGTTGCTATAATCAAGGATGCTTTCAGCAGAATGTTAAATGATCCAGGAAGTATTAAAAGAAGAGGGAAAGAATATACTTTGTCACTGTATCGAAGGAATTGGCAGACACAGAAGAATTTTATGAAACAACATATGAGCAAGAACCTATGGTGATGAAGGAAGAAGTTCAAGCTGCTTTGAAGGAAATAGCAAAAAATAAGGCCCCAGGATTAGATGGTATACCAATTGACATATTTCAGCTAACAGATGCTGCCCTGGATGTGCTCACCAAGTTGTGCCAAGAAATCTGAAGAACAACCACTTGGCCAACTGACTAGAAGAGATCTATGTTTGTTTCCATCCCAAAGAAGGGTGACTCAACAGTGTCGAAACTATAGAACAATATCATTAATTTCATATGCAAGCAAGATTCTACTGAAGATTATCCAAAATGACTGGAACAGCACATCAGCAGAAAACTTCCAGAAGTCCAGGCTGGGTTTAGAAGGGGTGGTGATACTAGGGATATTGTAGCTAATATTAGATGGATCTTAGCTGAAATCAGGGAATACTAGAGGAATGTATATCTGGGTTTTATTGATTATGCAAAGGCTTTTGACTATGTGGATCATAACAAACTGTGGCTGACTCTGAGAAGAACGGAATCCCAGAACACTTGATCATGCTAATGAGAAACCTACACTTGGACCAAGAGGCAGTCATCAAAACAGAGCAAGGAAACACTGCATGGTTCAATATTCGGAAGGGCATATTCCAGGGATGTGTCCTGTCTACATACCTTTTGAACCTGTATGCAGAACAGATTAACTGGGAGGCTGGGCTCCATGAGGAGAAATGTGGGGTCAAGATTGGTGGAAGATCTGTCAACAATCTGCGTTATGCAGATGACACAACCCTGCTTCTTGAAACTGAGGAGGACCTGAAGCACCTGCTGCAGAGGGTCAACGACAGCAGCCTCCAATATGGATTGAGGCTCAATGTCAAGAAGACAAACATTCTCACCACTGGACCAATTGGCAGCATCAGGATGGTTGGTGAAGAGATTGAGATTGTCCACAGCTTTAGTTTGCTTGGCTCCACAATCACCTCTTTTGTCACCAGTAGCCTGGAAATTAAAAGACATATTGCCATGGGAAAGTCTGCTGTTAGGGACCTCTCCAAAGTACTGAAGAGCATTGATGTCTCTCTGGAGACCAAGGTGCATCGGATACAGGCCATGGTCTTTGCAATCACTTATTATGCATCAGAGAGTTGGACAATGACTAAGGAGGATAGAAGGAGAATTAATACCTTTGAGCTGTGGTGCTGGAGAAGAGTATTGAGAATACCATGGACTGCTAGGAAAACAAACAGATTTATCCGGGAAAGGGTTAAACTGGGCAGCTCCTTGGAAGCAAGGATTCTGAGGCTTCGTCTGACATACTTTTGATATGTTGTAAGAAAAGAGCAGTCCTTGGGGGGGGGACATCATGCTTGGGAGGGTGGAGGGACAGCACAGGAGGGGAAGGCCCTCTATGAGGTGGATTGATTCAATGTCTGAGGTAATAAGGATAGAAGTGTGAGAGACAGTATGATTGGCACAGGACAGAGTAGAGTTTAGGGCTGTTGTACATAGGGTCACTATGAGTCACAAGAGACTCGACGGTACATAACAACAACAACAACAATAATGTTTTGTAATTTTCTTTGTATAGACATGTTGTGTCTAAAAGAAATGTAAACAAAAGAATTGTATTAATTTATACATAAAAAGTGATCTGACAGAATGTGAAAATTAATATCACAATCATGTAAAATCCTCCTGAAGATTATTAAAAAAAAAAGACTGGAATAGTACATTGACAGAGGATTGCCAGAAATGCAACATAGACTTAGAAGAGGCCATGACACCAGGGACATCATATCCAATGTCAGATGGCTCTTAACTAAAAACAGAGAGTACTAGAGGAATGTCGATCTGTTTAGATCAAAGTCTATCTGTGTAGATCAAAATAAATTGTAGCTAACCTTAAGGAGAATGGATATCCATTGTGCTTATGTCAAACCTATTATTGGACCAGGAAACAGTTATCAGAACAGAGCAAGGATTTACTGGATGGTTCAAAATTAGCAAAGGAGTATATTGTGGATGTATCTTTCCTCCATACCTTTTATAACCTATATATGGAATAGATCATTCAGGAGGCAGGACTTTATGAGATGAAATGAAACATCAGGATTGGAGGAAGTTTCATAAATTACCTGTGTTTTGCAGATGATAAAACCTTGCTTGCTGAAACTGAGGAAGACCTGAAGCATTTGCTGCAGAAGGTCAAAGACTGAGGTTTCAATATAAATTGAAGTTCAACATCAAGGAAACACAGATTCTCAATACTAGGCTAATTGGTACCACCATGATAGTTAGAGAAGGGTCTGAGTTCTCATTTTCAGCTTGCTTGTGTCAAAAAATCGATACTTTTGGCACCAGCAGTCAGGAAATCAAAAGACAAATTGCACTGGGTAAAATATGCTGTCAGGGACCTCTCCAGAGTGCTGGAGAACAATGATGTCAGTCTGGAGACAAAGATATGCCTGATTCAGTCCATGGTCTTAACAATTATTTGCTGTGCATCAGATAGCTGGACAATGACTAAACATTATAGAAGAACAATGAATGCCTTTCGTGGTACTGGAGAAGGGTATGGACTGCCAAGAGAACAAACAGGCCTGTCTTGGAGAGGGTAAAACCAAGTTAATCCCTGGAGGTTGGGATCTTGTAACTTCATTGCACATACTTTGAGCATGTTGGCATTAGTCCTTGGAGAAGGATATCATGCTTGGAAGTTTGGAGGGACAGTTCAGGAGAAGAAGACACTGGTTGAGATGGATTGACATAGTAACTAGGGTAATGGGAATAGATGTGTTGGAGACAGAGACTGGATTAAAATAGAGTAGGGTTCAGAGCTATTGTGCACTATGAGTCAAAAGTGAATCGATGGCACATAACAGCAACAACACACACAATAAAACTAACTAAATATGAAATAACCTATCTCCAGTACAAGTAATTTTCTTGTAGTTCAATCAAATACCACTTTAATGAAATATTAGAGTAATAATGTTTCTGTATCTATGGTCTATAATAACAAGTAGAGTAATTCTGATACTCTTTTCAAATAAAACTGGTTGATAAATAGACAAGATTGACAGTGTGGTCAATTCAATCTCTACTGATGACTCCTGCAGCTGCAGTGATTTGAACAAGCTATATTTATCTCAATATATCCCCCTTTATAATGTCATTCTCAAGAGGTAAATAATACAGGCTGTTTCTTCCATATTTTTATTACAGACAGGAGTCCAAGTAGGAAATTAAATTTAGATTCTTTAAGTGATGAATTGTGTAAACATTTATTACATTTTCATCTGAATAAGACAGCTAAGCTGACCTATTTTTACAGGGATCATATAAAAGAACATAAGGCAACAATTGTGCATGAATCCAAAAGCTCCATCTGTCTTTATGATCTCTTTTTCCATTGGCTTCATGTGGAACTTTCTGGTGGCTAGGGTCATGGTATGTACTGAAACTTGATTAAAGTTGGAGATGAAATAGGGGGACTTCTTTAGCCGTCACAAAGTTGATCCACATAAGCTTTCACAAACTCTCCAACAGAGGATTAATCCTGCTAAACCTGCTGGATGATTATGTGCCTTTATAGTATTTTTCATACTGGAACAGACATAGACTATTTCTTAGCTATGTGATGGTGAGTAACTTACCTCATTTCACTGTACTATCACTCCTTGTCCTATAAAGTGAAATAATTCTTACTCTGAAGTAGTTTCATGCAAACAAAAAAGGTATTGTAAATAAAGCAGAACCATAGACCTGGAACATAGTGGAGACTCCATAACTGCTAATATCTGATCTCCTCACTCACATCCTTACTGTTAAAGAAGCATAGAATTTATCTATAATTTTTTAAAAACCAATTCTATCTATTTTCACTAAGCCAATTGAGACAAAATGGAACCAGACTCCTTAGAGCTTTTAAATCTGTGACTTTTTAAATCAAATTGCCAGGTTGTTCTCCCAAGACACCATAATGGGTTTGATCTACTAACATTTTGGTTAGCAGCACAGTGCTTAAACAGTTGTGTTACATATGAATTTATTTACTCTTGTTAGAGGTCATTGAATTGGTTCCAATTCATAGCTAGTTTCTGTACAACAGAACAAAATAGTGTCGTTCGTCATTCTCACTATTCCTACTCCTTTTTAATCATTGTCGAAACTGCTTTCAGTTCATCACATTTGGAGCATTTCTATCTCTAGTTAGCTGACACAATGCGGGTAATTTTAATTCAACAATCATTCCATGGAGGAAAGATAAGTAACATCTCCTGTAAAGATGTACAGTCTCAGGAACTCAAGGTAGAGTTGCTATAAGAAAAACAAAAACAAAAACAACAACAACAACAAAAATACCCAAAAAACCCAACATCCCAAACCCAAAAAAACCAAAACAACTGAAGAGCAGTAGGTTTAACTTTATCAAGCATGATGTCCTTCTTCAGAGATAATTCTCTTGTCATAGCATATTCAAAGTATGTGAGGTGAACTCTCAGCATCTTCACATTTAAAGAGTACTCTGGTTGTACTTTTAAAAAGACCAATTAATATATTTTTCTAGAAGTTGAATTTAATATTTTTTGCTGTAAATTGGAAAGGGTGTACTCCATGGATGTGTCCTATCTCCATAACTTTTCAATTTATATGAAGAACAGATTATCAGGGAGGCTTGGCTATATAAGGAGAAATGTGTCATGAGGATTGGAGGAAGAATCATCAAAAAGCTGTGTTATGCAGATGGCATAACCCTGTTTGCTTAAACTGAGGAGTACCTGAAGCACTTGCTGCTGAAGGTCAAGGATTGCAACCTTCAATATAGATTGAAGCTCAACATTAAGAAAATAAAGATTCTCACCACTAGGCCAATTAGCAGCATCATGATAGATGATGAAGAGATTGAGATTATAAACAGCTTCATTTTGCTTGGTTCCACAATTAACACTTTTGGTACCAGAAGCCAGGAAATTAAAATATGAATCGCTTTGGTAAAGTCTGCTGTCAGAGACCTTGCCAAAGTAGTAAAGAGCAATGATGCCCGTCTGGAGACTAAGGTGTGCCTGATACAGACCATGGTCTTTACAATTACTTGCTATGCATCAGAAAGTTGGACAACAACTATGGATGATAGAAGCAGAATTGATGCCTTTGAGTTGTAGTACTGGAGAAGAGTATCGAATATACCATGGATGGGTGGGAGAATAAACAGGTTCGTCCTAGATAGGGTGAGACCAGGCTGCTTCTTGGAGGCAAGCATTCTGAAGTTTCATCTGACATACTTTGGACATGTTTCAAGGAGGGGCCAGTTCTCAGAGAGGGACATTATTCTTGGGAGGGTTGAGAAATAACACAAGAGAGGAAGACCTTCAATAAGGTGGATTGATTCAGTGACTGGGGTAATGGGGGTAGATGTGTCAGAGACAATGAGATTGGCACTTATGGCAAGGTGTGGAACTGTTGTACATAGAGTGGTTATGAGTTTCAAGTGACTCAATGGCACATAACAACAATAAAACTAATATTTTAATAGCTAAATTAGTCTTTAGTCCTCCTCTTTAGTCTTTCTTATTTGTTGTTCATATGCACATGAGGCTAGTGAAAAACACCATGCTTTAAGTCAGATATAATTTTGTTCTCAAAAATGACAACTTTGCTTTTTAACAGTTAAAAGAGGGCTTTTTTTTCCAATGCAACATGCTTGACTGCTGCTTCCATGGATATAGATTGTAGATTAGAGTAGTATGAAATCCTTTATAACTTCAATATTTTCCCCATTTGTCATGATATGGTTTATTTGCCCAGTTAGAAGAAATTGTTGTTGTTTTGTTGCTGAGATGTAATCTAAATGGCTATAGTTTTTGTATTCTTCATAGTAATACTTAAGTGCTTCATTTTATTTTAGCAAGCAAGTTTGTTTAACTTGAATATTTCGTGTTGTTAGTATATATCTTCCTCCAATCCTGATCCTTTGTTCTTCTTCATGTAGTCAGCATTCAATATTATTTGTTCAGCATATAGATTAAGCAAATATAGTGAAAAGATACAACTGTGACACACATTTCCTGAATTTAAAACCACATAGTATTCTCATGTTCTTTTCAAATGTCTACCTATTTCTAACTACAGGTTCCACATGAACCCGTATGAATGTTCTGAATTTCTCATTCCTTCCGAAGTTATCCATGTTTTGCTATGACTTTTACAGTTTAAGGTTTTGCATAGTCAATTGAACATAGTCAATATCATTCTTATGTTTTATGCTTTCACTAATAATGACTCATCTAACATTATCTAACAACATCACCAAAGCTCAAAGGTGTCAATTATTCTTTTTGTTGTTATGTGTGATCGAGTTGCCCATGACTCACAATGACCCTATGTACAACAGCTCTGAAGTATGCTCTGTCATGAGTCAGTCTCACTAATTCTGACACACCTACCCACATTGCTCCAGTCACTGTATCAATCCTTCTCATCTGGGCTCTTCCTCCCTGCACTGTCTCTCCATCCTTCCGAACAGAATATCCTTCTTCCATGATCAATCTATTTTGTCCACGAGCCCAAATTTTGTGATATAGAACTTCAAAATCCTAGCCTATAAGGAAAAACTTGGTTTCACCCTCTCCAAGACACATCTACATTTTTTCTTGACAGTCCATGGTATGTTCAAGACTCTTTTCTAGTACCACAACTCAAAGACATCTTTTCTTCTTCTGTCATCTTTAGTCATTGTTCAGATCTTTGATGCATAGCAAGTAATTGGGAAGACCATGACCTGGATCAGGCACACCTTAGTCTCAAGACTGGCATTTTTCCTTCTCAGTACTCTGGAAAGATGCCTGACAGCAGATTTACCTAATTCAGTTCATCTTTTGATTTCCTGACTGCTGGTGTAAAGAGTTGATTATGGAGCTGAGCAAGCTGTAACTGTTAACAACCTCAATCTTCTTATGTCACCCTTATTCATAGTCTATAGCTCTTAGATGCATTCAATAAGACTCATGTTAGTACTCAAACTGTCATCATTATTCCTCAATAATTTGTAGAGGTCCTTAAGTGAAGATTTTCCCAGTGAAACATGTCTCCTTATTTCCATACATCATGATGTTACCTATTTGACTAGTGGTAAGAATATTTGTTTCCTTGAGATTGCTACACAGTCAATACCGAAGACTACATTTCTTCATCTTCTGCAACAAGTTCTATTTCACGTCCTCCTCATTTTTATCAAGCAAGGTGGAATCATGCTTATGATGAGTCTCCCTCCAATGCAGATGCCATATTCCTCTTCACAGAATCCAGATTCTAGAATAATTTGCTCAGCGTAAAGGTTAAATAGGTATGGAGAGAGAATATTAACCTGACATACTCTCTTCCTAATTTTAAATAATGCAGTATTCCACTGCTCTGTTTGCTCTGTTCCTCTCTGTCTGGGTATAGGTTTTACATGAGTGCAATGAAGTGTTCTGGGACTCCCATTCTTCTCAATGTTAGCCACAACTTGTTGTGATCCACAAAATCCAAAGCCTTTGAGTAGTAAAGCACAAATATATATTTTTCTGGGGTTCTTTACTTTCAGCCAGGAACCATCTACAATCTGTCTGTGGGTCAGATCATCAAGTACTCATATACAAGTTTAAGTTTAGGCCAAAGAAAATAAAAATAAGTCCACAGAAACCATGATATGATCTTGAGTCAATTCCTTCTGAATTTCAAGAATATCTTAGTAATAGGTTTGAAGTCTTGAATATCAATAATCAAAGACCAGATGAGTTGTGAGATGATAAAAAAATATCATTTATTAATAAAGCAAAAAGTCATTCCAAAAACCAAAGAGAAAGAAACAATCAAAATGGATGTCAGAAGAGACCCCGAAAATATCACCGGAACATTGAGAAGCCAAAACAAAAGGAAAACATACCAAATTAAACGAGCTGAACAGAAGATTTCAAAGGGCATTTCTGCAAGGCATTATAATGGAATATGCAGAAATCTGGAATTTGAGAATAAAAAGTGAGGAATTAATTCTGCATTTCTCAAGCTGAGAGAAAGGAAATAAAATTTAAGCTTTGAGTCCCAATATTGAAAGATGCTTATAGGCAATGTTTTGAATGACCCAGAATGCATCAAAAGAAGGTGGGTGGGAATATACAGATCGCTTTACCAGAAAGAAGTAATTGACAATTAAAAATTTCTGGATATACCATTATAATTAGGAGCCTTTGGTAATGAACTATGAAGTGGAAGCTGAATTTAAGGCATTGGCAAAAAAAAAAAATTCCAGGAACTGATGGAATACCAATTGACTTATTTCAATTAAGAGATGCAGTCTTGGATGCAATCACCAGTCTATGCCAGGAAATTTGGAAGACAGTTGTCTAGCCAATGGCTTGGAAGAAGTCCATATTTGTTCCCATTCCCAAGGAAGGTGATCCAACTGAATGTGGCAACTCTTGAAAAATATCATCAATATCATATGTAAGCAAAGTCCTGCTGAAGACCATTCAAAAATGGCTGAAACAGTACTTAGATAGGGAACTGTCAGAGTTCAAGCACAATTTAGAAGAGGCCATGGCACCAGGGACATCGTTGCTGATATCAGAGGGATCCTGTCTGAGAATAAAGAATACCAGAAGAGCAACCAGGTACTATCCTGATTAATCAACATGGATTTTTACTCTATTTAATTCTAAAGAAGAAATCTATTTTCCCCATTAATGAAGCACTATTGTACTAGAAGTTGTTATTGCAGAAACTTCTAACTTACTTTTAGTAAATAATCAAATAATTTTCATCACTCAGAATAGAATTATATGCATAATATCTTTCCAAGAGGGAGTATCAATGCACAACTATATTCCCTAAAATGAAATCTTTTTATAATACATTCTGTTGTTCTATTCTCTTCATTTTAAATGCACTATTGGAAACTTATATACTGTAATTTCTCTAGGATTTTGAATTTGCATGCTTAATTTGCTTAAAGTCTCTCTAGTTCTTAGCAAATTATCATGTTAACTCTTAGGTCATTCAACTTTTGTGGTTCAAATCCATTTCTAACTACATGAGACTTGACAGCAATCACTGAGTGAGAAAATGTGATAGCTCACTATCATTTTTTATCTATTTTCAATAATAATTATGAGTATTGCTTTCCTAAGTTCAATTTCTAAATGTCAATTTCATTTCTAAAAGAAATATTTTTTGTTTCTTATTGCTGTTTAGATCAAGTAAATGCACTACTAATAATACGTTGTTGCTTTAATTTACTTTAATAAAAACAATTTCTTTTTGATAAAATGATATGTAAAATTTTAGCTTATTATTTTAACTTTTCCTCCTAGTCAGATATTTGATCTTCTCTAAGTCTTAAAATTTGAATATTCCCCCGCTTCATATTTCAAGATCAAGGAGTGTTCTCTATATATGAGTTTATAGAAAACATTAAATAAATAAGTCAGAGCAAGTACATTTGAATAAATTATGGCTAGATTTGCTCTGGTTGTTAAATATCACATCTGTAATTCATACGGTTGCTCATTATACTCATCTGGAATTCTATTTCTCTTTTCTCTTCCTGTAATATCTCATTGCTCCAACAAATCTCTCCCAAATGCTACTGACCCACTTAATTTCCCAGATCCCTTTATTTTTAAGCTTTTGTTCTCATGAAATGGCTTTATGTCACTAAGCCAACAAATATCTCATTCTACTTTCCATGCACTCCTGGTCGTTCTCCTGTATATCTTGTTAGTAGATTGTTTTTTCCCCCTCCAAGCTTAGTGCAATGTCTTAAATGTCACTCTCTTTTAGTATTGGCTTGCATTATGTTTATACTATAGTCATACAAACAAAAATTATGTGTCCTTAACGAAACTAAGATAATCACTGACTGGTCATATCTCTACAAGAAAGATGGGTTATGACTTTGTGATTTAAAGTCACAGAAAACCAATCCTTGATAAAGAGAGTCAGTTCAATCTCAAAGGTACTAAGTTTGAGTCTTGAATCTTATTTGCATTGTCTAAGTAAAGACATAATTGAGTATGTCTTAGGGCACACACATATGTACAAACATATGTGTTTGCTGTGATATATTCACAATGTTAATCTTCCAATGCTTGATCTTGTGGTGAAATTTTATTTCACCACCCACGAGACCTGTGGGGTTAAGCAATATGTAAAACTAGATGCTCATGAGCAAAAATGCTGTGTCAACTGAGATTATTGAAGATAGAAACCCAGTGAAACCTGAGCAAAGCTTACTGTACCCATGCTTTCATCTCAGGAGAATTAATTATGTATATTGAATATCTAGGTCAACTACTGCCATTTAGCAAGAAGATATCAATTACAAAAAATTGACTTATTGCATGCCAAACTCCTTGTTAGTACTAGAGTGCTAGTCCATGATAGCTGCTGGGTTCATAGTCAATGATATGCAGATTAAGTGGAAGGAAAAGATCTTCAAAAGTTTAATCACAGTAAAATTCCAACTCAGCTTGCAGAACCATCAAACTCATGCAAAGTTCTTCCTCATTGCCTAAGGAAATTTTTTCAGCCTGTAGTACTCCAACTGTTTATAAGTAACAGTCACAAGTCCTATTTTTTTATGTGTGTGCTTTATGAATACAAATGGGAAAGTCACAAGGTTTGATATACTTCATAATCACAATTATGAAGTCATAGGAACTAGCTTCCTGTTTCAAATTCTGTTCTTTAATGGACCATATATTACATAGCCCTTTATTACAGGGTCTACATCCACCTGCCCTTTACTACCACAAACTAGTAATTATTTAGTTTTTCTTTTATAAAATTGATGAAACATCCAGAAATGTCTAATTTGCGTTATTTCTAGTCTATGAAGGGAGATGTGGTGGCCTACTGAGTAAAGACTTACACTGTCAACTCAAATACACATTATTTGAATCCACCAACTACTTTGCAGAAAAAAGACAGGCAGCCTCCTCTTATTCATTTTATTGTCTCTGGAAACCTGCAGGAGTGTCAACTATGAGTTAGTATTGATTCAACAAGTACGACTGATAAAATAAAATAGCTTTACACTGTTCTTTTTATTTCTTTTTTCTTTGCTCTTAATTTATGCCTATACATGTTGTCTAAGGAGTAAAAATTGGGACATGGGGCCATAAATATTTCTCTGAAAGGGCCAAAGGGAGTGAGAATAGGACAGCCCCTTACTGTTCCAGAACAGAAAATAAAGAGCCTGTAACCCAGCTCCTTGGTGCCTCTATAGCCACAGAAGCAGCAAGAGGTTAAAATATTTGCTGTTGACTCACAGTTGTGGCACTGAGAATGGGTTTATTAGGGAAGTAAGTTGGAAAGTGAGAGAAGCAAAGAATATCACTCAATGCAAATCCAAGTAGTTCCAAGGAATAATACCTGAATTATTCCAGGCATTTGTTTCAGTTCAGCAAGCAGTTTCCCCCTCCATTGTCAAAGGCAATAGCAACAAAAACCTTTAACTGTGGCCAGAACATTTAGAGAAGCCTCAGATCACATTTTGCCACAACATCTCCACAGCAGTGATGCAGTTTGTTCCACCCCCATCACTAGGGTCTCACTCTCATTTTGGCGTTGCTCAAGTCTCCCTTAAGTCTTACTGTCACAGTCTTGCTGCCATAAGTCTTACTCTGCAGTGTGGGAAGCACTCTTTCTCTTATCCTAGTTCCATAATTGTTGGTGATTGATTTCAAGATCATGCTTATTTGTAAGATCATGTTTCTGCCGTTAAGGTAGCCAGAGACCTAAGAGGATAATTCTAATGGCTAAAAATAGATAGATGATAGATAGATAGATAGATAGATAGATAGATAGATAGATAGATAGATAGAGATAGATAGATAGATAGATAGATAGATAGATAGATAGATTAGATAGGTAGGTAGATAGATAGATAGATAAATTTAAAAAGCCAACTTTCAGGCTAACACCATATATGTCCCCTCATCTCAAAATGTATTGTTGTTAAGGGCTGTCAAGTCATACACAACTCATAGCGACCCGAAGGATGAAAGACCTGAACACTTGGATAACTTTAATCATTTCTCCAAGTTCATAGAGATTCTGGAGGCAAGCTATTTTGGAAGTGGATGCCACTCGTGCTTCCAAGCTTGTTTTAATCAGGGAGATCCAACAAATACTGACCACCATGGGTAACCATTATCAGTTGATACCTCAGTGTCACAGTTATCTCTGTACAGCAAATTGACAGACCAGTGCTATACCACTTAGGATTATGTTTGACCAAAAATAATATCAGGCCTGAGGGTTGCAGATTAAAATCACCCACCTTTGGCTTAGGAGCCCATTATTTTAGCAGATGCATATCTTTCTTCTCTAAATGTCAGGCAAAATTCAGATTAATACATTTGGTGCATTTTCTTCTCATGGCTTTGTAGGAGAAAGCCATACTATTGAGGAGAGGTAAACTGATTGTGCAGGAATATCATGGGATATCTGCTGTAATATCAAAAAGGTGACTGCAAATCTATGGAAGTCAATCAAAGGAGAGATACTTTAGATTAAGTATAGGGTGGTGTAGGTGAAGAGAGCCTTGATTTTAACAGAATTTTATTATATTATCAAATGAATAAAATGTGATGAAATCTCAAGTGATAATATATCTTGGAGTAAACATTTGCTTACTAGAGAAGATGCAATTTTTATAAGGTAAATATAGAGTTGTTAGCTAATTCCAAATCCAACTATAACTTATAGTGACCTTAGTTGCTGCTTGATCTTGTGTCATACTCATAATTAGATGAATTGGACTGTTGTAATCTCTACAGTTTTCACTATCTGATATTCAGAAATTGATTATCAGTCAATTTTTCCAAGTCTGTCATAGTGTGGAAGCTGAGCTTAAACACATAATCCTCCACTGAAGCATTTCTTGTAAGTGCAAATGAGGTACATTAGCCAAGAATTGAATCTAAGTTTCTAGAAAGAAAGGTAAGAATTTTATCACTGAACCACCAAGTGTTTAAGCAAAAAGTTACACTTTATTATTGTCATCAACATTGTTTGTATCAAGGGATACATCTGATTAATTGTTTAATTTATATATAAAAAGAAAAACAAATACACATAACAAAACAGTCTTGAACAGTAAACACCATGTGAGTACCTAATCCTAATTAAGGTCAAATGTGTAATATGTAAAGAAAGAATACTTCACTTGTGTGTGTGTGTGTGTGTGTGTGTGTGTGTGTGTGTGTGTATAGTTAAGTACATGATACCCTTGCATACTAAATGGGAATATTGTAAAATTATCATAATATCAGTTTTAGTATCATTAAGATGTCTCTTATGGGTTGAATCATGTCCCCCACAACTCTTAAAATGCATGTTTAAATCCTAACTCTATACTTGAGAGTGTTCTGGTGACATAGTGGGTAAAAAATTGTGCTGCCAATCCAAGGCACATAATTAGAATCTACCAGCTGCTCTGTGGGGGAAAGATGGGCAATTCCCTCCTGTGTGTTTAACAGCCTCTGAAAACCCTCTGGAGTATCAGCTAAGAGTTATTTCCTGCTAGACAGCAATAAGAAGTAGCAACATATCTATTTATAAATAATTTTTCTTGTCATGTTAATGATGCCACACACCTGTGTAGGTTATTTCATAAACCTAATCACATCCTAGTTATGAGTAGATTAAAGAAAACTGTGTGCGTGGACGTGGCACAAAATTAACACAAAAGAATGATGAAGGACCAGATTTGCTGGCACGGAAGAAATGGAAAACCAAAAGCTCTGACTTGACTTTTAGCCTCCAGAACACTTACATAACAAATGTCCATTATGTAAAGTCAATCTTTTGTGGCATTTATGCTATGGTGGTATGATCCCTGGAATTTTATCACTAGTCCAAAAGTCTATCTCTCTGGCTGTTCCAAATAACCAGTGGCTAAGTAGGAGAAAGATGACCAGTTTCCTACTGTTTGATTTACAGCACCAGAAAGTCAATCAAGGATCATCAATGTGTAGGTTGCTATTAAATCATAATACAAATGATTCTTGAGCTGCTATAATAACACTAAGAATGAAATATCATAGTTAAAAAAGGCATAGAATTATTCTTTTCATTGTTAACAATAATAGGATTATTTTCCTTTAAAGTAGTCCTAAATAAACCAAGTTAGCATAAAATTACTATATTGACAGTTTCTGTATTTTTAGTACTTATTTTTGTTTTCTCAGAAGATTTAACAACCTACAAAAAAGAAATGGCAAGCATGTTTTATGCTAATGTTCCCTTACTTACTTCCATTTAAGAACTTAAAATACCAAACAATTGTTCAAGAGTGTTCTAGGAAATCATTAAATATAGATTTTGGGTATGGGTTTTATTGCATGTTGTTGCGTTGTTTTGTGTGTTTTTTTTTATTTACTATAGTAACATTTACTTTTAAGAATGGGAATATTGGAAGAGGTCTGAGTAATTCTAAAGACAAAGTCAAATAAACATCATCCCTGTGTATCTAAGATTTTCTCTTCTATTCAGAGAAAAAAAACAAAACAAAAAAAACCCACAAAAGCTCATGGCTAGTTACTGTATCCAGCTGGTTCCTAAATCATCCTGAAATTCTCTCACTTTACTCCCAAAAGATGTAAATTGGGACTTAAAGAGAACAGCAGGTAACATAGCTATAAATAAAGCCACTGGAAGAACCTATACTGAAAGAAGCAGTTAATGAAAACTAGGGAAAAATTACTATTGCTTTTGTAAAATCAGAAAATTATGATTACCAACATTTTGGAGAAGTAGAAAAAAATATCTGACAACATAGAAACTAAATCACTATAGAACTGAAAATGAAAGAGACATAATTTATGCAGAGTTCTTAATTTTCTGGATTCCGAAGAATAATGACTTTTCAGCTAAAAATATTTTTAGTTAGGGTCTAATATATAGCCTTTTAAAGTATTTAACAATCACAGGTATCTCTTGAAGAAACAGCAGGCAGATAATTTTTTAAAGGCAAAGATTGAAAAGCTTTGTTTCACATTCTACGGGCTTATTGTTAGAAGAGGCTATTCCTTGGAAAAGGATACTATACCTGAAAAAATGGAGGATCGATGGGATGGATTCACACAATGACTGCAGCAATGGATTATTACTCTCATTATACAGATAGGTAGCACAAGAATCAAATTCATTGCTATTAAGTTGGTTCTGACGCAGATACTGCTCATTAGATTTCAAAGTCTATAGATTGCAATGGGAAGATATTGTTCATGTCGTTTCCCAACAGTGGCTTTGGATATAAACCACTGAAGAAGCAATAAAAACAAGGGCCACATGGGGAGCACCCTGTCTGACCTTTATCAGCTTAACAGGGGAAACTATCCCTATCCATAGCATCAATAATACAAACTAATACCCATGAGGTCAAACATATAACCAATTCTCCTGTGTCTCTTTCTACTCATCCCAAGACCAATCTTACTACGTTTGTTGTTTTTGTTGTTATGTGTCATCTAGTCGCTTGTGACTCATAGCGACCTTATGTACAAGAGCTCTAAATGCTGTTCTATCTTGTGCCAACCTATCTCAACCGCACTTATTCCCACCACTTCAGTCACAGAATCGATCCATCTCATCGAAGGTGCTTCCTCTCCTTCGCCGCCCATTCACTCTGCCAAACATGATGGCCCTCTCCAAGGACCAGTCCCTCCTTGCAACATGCCCAAAGTATGTCAGATGAAGCTTCAGAGTCCTTGACTCCAAGGAGCATTCTGACTTCACCTTCTCCAGGGCAAACGTGTTTGTTCTCCTTGCAGTCCATGGTATATTCAACACTTGTCTCCAGCACCACAGTTCAAAGGCATCAATTCTCTCTCTGTCAACCCTATTCACTCACGTTAGTGAGTACCAAATTCAATGTGATAGCTAACAGAGTACAAAGAACCATATTGGGGAAGTTTAAAAGGTTATAATTCAGATTATTAACAGAATACAGTCAAGACACCTCCCAAAATGTGGATGAAGGAACTTCAGCCCATGACTCTAAGTGTTCCTGAGGTTCCCAATCTTGCCTCTACTGGCTTCCCACCCACAACTGTCCAACAGAGTTCTCAGTCCTGTTAATACTGGCTACCCATTCCCAAGGTTTCATCTCATTTCACGTCAATTCTCCAGTTTTCACTGGGTTGGAGGAGATCTCTTTTCTCTAGGTAGGAGAAGTATTTCATCTCTTCTGGTGGGGGAAGAGTTCTATTCTCAGCTAGAGCTGTTCAATTTATTAGCAAGACTAGCCAAACTTCTTGTAGATTGTTGAAACTGGCCAATTCCTTTGTGGAATGGTAAATAGCCAGGCCCATTTTTGGATAAGACAACATGCATCACTAGCATACTTCTGCCCTTCCACATAGTCAGTCATCCATGTTACTAAAGCCATATTGAGAAACAACTTCCACAGAAGCTTTGGGGATAACAGCACAACCCACTAAGGACTATACCACCAGAGATTCCTAGCTGAAAAATTCATTTAAGAAATAACTTGGACTCACTCTCAGATAACCTTAGTACTTTGAACCTCAGCAGCTTTCCTCGATAGTCTGCTCCTTCAGTTTTGTCCCTTATAAGATCATTTACCATTTGGTTCTTAGTCTTTGTCTATATTCTACACTTTTATCTCTCCTTTACAGTTATATTTCACCTCTAAACTATCTGTCCTCATCTAACTTATCATCTCCAGGGGGGTGTGGAAACATCATTTCATCTGATATTCCTTCCCATATTTTCTTATAATTAGATAATAATAGCTTTTATATTTCTTTAGCATATTTTAAATAGGTTTTCAAGAGGGAAATGAGTAAATATAAGCTCAGTCTTTCCTCTTAAACAGGATGTATTTTAAGTTTATACAAGAAGGAAAATATGTCTATAATGAAATTGAATGCTAATAATGTAATTACATTTACAAACAACTCTAATGGGCACATTATATCTCCATCAAATAATTATTCCAAGTAGATAATTTGTTTCCCTTATTTTAGAAAAATAAATATAACAAACAGAAAAGCTTAAGCTCCTGTGGCCTAGTGTCTGCAATCCTGAAGACACATGGTTAGAGGTCACCAATCTCCTCCGGTGCAGGTAACTGCCACTGAAAACCTATCTGAGCATCAGCTATGGGTTGGTTCTTACTTTATGGTGCACAACAACAACATAGTTTTTAACTGTAAATCTTCACTTTTTCTCTTCTGTTTGTGATGTTTCATTCAAAGGAAAGACAACAAAATAAATTCTCATTTGTCATCTCACTAAAACCCTACAATGAATGATAAATAATGACTGAATTAAATAAAGTTAAGGTTAGTGTACAAGTTCAGTGTAAGAGTTAAGTGTTGATTCTCTGCAAAGCTATGAAATCAGAGGAGAGAACTTGTGGATATTGCTAAACCAACAGCTGCTTGAAGTGCAAAGTCATGAAAAAAAAGAGAAAATACCCATTTGCTGAGAGTCACCATAATGATAGAAATCAATCAATTAAATAAAATTGGATCCACAGCAAAAGTTTTGTAGTATTTTCTTCACATAAGGTACTAGGTGAGGAAACTCCACACCATTCCTCAAAGTTACTATCAGGAAAATAAATAAAAGGTAAAGTTCCATGAAGTAAAAGAAAGAACTGTTCTGAAAAGGAATAATGGTGTGAAGTAACCATAGTTTCCAAGGTTGTAGTCTGAGAGCTATCTGTGAGGACATCACATTTTATTGGTAACTTAAAGATTAAGAAAAGCCATTGAAGAAAAATATGGGAGGAAAATATTTCTGATAGAGAAAGAAGATTTTCAAACCTCATATTTAAAGTATGTGGGAGGAAAAGTCTGTTGTTGATTGCCATCGAGTTGAACACAACTCATAGCAACCATATGAACAAAAGGCCTAAGCCTTTCTATAACTATCAACATTTATCAAAGTTCATAGACTTTCCAGAGGTATGTTGTTTAGGAAGTGGATATCACTCATGTTTCCAAACCTGTCGGTCTCCTAAAATCGGATTTTTAGAATATTAAATTTTTAATATGTTCTCAATGAACAGATATAAAGAGATTTCAAACACAGAATACATTTTAAATAGAACTGTGATGACATATGATTTATCACTTATAATTTTATTTTAGCTGTTATGAAGAAAATGCATGAAGGGATGGCTTGTGAAAAATAAGCTAAGACATCAGTTTGGAGGCATTTAAAAGTCTCAATTAAAATGAAAAATAATGGTAACTTATATATAAGTAATGCCAATAACCAGAAAAATGAAAAAATATTTCTTGAAAGAAGTACAACCAAAATATGCAAGAATGTAGAGAACTAGTCTAGTGGAGAGAGGCTGTGAGGCAATCCCAAAGACAGGTGGTTGGAGGCCACCAGAAGCTCCATGGGAGAAGGATAGGCAATTTCCTCCCATTCAGTTAACTGTCTCTGGAATCCAGTCAGATTGTCAGCTATGGGTCAGTTCCAACTCTATGGTACACAACAACAACAAAAAGAACTTTAAATACATAGAATCCTACTTCAGATACTAGAGAAAGATACCTTTCTTGGTAAATTTATTATTGCTATAAAAGGAGTAACGACAACATGGGGATGCCAAGTCTGACCTCTACTAACAACAAAGAGGAAATGTCCCCAGCCCCAACTCCCAGTATAAAACTGATTGAAATAAAGTCAGATATGATCTCCATTGTCCAGCACCTACTTTATCTAATTGTGATTGTTGTTATTAGGTGCCATTTAGTCAAATACAACTCACAGAGACCCTATGAACAACAGACCTGAATCCTTAGCTTTCCTGTGCCAGGCTTACCATCCCGAATACACTTGAGTTTATTTCTGGTCACCATGTCAGTCAATCTTAATGAGAGTTTTCGCTTCTCTGACCCTCTATCCTTCCAAGCATGATATCTTTTTTCAAGAAATTGCCTCTCCTATCAACATGTTCAAATTATGAGACAAAGCTTCACCATTCTTGTTTCCAAAGAGACATTTTTTCTAAGACTTCTCTGTTTGTTCTTTTGGCAGCTCATGGGATATTCTGTACTCTTCCTCAACATCAAACTTAAAGTTATCAATTCATCTTCTGTCATTTTTATTTGTTGTCCAGTTCTTAGAAGCATAGCAAGTCAAACTGACATCATTGCTCTGTAGAATTTTGGAAATGTCCTGACATCAAACGTGCCTTCAATATGAATTGCATCTCAATATCAAGAAAACAAAGATCCTTCCAATAGGTGATGTCATGACATGTAGAGAGAGGATTGAAATTACGAATTATTTCTTCTTACATAGATCTACAATTAACACCTTTGGTACTAGCAACCAGGAGACATATTGCTTTGAGCAAGTATGCTAATCACTGAGCCCCTCATTCATTGTAAATGATCATTCAGAGTTTACATAATCCTTTTTTATTCATGATTGTGAAGTTTATAAGGGAAATAGATGGGGTAAGGGGAAGACACAGAATATTACACAGTGAAAGTCGTCCAAAGCCAGGTTAACAGCAAAACATCATCTTTCAATCAGTTCAGACAGTTTCCCAGGCAAATGCAAGACAAATTTTTTCAATTATTTGGGCACCTTCTGAGTCACTAGCAAGACACCTCTGGCGTAGTGACCTCTGGTCTCCAAGGATGCATGCTACTTTCTCTAGATTTACTTCTTTCCTGGTGTTGAGGATTTCGGACTTAAGGGTTCTGGCCCTGGTTCCATTTGAATCCATCAGGGTACACATTTACCCAGTCCTTCTACAGTCTGGTTAGCTTTATTTCTTTTCTTTTCACAGTGGATGATGATGATGTTGAAGACACTGAAAAACAGTGAACCACGTGTATGCAGTTGAGGCAGCTGGAGACCATACCCTTGGAGACTGAGTCCCTTGTAGCTCATAGCAACCCTATATACAAGAGCCTTAAACCTTGCTCAATCCTGTGCCAATTTTATTGTCTCTGACACATCTACCCCATTATCCCAGTCACTGAATTAACCCATCTCATCCAGGGTCTTCCTCTCTTTCTCTATCCCTCCACCCTCCCAAGCATGATACTCCTCTACAAAGACATGACTCCTCTGCAAAGATACTCCTTCTTGAAACATGTCCAAAGTATGTGTACCTTAGACTTTAAAATTAAATCACTGCTCTTTTGTGCACTAGAGAGACCTCTGAAAACAGATTTTCCAAATATGACTTGAAGTGTGATTTCTTGATGGCTGGTAACAAGGTCATTGATTTTGGATACAAGTAAAATGAGATTGTTGATAATTCAATCTTTTCTATATCTTTCATGATATTGTGTATTAGCCCAGTGGTAAGGAAATGTGCATTCTTGATCTTGAGATGTAATCTGTATATGAAGGCGTAGTCCGTAATATTCTGTAGCAATGCTTCAATTCCTCTTCACCTTCAGTAAGTAAGATTGGACAATGTAGGTTGTTGTTGAGTCTTCCTCTAATCATGATGCCACATTCTTCTTCATTTCAGAAACAACGGGCCTTTGGAAACTCTCTAAACAGTAGAGGGACACTGTTACATATAGCTCAGAATATAGAACCCTCAGATTGCAAGATACTAAAAAAAGAGAACAGCTGTAAAAATTCATTAATAAGTGGAAAGTGAAATGAATAAAGTAAGAATGTAGGAAAACTGGATATTGTAAAAAATAAAATGAAATTCATAAACATTGGAATTATAGACATTAGTGACCTGAGATAGACTGGCATTGCCACATAGAATTAGACAATCATGTGACCTACTATACCACTAATAAAGTGAGGAAAAATAAATGGAGTTTCATTCTAAGTAAAAAAAGACCATTTCAAGATTCATCTTGAAGTATAATATGTGAGCAATAGGACACTATGCACCCACATTCAAGAAAGACCTGCTAATACAATCATTATTCAAATATATAAATCAATAATTAAAGTAAAACAGGAGGAAATTTAAGATTTCTACCAACTAGAATAGTCTAAAATGGATTGAACATACAACTGAAGATTTATTAATAATAATTGATGACTAGAATACAATAGTTGGGAACAAGGAAGAATAAATGGTTATCATGCATGAGAAATTCAATAACAGAAATTAGCCTGGACATCCAGTGATTGATTTTTGAATGTTCAATGATTTAGTCACTACAAATACCTTTTTCAAAAAGTACAAGCTGCAATTATACATATAAACTTGAACTGATGGACTATTCAGAAATCAGATTGACTATGTGGTTATTATGTGCTGCAGAACTGTCTGTGACTCATAATGACCCTATGAATGATAGCTCTATGCCTTGCCCTATCTTTACTCAGTAGTCCCCCGTTACCCCAGTTACTGGGTCAATCCATCGCATCTGGAATTTTCCTCTCGTGCGCTGTCCCTTTACTATTCTGCATACAGATTCACAAGGTATGGAGACAAAACGCATCCCTGATACACTCCTCTTCTATTTTTGAGCCAGACACTGTTTCCTTGCAGTGTTTTATAACTGTAGGGAAAAAGCTATTGGAAAAACTAAATATTTTTAGTCAAAACTAGGTCAGATATTGACTGTGAAACAAACCATAAATTTGTCGAATGCAAGTCAAATTGAAGTTGAGCAAAATTATATCTATGAGAAACAAAAGACAATTTTGGGTATATACTACCTGACTTTATAAATCGTCTTCAGGGGGGCAAAAAGGGCAGTTAAAGAGATAACACTTTAGCTTTGCGCAGTGGCAATATCGTAGCCAGTGAGGTTTATCCGAGGCGCGATTATTGCTAATAAAAAAAAAAAAAAGAGATAACACTTTAAAAAAATACTTTTCTTAGTTACACTTACTGTGTAATTTAATGTTCGGAAGAGAAGACAGGTCATCTAGGCCAAAACTATAGAAAGGGAAAAATACAGCTTTCAAGAGAGGAATTCCAAAATGGGGGGGGGGGAAGGGAATAATAGTTTTAGATAAAAAGGCAGATTAGATGTGTTGATTAGTATAGTCTTAGTGCTTGAAAAAAGAGTCACCAGAGTTGACTCTGGTTCTCTAAAAAGCCTTAAACTTTTGACCAGATTATATGCTGCAGCTCAAGTCAGACCACTTACCACTAAAACAAGTTATAGCAATGTTATTCCAAGGCAGCAGGTTGCAGTGGGTAGATAAATGCTAGAATGGTAAATTATCTAGATTCTGTTTGTCTATGTCTCTTTATATACATACACATACATACCTCATAGTGGTTTTAACTCTCATGATAAAACTACCACAATTCTCAATTACAGTTGAAGAATGACTGAACAGTAATTTACCATTGTTGTTGCTGTTGATTGCCTTTGAGACGAGCACGACTCATAGCAACCCTAAGAACAAAAGGCTTGAAGCCCCTCTACAACCATCAACATCTATCAAAGTTCATAGAGTTTCTGGAGGCAGGTTATTTAGGAAGCAGATGCCACTTAGCCAACTCTAACAATCACTTCAGGCTCAGTCCTGGATAAATTCTGTTTGTTTCAAGTCTTTCATAGTTTCAACCAAGTAATTATTGAAGATGATTGTTTTTATAGACTAGTTCTATCTTAGAGGTAAGGCAGTGAAACTTCATTTCATATACTTTGAGTATCTTCAGGAGAAGTCAGTCCTTGAAAAAAAAATTAAGCTGAAAAAGATAGAGGGTCAGAAAATGAAAGGACACTCTTCAAGAAGATGGATAGACATAATGACTATCAATGTGCTTCAGCATACTAGAGATGTTTCGCGGATGGTACAGAATAGCGCAAGCTTTTGATTGTTGCTCATCCATTAGGTTGCTGTGAGTCGTAGTCCATTAGATGACACCTAACCACAACCACCAGCTGGGCAGTGAATCTACTTACACTGCAGAACCTGGTAAGAGCTGCATTATCCTTGTTTCCTCTCCTCTAATACAGATTTCTGCCTGGTTAACATATTGTTTGCCTTCCCTTCTTCCTATCACTTCCAGTTAGAAACCAATACTGGACACCCACAGAGTTATGATAAAAGCTAACCAAGTGACAGAAGATAAGGGGTTACAGTGAAACGAAAAGACTTTCTCTTATGTTTCCCACATGTGAAATCCGCACTTTAAAGATCTGACTCAATGCATATGTTTCTGTTGCTTGAGTCATAACACTCACTGCTCTGTATTTTTTATTTTCTCAGTTTTTCAACCTAACATAAGGATGTTATAATGTACCATGTGCACATTAATATTCTCACTGTAGGTGTCTAATGATAGTGTGCATACTTATATGATCCTAGAATGGAGTAGAAATATCATGGTTAGAGTATAATCTCCTTGTATATATAAAAAATGTTGTAATTTTTTATACTATTCATCCGCAGACTAATGTTTCCTGTGTTTTAAAAGACATGCTATTCAATAACAGATGAATTATATAAAAATTTTAAATAAAGTCAGTCATATTCTGCTGGCAAAAATATGACCTTACCTTCAAATCAGCAGTGGAACCAAAAGCATCCATTTTTTTTTAAAATTTAAGACATTCAATAAGTGATATTCTTTATTTCATTCAAAAACATTTATTGAGTGCTTACCCTATGCATGTCTTTTACTTTATTTTTGTGAAGCAATAGGGAGTATGAAACATAAACGTAATGTTATTATGTCTGTATGAAGATCACAATCTGGTTGTCACTAGCTATAATACACATCATACCACAGCGAGTGCTATGATAGAGACAAGAGAACCATGCCAAGAATGCGGTGGGGAGATTTCCGGCATGCCTTCCTCTAACTATGCACATTTGAAATAGAGTTAGAAGAAAGGCTGCATTTCAAATAGTAGAAAAGAAAGAACATAGAAATTCTATATGGATGTAAAACTACTGTGCATTCAAGCAGGCATATATTTCTGGTGTATTTCAACATTAGTCTGATTTCTTACCACATATCTTTCTTTTATACATGTTAATGTTGTAAATGCCAACATTATTGAGAATTTTTTTCTAAATTAGAAAATTGACATATCTTTCTTGGTGTTAAGTATTGTGAATTTTGTCCACAAAAATGAGGGAGTTTTTCTTTTGCATTTCAAGGAGAGGAGCAAATGGGGGGGGGAGGGGGGAGGAGTTTGTGCGGGGAGAAGGGTGCAACAATGAATGAATGAAATCCCAAAATCTCTGTAGATGTTCATTGAAATGAAAACCTAAATTTAAAAAAAAAAAATTTTCAACATCATGTTTGGTCAACTTTCAATTTTTCCCTCATTCTCACTTATTGCTTTCTAGTCAGAACCAACTCATAGCTGATACTTCAGCATATTTTCAGAGGTTGTAAATAGTATGCATAGAAAGAGACTGGCCTTCTTTCTCCTAAAAAAATTGGTTGCTGTCTTCTAATTGCCAACAAGGCAGTTAGCAGCACAACTTCTTATGGGAAAGTCCACCAGATATTTCTCAGATTTTTCCTTTTCCTTTCAAATCTCACTGTAATTACCTTGAGAGAACAAGTTAGAAAGTTTCCTCCCATATAGATTTATAGCTTCAGAAGCCGGTTAGAGTTGCCGATTAGTCAGACTTAACTCTATGGCACCAAATTTGAATTAGAGTCACTTCCTTACTTTCAGACACATTTAATCACTAAATTATTTTCTTAAAACAGTCTTTTAATTAATCTCTGTTTATACTGTATCTTAATCCACAGTTTTTTTATTTATATTAAACTATAATGCTTCTTAAATTTAAAATATGACAATGCCATTATCTTGCTCAAAATTTTTTAATCATCTATTCGCTGGAAAGAGAGGAAGACCTTCAACCATATGGATCACTGTGACTATCTCAAAGGGCTCTAATGTGTCAGGAAGTATGAGGATGACATAGGACAGGGTTCAGATCTGTTGTTCATAGGCTAGCATTCAACTTGATAATGTCTAACAACAGCTAACAATCTTTTAATAAACCTATTTCCAGTAACTTCTGTTGGATTAGTGGAAAGGAATTGAGCTGCCAACGCAATGGTACATGGTTCAAATGCATCAGCTACTCTGTGGAAGCAAGATGAGTATTATCCTCCTGTGATATGTTCTGCTTTTGAAAATAGTCTGGAGAGTAAGCTATGGGTTGGTTTTGACTTGATGGTACACAACATCAACAAACTTATTTCTAGACTATGTGCTCTTTTCTAATCCCCTTCCCTGCAATTTACAGACTTTGAAAATGCATTGGGAGAGAGCGATGAGCCAGTTCTGACCTAAAGCAATGAGTTGAGATGGTCTTCTTATATGTATCAATTACATCCATTGCATATCTCTATCACAACACCTATCACTAAATATTGTAATTATTTAGTTGCCTTTCCCCTCTCATCATCATCATAGTCAAATTGAGAGCAGTGACATATTGCATTCAGATTTGGGGATCTTTTTAGCTTTGATCCTTCACGTGTTAAAGTATTATGGATTATTTTAATAGCATTGGAGTTGCTAATTATTTCCTTTTCCTTAAATACACAGTCAACACCTACAGTACCAACAGTCAAAATATCAAAAGACATGTTGCATTGGAAAATCTGCTGTTAAGGACCTTTTTAAAGTGCTTAACAACAAAGATGTCAGCTCAAAGTATAAGCTGCACTCAATCCAAGCCACAATATTTTCAAAACTTCCCATCTCTGAAAGTTGGACAATGGCTAAGGAAGATTGAAGAGTCAATGCCTTTATGTGCTGTGGGAAAGTATTGAATATATGGTGATTTTGGAGGAAGTGTAACCAGGATGCTCCTTAGAGGCAAGGATGTTGAAATTAACACACATACTTTGGATGTATTATGAGAACATGCCATTTTTTAGAAAAATATACTGGGAGAATTAGAGAGCCAACAAAAAAGAGAAAGACATTTAAGAAAATTAATGAGCACAGTGACTAATTATGGACTCGACTGTGGTGGAAAGGTGTATGTTGTTGTTGTTGCTATGTGCCTTCGAGTCACTTGCAACTCATAGTGACCCTATGTACAACAGCCCTAAATTCTGCTCTGTCCTGTGCCAATCATACCGTCTCCAATACACTCATCCCGATTACCCCAGTCACTGAATCAATCCACCTCATAGGGGCCTTCCTCTCCTGCGCTGTCCTTCCACCCTACCAAGCATGATGTCCTTCTCCAAGGACTGGTCCCTCCTTACGACATGTTGAAAGTATGTTAGAAGGAGCCTCAGAATCCTTGCCTCCAAGGAGCCGCCCAGTTTGACCCTTTCCAGAATGAATCTGTTTTCCTAGCAGTCAGTGGTACCCTCAATACTCTTCTACACACCACAGCTCAAAGGCATCAATTCTCCTTCTATCCTCCTTAGTCATTGTCTAACTCTGATGCATAACAAGTGATAGCAAAGAACACTGCCTGTATCAGATGCACCTTGGTCTCCAAAGAGACACCATTGCTCTTCAGTACTTTGGAGAGGTCACTAACAGCAGACTTTCCCATGGCAATGCAACTTTTAATTTCCTGGCTACTGGTGCCAAGAGTGTTGACTGTGGAGCCAAGCAAACTGAAGCTGTTAACAATCTCAATCTCTTCACCGTCCATCCTGATGCTGCCAACTGGTCCAGTGGTGAGAATCTTTGTCTTCTTGACATTGAGCCTCAATCCATATTGGAGGTTGCAGTCCTTGACTCTCTGCAGCAAGCCTTTCAGGTCCTCCTTAGTTTCAGTAAGCAGGGTTGTGTCTTCTGCATAATGCAGATTGTTGATAGATCTTCCACCAATCTTGACCCCACATTTCTCCTCATAGAGCCCAGTCTCCTGGATAATCTGTTCTGCATACAGGTTGAATAGGTATGGAGACAGAACACATCGCTGGCAAAAGCCCTTCCTAATTTTGAGCCATGCAGTGTTTCCTTGCTCCGTTCTGACGACTGCCTCTTGTTCCAAGTATAGGTTTCTCATTAGCATGATCAAGTGTTCTGTGATTTCCATTTTTCTCAGAGTCAACCACAGTTTGATATGATCCACACAGTCAAACACCTTCACATAATCAATGAAACACAGATAGACATTCTTCTGGTATTTCCTGCTTTCAGCTAAGATACATCTAACATTAGCTACAATATCCCTAGTACCATGATCCCTTCTCAACCGAGCCTGGACTTCTGGCAGTTCTCTGCTGATGTGCTCTTCCAGTCATTTTTGGATAATCTTCAGTAGAATCTTGCTTGCATGTGAAATTAATTATATTGTTCTATAGCTTCCATGCTCTGTTGAGTCACCTTTCTTTGGGATGGGAACAAATATAGATCTCTTCCAGTCAGTTGGCCAAGTGGTTGTTCTCCAGATTTCTTGGCACAACGTGGTGAGCATATCCAGGGCAGAATCTGTTAGCTAAAATATGTCAATTGGTATACCATCTATTCCTGGGGCCTTATTTTTTTCTATTTCTTTCAAAGCAGCTTGAACTTCTTCTTTAATCACCATATCTTGTTTCATGAAATTCTTCTGTGTCTTCCAATTCTTTTCAATACAGTGACTCAGTATATTCTTTCCATCTTCTTTTAAGTAGTTCCTGGATCATTTAATATTCTACCTAAAGTTCAGGATCTGTTCTAAGGCTGAATAGAGGGAGAAGGAAAGAAATTCTTACAGGCAGAGAGGAAGGACACCAAGGGACCTTGAAATCCTTCGCCCACATCTCAGGTAAATGTGGAGCCCGCAAGGCCACGTAGGATCTGTTCTAAGGCCACATAGAGGGAGAAAGAAATACCAACAGGCAGAGAGGAGGGACACCAAAGGACCTTGAAACCCCTCTCCCCACATGTCAGGAAAGGTGTATAAGAGGATAATATTCCATTGTTTGTAAGATTGATAGGAGTGGTACTCTACTCTTGGGCACCTAACTGCAACACGACAACATACAGTTTAGGTTGCTTCATAATAGATCTTTGATTTCTACTTGGTACAACATTTTAGAGAATGTGCATCAGAAGAGGTATTGGATTAAAAAGTGAATTTTTTGTTATTAAATTCAATGAAGGTAAGTACGAGAGATACTTAGTTTTCTGATCATAGTAAGGGCTGATCGATTCCCATCTAAGACATTCATCTGTTAACCATGTGGTTTTTCCCCCCCAGATTTATTTGGATGCCCATCCTCTAGTACCTAATTTAAATTCCTATTCAGAGATTGCTGTAGAAATATACTTCCAAACATCCAATACCATAATAAAATGCCTAAGACTTAACTAACCTGTCTTATGTAATGTTCATAGCAAACTTTCAAAATCACTTTTTCCTTTTGTTTCTAAAATCACTGCTTTTAAAATTCATTTATGGATCAAAACTTAACTGGACATTAATTCGAGAATTAAAACAATGACATCTCTCTGAAAAATCAGCCTTGATAGGTATGATACTTTGAAAACACTTAATAAATATTAATAAGTGAATGGAAATGAATATAATTGTAGGAATAGGCTGAATTAAGGAAAGAATGAATGAAGTTATATAATATATTCCTATGTGCGTATAACTTGGTAATGGTAGTTGCAAAATAATAGTATACAAAGTGAGAGAAATATTTCTTCACAAAAATTTGCTATGTATTTAGTTAACATAAAATTAAAAAAGTTATTACAAGCTTTGATGTGTTTGCTCTATGTAGAACCAAAGAATCTTCCAACTTGAATAACTAGTGAAATTACTAACATGATTTGAATCCAAAGATAGCACTATTGCAATTTGTAACCTGAATACAGAAGTAAGCGTAATTTAGAAATACATACTCTAACTCAATTACTCTCTACTTAACCAGTAAAATTAATGAATTCACATATAATTTTTCTTTCTCCTCAAAAGTGTTCTGTTAACAGTAAAAGAGAAAGAAAATATGAAGGAACAGAACATTTTCTTAAGTTCCAAAGATTTTTAACTCTTTCCCTTTTGGTTAACACATTCTTTATTGGGTGCCCCACTTTAGTAGCACATCTGACCCTGGACACCTGACCTCCCTACTCTAATAGCTGTTAATGGAAACTTCACCTTATGCAAAGATAAAATGGATTTTTGGCAGCTGTGAAATATTATGAAGAGTAAGACCAATCTTATTTGGAAGAAGAATAAAAGAAGGCATCTGTACCTTAAACTACTCAGCTGGTTTTCATTATACATCAAGCCTACATTTATTATAAAGAGAGTAGCCAGGAGACAGACATTGACAGGTCTGTGCACTTAGAATTAGAAGAGCAGTGCTTGATAAATTCTACTTTTCATCTTGACTTGCGTTCAAATACTTCTTAAATCTGTTTGAATTAGATGGCATATATCTGGGAGACAAACTCAAGAAGATCTCCACTTTTGTCCTTATCAGATTGGTCTGCCCTTTACTTTTATCCTGTGTATTATAAAATACCAGTTCTTCCAACTCATTAAAAGAAATGAGAGGTTCTATAAATCCCTAAAGTTATATAAATAAAATTCACTCAAAATTGGTTTTGTAATATGCTTTATATATTTAATATACTTTTGTCTGATGGCCTGAGAATTTACAACATACCCAAACAAAGAGGGGAAAAAAGTTACATGCATAGTACTAATGTAGGAGTAGATTCATATGAGCTTAGTTTCCACAAGAAACTACTGTATGAGAATTCTTATGGTTATTATCTTTTATTTTGTAGTGCTTAAATTGTATAAATAAATGTAAGGGGGAACGTTAACTCCTGTGATTACAAGCATTTTCTAAAAGCATTTGCATAACTTGTAGATTTAGAGCAGATAATGTTCAGAGTATTGTAGGGAAAAACAGAAAATCTTGTGACTATAATTATAAATAAAAGAGTAAGCAGGTCTGTCCCGAGAAAAAGTGAAATCCAGGTGCTCCTTGGACACATGTATGGCAGGTATGTCCCACTACTTTTGGCATATTATAAAGAGAGGCTAGTAGAAGGACATTATACTTAGAAAGGTGAAGGGTCAGCACAAGAGAGAAAGACCCTCAACCAGATGAATTTGCATCACTTTTCCAGGACAGACCTACTTCCTACTTGCTCTTTTGGCAGAAACAATGCAGCTAGTGAACTTTAACTACCAATGTTTGCATTAACAGCTCATCCTAGAGAGCTTCATACTATCAATGTCCCTTCAACATGTATTAAAACTAATAATCAAAATTAAAACTTTGTAGTAAAAGCCCAAATTTTAGCTGATGCTTGAGATTTTTTTTATCAGCTGAAAATTGCATGAGAGGATAGTGCCCATTCTCCAGTGAAGCTATGGTTGGATTCACACTGTCAGAAAGGGGCTGGCTTTTAGTTAGCAAGCCTAATACCATGCATACTATGTCATTAGGACTACCATTACCATGTTGCCTGTAGAGCAGATAGTGGGACATGGGTCACAAGGCCATGAGTGTCTCTTTCTAAAGGTCAGGGGGAGGGACACTAGTAAAGCCCCTCAAAAGCCCAGAGCAGAAAGCAGATAAATAACCCATAGCCTTGTCCCATGATACCTCTAAAGCCACAGCAGCAAGAAGAGGTTATTTTATTCATTGTTGACTCATATTCACAGTTGTGGTGCAAAGAATGGAGTTTATTAGGGAAGTAAGTAGGAGAGTAGAGGAGACAAAGTATATCACCCAATGCAAATACAGGTTTTAGTCCAGCAGTCCCAAGGCACAATTCTTCAATTAGTCCAGATATCAGTTTCAGTTCAGCAAGTAGATTTTCCTTCCATCGTCAAAGGAAAGAACAACAAAACCTTTAACTGTGACCAGAACAAATGTAAGAGGCCTCAAGTCATAATTTGCAAGTTTTCCAACAGTAATGCCACATTCTCTCCACCATCATCACCAAGGTCTTGCCACCAGGGTCTCACTCTTATGGTGATCTTGCTCTAGTCTCCCTCAAGTCTTGCCATCCAGTGTGAGAAGCATTGCCCCTCTTATGCTAGCCCCACAGCTGTTGATGATTTACAAGACCAGATGTCTGGAGTTAAGATAGAGACCAGAGAAGACTAAGGTAATGGCTAACACTAAACATGTGTTAGAAGATGATTACTTATAAATAAAATTATTTTAATGCAGTCCAGTAAATTTTTCAAGATGTCATTCATTTTGTTATGTGCTGTTGAGTTGCCTGCAAGCCATAGTAACTCTATGTACAATAGCTCTGAAGCCTGACCTGTCCTGAACAAGTCTTACTGTCTCAGACACATCTACTCCCCATTGCCCTAGTTATTGTATCAATCTATTTCATCTAGTCTTCCTCTACTGCATTTTCCCTCCACCCTTTGAGGATGATGTCCTTCTCCAAGGATCAGTCCCCCAGGCAACATGCCCAAAGTACGTGAGTTGGAGTTCCAAAATCCTAGTCTCCAAGGAGAAACTTGGTTTCACCCTCTCCAAAACAGACCTATTGGTTTTCTTATTGGTCCATGGTATCATTAAGACCCTTCTCTAGCACCACAACTCAAAGAATCAATTCTTTTTCTGTCATCCTTAATCATTGTGCAGCTCTCTGATGTATAGAAAGTAATTGTGAAGACCATAGCCTAGATCAGGCACACCTTAGACTGGCATCGTTGCTTCTCAGTACTCTGGCATAGTTCCTAATAGCAGATTACCTAATGCTATTTGTCTTTTGATTTTCTGACTGCTGGTGCCAAGAATGTTGATTGTGAAGTGAATTCTGTCATTGTTGCAGTCATTTTTCTGACCCTCTAATTTTATCTTTTTCTACAAAGTTGCCAATCTTGACAACATACTCAAAGTATGTTGCATGTAAAACTCACCATTTTTTTTGTCTCTACAAAGCAAAATTGTTGCCTTTTTTTTTCCAAACAGAATTGTTTGTTGTTTGCAAGTTTATGGTATAGCCAATGCTTTTTCTCCAATGTCACATCTTTAAAACATCAACTCTTGTTTTGTCATTCTTGTTCATTGTCCATCCTCCAGCAGCTTAAGAAATAATCAATAATCAATTAACACAGTTTGGATCAGGCACATGTTGGTCTTTAAATTGACATTCTTGCTCTTTAGTACTTTCAAGAGATCCTTGATAGCAGATTTGCTTAACGTAATGTATCTTTTTTTATTTCTTGTTTGTTGCTAACAAAAATGTTGATTTAGAATCCATATAAAACGAAATCCTTGACAACTTCATTATTTTTTCTACTTATCACAATCCTGTCTGTTGGTCCAAGCGTAAGGATTTGTTATCTTGATGTTGATATATAATAAATATTGAGAGCTGTAGTTGTTTGTCTTTTTTTATAAGGGCTTTCAATTGCCTGCCCTTTCTGCAAGCAAGCTTGTGCAGCTGTACAGCACTGGTTTAATTTTAATGTCAAATTATTTTTCATAATCCAAAATCTCAAATGATTTTCTTAGCATACAAGTTGAATGCTATTGTTGTTTTATGTACCGGTAGGTCTGCTATGATTCATCAACCCTAGGAATAATAAATCTTACTCTATCTTGTGCCAACCTCCCAATCTTCATCATGTTTGATCCATAGTTACAATCCATATTGTTTAGGACATTCCTTTATTTATCAGACCCTCTACCTTTCCCAACAGGATGTCTTTTTCCAGGGACTAACCCCTTCTGACAACATGCCCAAAATACATGAGATAACATTTTACTATCTTTGCCTTTAAATAGGACTCTGGTTGTACTTCCTCCATGACAGACTAATTTGTCCTTTTGGAAGTTTATTGATGGACTATTCTGTCTTTTTCCCCCTAAAACCACAATTAGAAGTCATTGGTTCTTTATCAGTAATTTTTTTTTTTTTTTTTTTTGGTCTAGTTTAAAGATGCATAGGAGTAATTGAAAATTCTATAGTCTGGATCAGGTTGCTTCCTGATTTTTAAATTGACATCATTAGACCTTTGGGAAGATTCTCAAAAAGAAATTGCCCAATGGAACATGTCTTTTGCCTTTATGACTTTTACTACCATGGTGGTAAAGAGAATAGAAGGAAAACGAGAATAGGAGTTTTCCCAAGAAATGCAATGCAATAGAATGTGGATATCATTGATACTTCATGCAATCAAAATAATTCCTGATGCCAGAAGGATAGCAGAGAATATCAGAAGAATGTTTGTGTTTAATTTACTATGCAAGATGTTTGACTATGGATCATAAATTATGGATCACATTGAGAAGAATGGGGATCCTAGAACCTTTAATTGTGTTCAAGCAGAATCTATGCCTTTTCCAAGAGGCTGTTGTGTAAATAAAAAAGGGAACACTGCTTGGTTTAAGATCAGGAAGGGTGTGTGTCAGGATTGCATCATTTCTCCATAGCTAATTAGTCTTTTGCTGAGCAAATAGTTTGCACAGTCCGACTCTCTGAAGAGGAATGTGGCATCAGGATTGGAGAAAGACTTATTGACAACTTGCAATGGCACAACTTTGCTTGCTCAAAGTGAGCAGGATATGAAATATCTGCTCCAGAAGATGAAGGACTACATTATTCACAATTAATTACATCTCAGAATCATGAAGACAAAGATCCTCATCACTGACCCAACAGCTGACACTAAGATAGATGAATAAAAGATTGAAGCTGTTAATTATTTCATCTTACTTGGATCAACAATCAACACCCTTGATATCAATGGTCAGGAAATCAGGAGATATACTGTATTGGGCAAGTCTGAAGTCAGAGACTTTTCCAAAATACTGAAGAGCAATGATGTTTGAAAACTAAGGTGCACTTGAATCAGGTCTTGGTCTTCTCAGTCACCTGCTATGCATCGTAGTATCGAACAATGAATAAGAGTGACAGAAGGGCAATTGATTCTTTTGAATTGTGGTACTGGAAAAGGGTACTGAATATCCCATGGACTTACAAAAAAACAAAATACACCCAAAAAACAAAGCAGATATGTCCTGGAAAGAGTAGTCAGAGAATCTTTGGAGGCAAAGATAGCAAAGCTTTGTCCTTTATACTTTGGACATGTAGTTAAGCTAGGCAAGGGTGTTCCTTGGAAGGGGGCATCATGCTTGAAAAGATAGAGTGTTCTTCTCTTGAAGAAGACCCCAACGAGATATATTGGCAAGATGACTCTAACAATGGGTGCTAATGTGTCAGAAATTATGAGAATGGCATAGGATAGGTCAGGGTTCAGGTTGGCTGTTCACAGAGTTGTACTTCTGAGCATCTAACCACTACGGGTGTTGAATGTGAATCTAATTGAACCATTGACAACCTCAGTTCTTTTTATCTAGCATGATATTGGTTCAGTGGTGAAAATTTTTCTGTTCTTAATTCTGTGATGTATTCCACATGTAATGCTATATTCTTTGATTTTTCAATAAGTGCACCTCACCCTCTGCAGGCAAGGTTGAGTCATCTGTATAATACAAGTTGCTTATTAGGCTTCCTTCTATATTTTTGTAACATTCTCCTTCATATAGTCCAATATCTGGAATTATTTGCTCAAAATTATTTGCTCAAAATGCAGATAGAATAGATATGGAGAAAGGATAAAACCCTGATTTTAAACCATTCAATGTTCTCTTGTTCTGTTCAGATTAAGCAGGTATGAAGAAAGCAATACAAGTCTTTTGTACATCCCTTCAGATTTTAAACCATGTAGTATCCTGCTGGGGTTGAATGACTTCTTTTGTGCTGTGTACAGTTTTCTTATGAACACAATTAAGTGTTCTGGAATTTCTATTCTTCTCAGTGTTAAGTATGAATAAAGCTGTTTTTACTACTCCTGTATTGCATAAATATTCATGTTCCTTATAGTCAAACAATGTATAATTTTATAATCTTTGAAAAAATATTTATTAATAATTTTATGCAGGATGACAAAATTTGGACTAGAATTCTAGATGACATTTTAAAAATTTATTGGTAGATAATATATATATATATATATATTGTTGTAATAGATTGTTTTTGTTGTTATATTCTATCGAATCAGAACCAACTTAAAATTGGCTCTCCAGAACCCGTAAAATCACGTGTTAGGAGATTGTCTTTCTTTCTCTTATAAAGTAGCTGGTGGATCTAAACCATATAATTTAGGGTTAGCAGAGCCACTTCTTACTAGCCAAATTGCTTATATTCTATTTCATGTACCCACAAAGTGTTTTCTCTGTTATCTTAGTGCCAGTTAATGATTAAGAAGATATTAATTTCTTTGAACTCGCACTTTTAAAATAGCTATATAGTTTTTAAAAGTCATTTTATTTTTATCTCTAATAACAAGAAACCACTTTAATAAATTCTTATTTTTCTTTAAAATAATTCTGTTTATATAGGCAAATCAAATCAACACTTGTTTTAACCCATGTCTATCAAAAGTGTAACACGCTATACATATAAATGTTTCTATAAGGTTCTATAAATGATGTTTAGTTTTTCAAAAACAAATTGGAGATATTCCCATACAATATATTAAAGAATAAGGATGATTATGCTTTTGTAAAAGTCACATGCCGCTTGAGGAGCACTGATGGTATTGTAGGTTAAACATTGGGCTGCTAATGGAGAGCTTGACAATTTGAACCCATTACTGGAAAAAGATGAGGGAGTAACATTTTACAAGAACTATGGCTTTGGAAACCCAGCAGTTTTAGCCAACTCTATAGCATCACTAAATTGTAATCTTGAGGGAAGGGCAGTGGTTTGGGGTTTGGCAAGCAGTGCAGTGGTTAACTCACCATTTGTCTGTCAATTTTTCCATATTGTGGTGGCTTGTGTGTTGCTGTGATGCTGAAAGCTGAGATACTGCTATTTAAAATACATGCAGGATCATCCATAGTGAACAGGTTTCAGGAAAGTTTCATGACTGAAAAGCAGTACTGGCCAAACACTTCTAAAATAATGGGCCCTTGAAACCCTGTGAATAGCATTAGGTCATTGCCCATTGTAGTGACAGAAGACAAATCCCTCAAGTTAGAAGGTAATAATGGGATGGGGCACAGGAAATTGAGAGGGTGGTAATGTAATAGGAAAAAGAAAAAGTACAGAACTATCAAAATTGCTCATATTCTGTTTCATGTACCCACAAAGTGTTTTCTCTGTTATCTTAGCAGCAGTTAATGATTAAGCAGAGATTAATTTTCTAGAATCAATAAATCTCATGTTCACTGAAGAGCACTTTGTGTGTATTATGGGGTAAGATTAGGATGCTCCTGCAGATATTTTCTCTCTCTGCATTACCCTATTCTTCTGAACAGGTCCTCGAGATCAGTTAATAGTGAGAATTTAGAGCCTCTTCTGATTATTTTCTGGCCTACAGAGAACCTCATATTTGACGTGGGTATCCAGAGTCCCAGGAATATAGTGGAGTTTTTACAAAGTTACTCTAGACATTGTCTCAACTTTTGTTGTTGTTGTTTTTAGTATTTGTTTGTGATCCATAGTATCTGAAGTTATTTGAACAACTGTTGCTGACTGCTGCTGACTTCCTGCTGACAACTGCTTTGTGGAAAATCTCTTTATAACCAGAAATCTCTGATCCAGGTCAAGTGTGGCTAGACCCAACTAGTGGAAACCATTAGATAATTTAAACAAAGACCATTCTTTGATAACAAGACTTTGTAAGAACCACTGCCACTCACTCATTTCTCATGTGTTAGCTTCCATGTGATTATGAGCCTTTCATGTGATAGTCTATGCTTTTGTGGAAATGAGCTTATAAGAATGGATATTTAAAAAAAAATATCATTTCCATCAAGTTGGAACCAACTCATAGCTGATCCAATAGGCACTGCCTTTGAGTTTGCAGTGAAAACTCCTTGGGAAGAGGCGGGGAAACCAAACAACACCTTTCTGACTTCCTGGGATAGAAAATAGAGCAAACTAAAATGTCTTTCAACCAACTTTTACTTTTCTTCTTCTGAACACCAAACTCTTTACATATTGTTATATCTCCCTGTTTCATTATTTTATCAATTTTAATAATACAGACTTTCTAATTTCTAACAAAATAGATTACATCTGATTGTTTATATTCAATTTTTGTCATCAAATGCTTTCTTTCCTTCTGTGTGTGTGTGTTTGTGCAATTACCTGGGACTGCATGTATGTGTGCTTTGTTCTAGTAGTTTGGAAAGTTTGTAATTCTGTTTCAAAATTCTTTTACTTTTTGAATTATAATTTTGTATCATTTACTTGGTTCTCTATGTCTTTATTAAATATTTAGCAGTTTTATATTATGGATGTAAGACTAATAGTGACACATTTTACCTTTCACTTTCATTTTTGCTCTCATTTATGAACCTTAGAAAATTATTCATCCTTGAAGACAAGGATTTTGAAGCTCCATCTCACAGCCTTTGGACTTGTTACTGGGCCTTGGAGAAGGACACCCTACTTGATAGGATGGAGAGATAGCACAAGAGAGAAAGACCCTGGAAGTGATGGATTGACACAGTTAACTGGGGTTAGAGATTGGCACAGGATAATGCAGGATTCATAGCTATTGTGCATAAGGTCACTATGAGTCACAGGTAACTCAACGGCACATAACAACAATAATACTGAATTCTTTTTAAAGTCATCTCTTCTGTACTTAATTCCTGTCACTGTACATACTTCTTTATTTTTTATAGTATCTTTACACTATCTTTTTAAAAATCATGTTGTTGTGTTGTTAAGTCAGAAGTGACTCTTAACTGGTCCTCCAGGGAGTTTCCAAAGGCAGTATATGTCATGAGAAGAAATTGTTCCTCCTTCTCCCATGAAGCAATTGATGGATTTGAACTATGTATTCTGAGATTGTAGCATAGCTTCACTTTTGTCTTAGTTTTACGGAATAATTTTTTAGTTGACTGATTTCTTAATAAAGGCCCAGGGGCACATTATTTCCAGGAATATTGCTTGTTTTGATACTTGAAAGATATTTTAACTGCATTTAGACTATCTCCTTTGAAAATGCTTTCCTATAATACTTTTATGAAAGATGAAAAACAGCCAGATCGGAAAGGTAGATGAGAGAGACTCTAAGTGAGATGGACTGACGTGGTAACTGTCACAATGAACTTGAGCATGATCGAGATCATAAAGATGGTACAAGACAGGACAAGGTTCAAATAGATTTTCTCAGGGTAACTGATTCATAGTGAACTTTATAACAACTAACAACAATAGCTAATATAAGAAGAATCAATTCTTTTAATTGAAGCGTTGCTAGACAGTATTGAAAATATAAACCATGGACTAACAAAAGAACAAATAAATCTATCTTGGAGAAATTATATCCACAGAATTTTGTAGAAAGTGAAATACCATCTCCCATGTTTTGGGAGTATATTGACAGGAAAGGTTACTGCTTGGAAAAAAAGATATCACATTTGGAAAAATAGAGGACCATAAAGGTGAGGAAGATCTTCAATGTGATGGATTGACACAGAGGTTGCAATATTTGGCACTGTTATGGTAGCTAAAAGTTAAGAACGGCACAGGTTAAGACAAGGTTTCGATTTGTTCATAAGGTGGTTATATAGACAACTTAATGATACTTAAAAACATTTGTTCAATTGCATTTAGGCTTTATATAAAGCTATGGAACATTTTTAGGAAATTGGCATTATTTCCTCCCTTATTATATAAAAAAAAAAAATTCTGCCAAACTGCTAAAGAGATCATTTCTTTGTTTTTCAGGTTCAGTAATTTTAATCAAGACTTTTTGCACTTTTGATTCTTGTTGTTTTGTTTTATGTGCCATTAAGTCACTTTTGATTCATAGCAACCCTGTGTACAACAACCCTGAAACCTACTCTATCCTGTTTCAAATTTACTGTCTCTGACACCCCTACCCTAATTACCCCAGTCACAGTATCAATCCTTCTCATTGATGGTCTCCCTTTCTCCATCCCTCCACCTTTCTAAGCATGATATCCTTCTCCAAGGGTCCCTCCTTGCAACATGCCCAAAGTATGTCAGGCAAAACTTAAGAAAGCTTGCCTCCAAGGAACAGCCTGACTTCACCATCTCTAGGACAAACCTGTTGTCTCCTATGGATTAATTTTCTAGACTATAATGGTGGGGTTTTTAAAGTTGTTTGTTTTTAATTCATTCAGTGTTAAAATGAATTCATTCAGTGTTCACAATGAATGATTGTTTTTCCCCCTCTCTCTCCCTAGCTTCCCCCATCCCAGTTCACTTTACAATACACTTCTTATTCACACTGTCATACATATAATTCCTAATCATATATTCCTTTCAGACAGGTCTTCTCCTCATCTGTTCCAATACAGTTTTCATTACCTATCCACTCTTTTTCTATTCTCACCCATACCCCCCATGCCAGTCCTATTTTATAATAGCAGTATTATGCAGTTTGTCCATTTGTGATGGGTATATTTCACTCAGCATAATGTCCTCCGTGGTCACCCATAGTGTATAATATATTATGAGTTCATTATTTTTCAGTGCTGTGTAATATTCCAGTGTATGAGTTTACCATAACTTTTCTATTCATTTATTTTTTGATGGGCACTTGGGTTGCTTCCATATCATTGCAATCGTGAATAAGGCAGCAATAAACATGGGCATGCATGTATCTGTTTGAATTGTGCCTCTAGTTTCTTTAAGGTATATTCCCAGTAGTGGAATTGTTGGGCCAAGTGTTATTTCTATTTTCAATTTTTTGAGAAAATACTATACTTCCTTCTGTAATGGTTGTATCATTTTTACATTCTCACCAGCAATAAATAAGAGTTTCAATTTCTCCAAAACCTTGCCAGCATTTGTTGTTTGCTGCCCTGTTAAACTTTGCTGTTGTTGCTGAGGTGAGATGATACTTCATAGTTGTTTTGATTTGCATCTCTACGGTAACTGAGATTTTGAATATTTCTTGACATGTTTATTTGCCAATTTGGATTCTGGAGGCTAAGAGTCTGTAGTGTGTTTTTTTGTTTGTTTGGTTTTGATTTTTTAAATTTACTTGAAAGCTGGGTGTAAAGTGTTTTGGATGTTTTTTATTTTGTTAACCTATAGGTGTAAGCTGATTGGCTGTTTCTGATTTCAGTAACAATCAGCTGTGGCTTAGAAACCTCTTGCTTAAGCAATCAGGATTTCGTGGGTAGTCCTGTGTATTTAAAAGTTGATTTGGCCTGTGATCCTGGGCCTGGTGTTCATTGTGTTTGAGGGAAATATTGTTCTAAATGGTACAGCTCTTCTTGTCTGTCAGGTTGCTATACAGATACAGCTTGAGATCTGTGCCATTTCTGTGTCAAATACCATTTGGGTTACCCACAGTGGACAGGTTTTGGTGGAGCACCCTGACTAAGACAGACTGGAAAGCAGAATGGGCCATCTGCTTCCTAAATTACTGGCCTTTGAAAACTTTGTGAACACTAAATGAAGAGAATAGTTAGTATAATAATGTAGTGTTAAAGCAAAAATTGGAAATGGTTTATTTGCCTTTTGGATGCTTCTTTGTCCAAGTGTCTGTTCATATCCTGTGCCCATTTTGTGACAGAGTCGTTTACCTTTTTCTTATTGAAGTGCTTAAATATTCTATAAATTTATATCCAAATCTCTTATTATTGTTGTTAGGTGTCATATAGTCACTTGTGACTCATAGTGACCCTATGTACAACAGCACTATATCCTGCTCTATCAGAAGCCATCTTATTATCTCCAACACATCTAACCCCATTACCACAGTCACTTATTTACTCCATCTCATCAAGGGTCTTCCATTTTTGTGCTTATTAAATATTGCCAATCCCCACACCAAGAAAAAAATAAAAAACAAACAAACAAACAAAAAAACCAAAACAAAACAAAAACCCTGCACACAAAACTTCTCCAACAGAGTAATAAGTCAACCCATAGACTGAGGGGGTGCTGGGAGTGGGGGAATTGGCAATATTTAGTAAGATTTTTTTATAGGAAGTTATTTTATGACTTGTTAAATGTCTTCTTTGTTAATAATGTTCAAAGAGTCGCTATGAATTATCTATGACTCGACTGCACTTAACAACAACAACAAAAATATAGAAAGAGCACAGTTAGCCTAGTGGACAGAAAGCAATGCTACTAAGCCGATGATGGGAGATGTTAATCTGTGGCCCTCAGGTCTGGCTATAATTGATTTTGGTCAAACATTCTCCTAAGTGTTATAGCCCTGGTCTGTCCACTTGCTGTACAGAGGTAACTTGTGGTTGCTGTGATGCTGAACACTGTGACAAATGCGATAATGGTTACCCATGGTGAACAGTGTTTGGTGGAACTCCCTGATTCAAACAAGCTTGGAAGCAGGTGTGGCAGCCACTTCTGAAATAGCTTGCCTCTGGAAACCCTATGAACTTGGAGAAATAATGAAAGTTATAAAAGTGTTCAAGTCTTTCGTTCATAGGGTTGCTAAGAGTCATCTAT
>NW_006399808.1:14429691-14431100 GCF_000299155.1 Elephantulus edwardii | reverse complement strand
AAGTGGTTGTTCTCCAGATTTCTTGGCACAACTTGGTGAGCACATCCAGGGCAACATCTGTTATCTGAAATACTTCAATTGGTATGCCCTCTATTCCTGGGGCCTTATTTTTTGCTACTTCCTTCAAAGCAGCTTGAATGTCTTCCTTCATCTACAATTCATCAAACTACAATTTTACACAGTTTTTATTTTCTTATTAGTTTGTTTCTTCAGGTCACCAAAGGGACAAGACTTAAACTAAAACAGTTCTTTCCTCCTTGATTTCATATAAAGCAAAAGATTTTTCATGTTATAATTTTGTTGGGGTTTTAAAGGTACCATTTCTAACACTGTCAGAACACTACTTTTGTTTAGTACTCATAACATTTTCAGTGTTTTCCTCATTGCATTTTGAGGTGCTTAGTCAGTATCTTAAAAATATTTTTAATGAATGAAAACATAATGAATAAGCAGTTAATTAATTAAATTACTAGGAAATGCCTATGCTGTATTTGTTAGTTTGTATTTATTGGCTAAGTTGCAACACCCAGATACCAAACTGTTCATGACATTAGTTTGAAATTGTTTAGATCGTCACTTAACCATGTTTTACATTTTAAATATAATTTTAATATTTTAACACATACCATTAGCATGCTAATCAAAGCATAGCTTCATTTTCATTGTAAACTTACACAGTCACCATGTCAATCTATATTGCTGAGAATCTTCCTCTTCTCCGTTGACAGTAAACCTTCCCAAAACATGATAGTGTTTTCCAGGATTTGACTCCTAACAACACGTCCAAAGTTTTTAAAACAAATCTTCAACATCCTTGTTTCCAAGAAATGTCCGGGTCACATGTTCTCTAAGACAGAGTTGGCTTTTGTTTTTTCTTTTGACAATCCAAGGACTATTGAGTACTCTTGTGCAACACAGCAACTCAAAGACCACTAAGTTTTCTTTTGTCATCCTCTGCTATTGTTCAACTTTCAGATGTGTAGCAAATAAGCTAAAAGACTATGGAGTGGATCTGGCACACCTTTGTCTTTAAACATCAGCATTTGCCTTTGACATCAGCATTTTAGAGATGTCCTTGACAGCAGATTTTTACAAATGCAGTACATCTTTTGATTTTTTGACCACTGGTACTAAAGGTGTTAATTAAAAATCTAAGCAAGATGAAATCTTTGATAACTCAAATTTTTTCTCCAATACTATCAAGTTGTCTATTGGCTGAACGGTGGAGATTTCAATTTAATTTCTTCTTTCCCTACCCCTCATTCTTTTTTGTTATTATTATTATTATTGTAATGTTAATGAAGGGGTCATGGCTTAGAAGGGGTCGTGGTACTAGGGATAATGTTGCTGATGTTAGATGGATCTTGGCTGAAAGCAGGGAATACCAGAAGAATGTCTATCTGTGTTTC
>NW_006399808.1:14426621-14428571 GCF_000299155.1 Elephantulus edwardii | reverse complement strand
AACAACAACAACGTTAATGAAAGTTTACACATTAGTTGCGTTTTTTCCCCCATTCATAGATTGTTGTACATTTTCCCCCTCCTTTTTACTCCTTTTTCCCTCAGCTCACTTTGTAATGTAACTTCATGTTCTAGATTGTTAAAATCATGTATACAATTCCTAATCACACATTCCTTTCAGACAGTTCTTCCCCTCAACTCTTCCAGTGTAGTGTATATTATCTACCCTCTCTTTTCTGTTCTCCTCATCCTCTACGACAGTCTTATTTTATAAGAGGGTGTTATTCTATATGTCTTTTTGTGACTAAAGGTCCTCTGGCACCTTCTCAAAAAGGTGGAATTAGAGGCAGCATTTGATCCAGCTATCCCATTACTGAAAATATATCCTAAAGAAGTCAGAGCCTCAAACCAAACAGATATATGCAAACTCGCATTTACTGCCACATTAGCAAAGTGATGGGAGCAGCCCAACTGTCCATTAAAATATTAACAAATAGAAAAACTATTGTATATTCACACAATGGAATACCACAAAGTATGGAAAAACAATAAACTTGTCAAACACTATACAATTTGGTTGAGCCTGAATTTTAGTTTCCTGGTGTTGAGAGGAACTCCATATTGAAGGCTGCAATGTCTTACGTATATCAGAAGCATCTAGATTAAATAATTTTTATCTAAATTATTGAGTCATTATTGAGACAGTCATGATTGGTTCAGAAAGAATATAAAATTTATGCAGTGAAAAACTCAGAATTATTTTGTTCTACTTTCCTGGAAATTTTGTTTATTTTATATGTTTATTCCTGTGTAAAACAAAACAAAACAAAACAAAAATAAAAAAACCCAAACATTAAAATAAACCAACCCAAAAAAATCAATCATCTTGAGTTTTGTTTTATAGAAAAAGAAAAATATGTACAAGTAAAATGTGAACATTAAATTCCTTTATCTCTAAATAACATTAAATGAATACCAATCTGAGATTCCTGATATAAATGTTTTATGCAAATTAACACATTCTTCAGTTATTTGTTTAGGAATTATTTAAATCAACCAAAAACCAAAATGTAAATTTTGTTTTTAGCAAAATTAGAATAAAGCACCTTGAATATTTTGAAAATGTGCTAAAAACAGTTGCATTATTTTAAAAGTCTTACAATAAAAAATGTAATTGGAGAAAAACAAGGCTAGTTATCAAAGTTTGCCAAATTATTTGTCTGTTTTTTGAAATTGTGGCTTTTTCTGTGAGATTAAAAAATGGTGAAAGCTGAGGTAATATGGATGAGGGCATAAATCCAATAAGCTATATAAAAAGAAATAGATGTATCAATCCAATCCCTTGGAAGAGACGCATGTCTGTACCCATACCAAAAAAAGATGACTCAGGAAAATGTGGAAATTATCAAACAATATTATTATTGTCACATGGAAACAATATCTTGCTTGAGATAATTTAAAAATAATTGTAAACGTACATTGATAAGAATTTACCAGAAATTCAAGGATAATTCCTAAGAGCACAAGGTACAAAGGTAGCATATCACTGCTAAAATTAGATTTTGGCTATTGCAAAACATTGCTGTTGTTTTCATTACGTGTCATCAAATCATCTTCAACTCATAGTTGCCCAATGTGCAATAATTCTGAACTCTGCTCTACCCCGAGCCAGTCTCACAGTCTCTTATACACCTATCCCTTGTACTCCAAGTGCTTTGTCAATTCATCTCATCAGGATCTTCCTCTCCGCACTGTCCCTCCACTTTTCCAAACATGGCATCCTTTTCCAGGGACAAATTCCTTTTGGTCACACATCCAAAGTTTGAGAGACAGAGCTTCAGAATCTTGGCCTCCAAAAGCAGCCTGGTTTCACCCTCTCCAGCATAAACTTATTTGTTCTACTGACAATTCATGGTATAGTCAATACTCTTCTCCAGAACCACAACACAAA
>NW_006399808.1:14424564-14425496 GCF_000299155.1 Elephantulus edwardii | reverse complement strand
AATCTTTGTCTTCTTAATGTTGAATTTCAATCCATATTGATGATTATATTCCTTGACCTACAACAAATAGTTTAGGTCCTTCTCAATTTCAGTAAGCAAGGTTGTGCCATCCGCTTAACTTAGGTTGTTGATGAGTCTTTCTCCAGTCCTGAAGCCATACTCCTCCTCATAAAGTTAAGCTTCCCTAGTGATCTGTTCTGCATATATATTGAAAAGGTATGGAGACAAGATTCATTGCTGATCTATTCATTTCCTAATTTCAAATCACTCAATTTTTCTTTGCTCTCTTCTTAAGACTGCTTCTTGATTCACGTATAGGTTTCACATGTACACAATCAGGTGTTCTGGTATTCCCATTCTTCTCAAGGCCAGCCACAATTTGTTGTGATTCAAAGTGCTAAAGGGCAATGATGTAGGTCTAGAAACTAAGGTGTACCTGATTCAGGCCATGGTCTTTACAATTACTTACTATGCATCAAAGAGCTAAGCAGTGACCAAACACGACAGAATAATAATTGATGTCTTTGAATTGTGGTGCAGGAAAAGAGTATTGAATATACCAAAGACAACCAAGGGAAAAAAACAGTCCATCTTGAAGAGGGTGAAACCAAACTGCTGCTTGGAGGTATGGATTTTGAGGCTCTGTCTGACATACATTAGGCATGTTTCCAGGATGGACAAATCCTTGGAAAAGCACACCATTCATGGAAGGGAAGAGGGACAGCACAGGAAAGGAAGACCCTATATGTGATGGATTGACACAGAAACTGGGGAAATCAGGTTAGATATTTCAGAGGCAGTAAGATTGACTCAGGATAAATCAGGTTTCAGAGTTACCGTGCATAGGGTCGTATTGATTGCACATAACAAGAACAACAACATTTATGAAAATATGTAAGCCAGGAAATTCATACCTCATGTTTTCTTTTTTT
>NW_006399808.1:14421755-14422709 GCF_000299155.1 Elephantulus edwardii | reverse complement strand
CTTCAAACTCTCTCAATTCTTTTTGCTCAGTGTGGGGAAAGCTCTTTCTCTTATCCTAGATCCAGAGCTGTTGATTATTTGAAGACCATGTGTCTGTAGTTAAGATAGCTGGAGACTAAAAGGGACCAAGATAATTATTTTAAAAGCCAACTTTAGCCTAACACCGTACTTATTTTGCATAGCTAATTTCTGATTTGTTCATCCGTATCAAACCAGTAATTGGAAGGATTCCTGAAGAATCTTCTGCTCATCTTGGAAATTTTGAGAATCTGCATCTACAAACAAAGTCAAGTCCAGAGCTCCAGAGCAAGGAATCAGCTATCACTTCTTAAAACAAAATTCGTTGCTATTGCATCAGAAAGGGATAATAGCTGATCCTCCAGCATATTTTCAAATGTAGTAAATATCAAAGCAGCAGATTCTTCATTTTTCTCCCACAGAGGCACTAATGGACTTGAGTAGCCATAGAGGTATCATTATTAGGCTAAAGTGTATAGAAAAACTATGCTACCAGAAACTCCCCAGGACTTTACAAGCTAAAGATGCTGGATTTTATTATTCATGAAAATGCAAGTTATTGAAGGATTTCTAACAAAGGATGATGAAGATGAGAATATGAATATATTTGAATTGAGAAAATACTTACTTGTTAGAAAAGGAACAGGAGCAGAATTAGAGTATGTAAGGTTAAGTGAAAATCAGTATATTGGTGACAGATGATGATATTTCCAACTAGGAGAGTTATACATTCAAGAGTAGAGGACACATTCAAGAGAAATGTAGCAGCAACCTAATCTGATGAGGCACTGCATTAGGCAGAAGGACAGTGAAATAGAGAAAATTAATAGAATAATCTGTCAACTAGTGTTGACAGAGGATGGTCAATACTGTATTTCACTTGAATAGGCCTGAAAAAAAATATAATGTATGATTCCTTGATTTTTTTGGAAGCAG
>NW_006399808.1:14415131-14415674 GCF_000299155.1 Elephantulus edwardii | reverse complement strand
TCTAGAGACTAATGTGCACCTGATGCAGGCCGTGGTCTTTGCAATTACTTGCTGAATCAGAGCGTTGGACAGTTATTAAAGACAACAATGAGTTATGATTCTGGAGATAAGACTTCAACATATCATGGAAAAAATAGGCCTGATTTAGAGAGGGTGAAGCCAAGTTTCTTCTTGGAGGCTAGGATTTTAAGTTCCATATTACATACAATGGGTATGTGGCCAGTAATGACCAGTCTTTGGAGGAGGACATTATTATCAGAAGGGTAGTGGAACAGTGCAGGAGAGGAAGACAGTGGACGAGATGGATTGATACAGTAACTGGGAAAATTTGTATTGATATTGAGCATACATATTTTGAAAACTAAGAAATCCCAAGCGACACACAGTAAAATCCTTAAGAACTTGTTCCAAGGACCTAAGGTTCCACTTTATTTGAAAAAGTTGAAAAGGAATTCTCTTTTCCGCAATGTCTCTGAATGGATTCCTTGCCAAACCTGGTATTTGCCGATTCAGCCAGATATAAAGTCATGATAGAAAAAAAAA
>NW_006399808.1:14412157-14414411 GCF_000299155.1 Elephantulus edwardii | reverse complement strand
TTCTTATAATCCCCATCTTAATGTGCACAGAGATGTGAGAAAGCTGCAATATGGCCAAAAGAAATCGCTTCAACAGACACTTTTTGTAACTAACATTATAGAAAATTTTAATAAGCAGAATAAAATTATTAGTTTTTAAAGAAACATAGTACTGAGCCAGTGGTAATGAAAAAAAAAAGATACTAAACATAAGTAACAGAGACAAGATAAAATACAGAGTGTATTGTAAAAATACTGTTCTGAAATAATCCTTGGGAAAATTATTATCCTTTAAATTTTTAGAATTGGAAATGGAGAGACTATGAAATCCTAGTAATTTAGGGAAATTTGGCTGAGTCCCTTCTTCTACAAACAGAATGTTTCACATTCCTGCCCTGGATATCTCTAACTCTTGGCTCTAATGTCTGTAAAAGAGAGAGACTGAATTTTTACCTGCAACTAAAACTTCAGTTTTAGCTTTTTGGTAGCTCCCTTAAAAATTTGCCACATATATAATAAGTTTATACTTTTTTATAAAAGTTTGAAAGACTAAAGAGAAGGATTATGAATTTATTTCTATCAATCCTTTATAATTGTAGTATTTGAAGTTCATTGGTTTTTTGTTTTGTTTTGTTTTGTTTGTTGTTATGTGCTGTCAGGTCGACTACCACTCATAGCGAAACTATGAATCTGATCCTTGCACTATCCTGAGTCAGCCTAACCTGATTTTATTGCGACAGTCATTGTGTCAGTCTATCTCATCCAAGGTCTTCCTCTTCTACATTGACCCTCTACCCTTGCAAGTATGATGCCCTTTTCCAAGAATGATCCCTCTTTGAGAGAAACAGTATGCCCAAAGTATGTGTGATGGAATTTCAAAAGCCTCCCTTCCAGGAAACAACCTGATTTCACTTTCTCTAGGACAGACCTATTCTCATGGTAGTGCATGGTATGTTCAGTACTCTTTCCCAGAACCACTACTCAAGCATTGTTATCTTCTGCCACCTTTATTCTTTTTCCAGCTCTCAGACGCATAGCAAACAAACAGGAAGACAATGGCCTGGATCAGGTACACCTTAGTCTCTAAATTGAGAGTTTTGCTTTTTAGCAGTCTGAGGAGATCCTTGACAGTGGATTTTCCCATATGCAACTCATCTTTTAACTTCCTGACTGCCAGTGCCAAGAGTGTTGGTTGTAGATCCAAGCAAGATTAAATCATTAACAATAGCAATCTTTTCTCCATCTGTGACAATACCTTTGGCTCAGTGGTGAGGATATTTGTTTTCTTGATGTTGAGATGCAATCATATTGAAGACTATAATCTTTGACCTTCTGCAACAAATGCTTCAAGTCTTCCTTAGTTTTGGGAAGAAGGTTGTGTCATTTGTCTAACACAAGTTATTGATGAATCTTCCTCCAATTCTGATGTTACGTTTTTCTTCATAAATTCCAGCCACGCAAATGATCTTTTCTGCATATAGATTGAAAAGTTACGGAACTTCAGTACCAGGCCTCATTCTCTATAAATTACCTTTATAGAAAGGAGATTAGCAAAAGAAGAAAAATTAATACTTTCATATTGGTCATTTTTGCCAACAGAAGTGAACTTTAATAGGCAATTTGTCTTTTTTATTTTCTCCTGTGGGAATTCTAATAAATAAAAATATCTCAATCTGGTTTTAATAATAATTATGCATGGTTTTATATATATCAATATATGAGTTTAAAACATGTAGCAGGTGAATAATTAAGTCATTAATAGTGCAATAAGAGATCATCAACTCTTCATAGACAAATTCAAACTGAAGCTAAGGAAAATGGAATCAAATCAACAAGATTAAAAATTTGACCTCTAGTCTATCACACATGAACTTTAAAACTATCTCAAGAATAGTTTTGAGGCCTTGGACATTTATGAATGAAGGTTAGATGAGCTGTTGGAGGCTATAAAACAATCGTACATTAAGCATGTAAAAGATCTTTACAAAGAAAGAGGAGAAAGAAACATCAAGATGGATGTCAGAAAAGACTCTAAATATTGTACTAGAATGCTGAGAAGCCAAGACACAGGGAAGGAATCAGGAAGTTAAAGAGATGAACAGATTTCAAAGGACAGCTCAAGAAGAGAAAGAACAGTATAACAATGAAATGTGTAAAGAGCTGGAGTCAGAAAATCAAAATAGATAAACTCACTCTATTTCTTTTTATAAAACAAATATTTATTTATTTTATTAATTTTAATAAACACAGAGATCTTGGATTTCCATTTACTCAT
>NW_006399808.1:14409776-14411972 GCF_000299155.1 Elephantulus edwardii | reverse complement strand
CTGAAGAAAAACAAGCCTCAGGTGCTATAGACAGCATATTGAATTATCTTGAAAGCATCAAAAGAAGATAGGAGTACACAAATCATTGTATAAAAAAAAAGACTTGCACAGAAGAATTTCATAAAACAACATATAATGAAAAGGTAATTGTGATGAAGGAGGAAGTTCAAGCTGGTTTGAAGGAATTGGCAAAAAAATAAGGCCCCAGTAATTGGCAGAATACCAGGTTACATATTTCAACACACAGACGCATCCCTGGAAGTTTTCGCCAACATGTGCCAGGGAATCTGAAGAAAAATTACCTGGCCTATGGAATGGAAGGGATCCATATTTATTCTCATTAGAAAATGAGGAAATAAATCATGGACTGTTAAGAAAACGAACAGGTTCATCCTGGAGAAGTTTAAACCAGGCTGCTCCTTGGAAGCAAGGTTTCTGTAGCTTCATCTGACATACTTTGGACAGGTTGCAAGGAGAGACTAGTCCTTGGAGAAAGATGCCATGCTTTGAAGGGTAGAGGAACAGACAGGACAGGAAGACCCTATGAGGTGGATTGATTCAGTGACTAAGGTAATGGGGGTAGTTGTCTTGGAGACAGTGAGATTGCTACAGGATAGAGCAGGATTTAGTGCTGTTGTGTATAAGGTCGCTATGAGTCACAGGCAATTCGACAGCACATAACAGCAACAACAAAACAAGGCACCAGTACTTGGAGAAGGACATCATGCTTCGAAGGATGGGAGAACAGCACAAGAGAGGATGATATTGGAGAAGATGGACTGACACAGTTGCTTGGGTAGTAATAGAAGGTACATTAGAGACAGTGACATTAGCTCAGGAAATGACAAGGGTTCAGAGCTTCTCTCTATAGGATTACTAATGACTCGATAGCATATAACAACAACAAAAACAATAAGGTTTCTAAATTTGTGCCTTTTTTTTTTCTCTCTTATAATCATCAGCATTTTGAGTTGCATTGCTAGGTCTCTGACCCACTTCGAGTTTTTATACATTGTGTGATATATCCAGTTTTAAGTGGGTAGATATCCAGTTTTGGCAGCATCATTTACCCATTTAATGGGTTTTGTTTTCTTGACTAATATCTGTTGACTATAAGTACATCGGTTGATTTTTAGGTTCAGTTCTATTCCATTGGCCTATATGTCTGTTGGTGTGCCAATATCACGTTATTTTGATAACTATGGCTGTGAGATAGATTTGAATTCAGGGAGAACATGCCTCCTACTCCATTTTTGTTTTTCAAAAGAGCTTTACTTATGTTGGAGCTTTCTTTTCTGAATTAAACCGGAAATTGCTTTTTCTATCTGTTTGAGTAATGGATTTGGTATCTTTATTGGGATTGCATTGAACTTGCTTTTTTTCCCCTCTCTTTTGCTTGTTTTTTGAGATTACGTGTCATCAAGTTGAGTATGAGTCATAGAATCGCTGTAAACAACAAAGTTGAACCCTGTTCTATCTTATGTAATCTCCATCATTTCTGACATACTTAAGCATATTGCAGCAGTAACTGTCAATCTGTCCAGTTGAGGGTTTTTCTCTTTTTAGGAAATCTTCCAATTTTGCAAGCATGCTGTCCTTCTCCAAGTAATACCTTCTAACAACATATGGCCAAATTATGGTAGACAAAACTTTTCATCTTTTTCTCCAAGGAGCACTGTGGCCTTCATCAAGACATATCTGTTTGGTTTTTTGGCAGTCCATGGCATACTCCATGCTTTTCTCCATTCTCAGAGCTCACAGTTATCAATTCTTCTTCTGCCATCCTTATTGTCCAACTCTCAAATATATAGCAAGTGATTGAAAAGGATTGCCGTTTTCAGTTTAGTCTTCCTATCCACGAATAGAAATATTTTCCATTTAGTTTCATCTCTAATTGTTTCTTGTAGTAGCTTTGTAGTTTTCCTTATAAAAGGCTTCTGTATTTCTGATTACAATTATTGCCAAGTATGTCATCTTGTGGTTGACTATTGTAAATGGTAATAGTTTCTTCTCCATGTTTTGTTACCGTAGAGAAATCCAGTTTACTTTTGTATGCTGATCTCATTTCCTGCCACTCTACTAAATATGTCTACTAGGTCAGACAGGTTTGTTTTGTTTAATCTGAGTTTTCTGTATACAATACTATATTGTCTGTGTACAGTAACAATTTCACCACTTATTTGCCAATTTGGAAGC
>NW_006399808.1:14407100-14408721 GCF_000299155.1 Elephantulus edwardii | reverse complement strand
GTAACCTTGAACTGTCTGCCTCCAAGATTACAGCACAGCTTCTTTACACTAGGCCACTAGAACTCATTTGCCCATGAAACTATTAAAACAACTTGAGCTTGGTTTTCTTTCTTCAATTCTTTTTGTCTTGAAAATATTATGTGTATTCTTCCCTTTTGATTTCTGAGTCTTGGTCCCTACACATTTCATTATAATATTGTACTCTGTCTTCTTGAAAACACAAGAAAGATGTCATATAAAGGATAGGAAATGAGACATAGGGGCACAGGAACATGAGTGTGTGTTTGGAAGGGCAAGAGAAAGAGAGAATAGAACATTGTCCCAGAGCAGAAAGCAGATAATGATCTTGTAGTACAGAGACATGGTGCCTCTAGAGCCACACTAGCAATAAGAGGTTCATTTATTCCTTGTTGACTCACAGATTCACAATTAGGGCACTGAGAATGGAATTTATTACAGAAGTAAGTTGCAGACTGGGGAGGCATAGAAATATCACAGTGAATATCCAAGTTTTAGCCCAGCAGTCCCAAGGCATAGTTCCTCAATTAGTCCAGGATCTGGTTTCAGTTATTCCTTCCATCATCAAATACAAAATTAACAATATCCTTAACTGTAGCCAGCATAAATGTAAGAAGCCTCACATCACAACCTGTCACAGTTTCCCCACAGCAATCCCACATTCCCTTCAATAACATCATCAGGGTCTTTCCACCAGAGTCTCACTCTTTAGCAGAGTTTTGCTCCAGTCTTTCTCAAGTCTTACTGCCACAAGTCTTCCTATTCAATGTGGAAAGTGATCTCTTCTCTCTCTCTCTCTCTTCTCTCTCTCTCTCTCTCTCTCTCTTTCTCTCTCTCTTCTCTGAGTCCCACAGCTGTTGATAATTTGCAAGACCATGTGTCTGTAGTTAAAGGGTAGCTGGAGGCCAATGGTGGCTAAATGTAATGTCTATAACAAGCTACCTTTAGGCTAACACTATAGACATTTGCTTTTGTGTTACTGAATATGCAAATAATTTAATTTCGTGAATAATAACAAATTATAGATATTGAGAAAAATTGGACTCCCAGTGCAATTAATTTTGCTCAGGAGAAATCTATACATAGTTCAAGAAGCAGTTGTCTGAAAAGAATGAGGAAGTGCTAAATGGCTTAAAGTCATAAAGGTGTGCATCAGAGTTGTATCTTTCTATATACCTATTATCTATCCGCAGAGGAAATAATTGAAGAAGCCAGACTGTATGAAAAAGAATATGGCATCAAAGTTGACTCATCAAGAACCTATGTTAGGCAAATAACACGATTTTGCTTGCAGAAAGTGAAGAAAAATCATTTAAAGAAGAAGATAAAAAAAACAACAAAAAACAACTACAGCCTTTATTATGAGTTATTCCTCAACAATAGTGAAAATCTTGCCACTGAATCAGTATGCAGCATTATTATGGAGAACAGCCTGAAGTAGTCAAAGATTTAATTTGACTTGTATCCACAAACCATGCCATGGTGGCAACAGTCAAGAAATACAAATCCATGCTGCCTCTTGGAACTTTGTTGTAAGGACTTCTTTGAAGTGCTAAAACCAAATCATGATATTTTCAAATTGCTTTTTCTATATTTGCAAGTT
>NW_006399808.1:14402685-14403178 GCF_000299155.1 Elephantulus edwardii | reverse complement strand
ACTACAGAATAGAACTATTTCATGCTGTTTCTTTGGCTATAATCTTTGGAAATCAAATCATCAGGGCTTTCCTCTTCTGTGACTCTGGGTGGATTTGAACTGCCAACTATTTTGCTTCTAGTTGATCACAAACATATCACCCAGAAATCACTTCCTGGCAACATGGTTACTGTATTAATACCATTTTAATAAAATGACAGGGATGAGTAATAGTAACTCATCAAAGATTTCACCTAGAGATTATAAGAAGTACTATTTTAATGCATTTTTATGTCTTTTTGTTCTCAGTGGCGAGAAATAATCACTTACATGTAACAGGATACTTTTAACATACAATGTATGATATTTAAAATTTAGTAATGTGATTTACAGGCATTCTTTTGCATCAAAGAAAATTTTATTATCCTATTTATAGTTTTCTAGCAAAGCATTTGTGTAAATTTATTTTTCAATTCAAAGATGACTATGCAATGACAATGTTGTTGTTGTTGTT
>NW_006399808.1:14399184-14402155 GCF_000299155.1 Elephantulus edwardii | reverse complement strand
AAGTTCATAGGGTTTCCAGAGGCAAGCTATTTCAAAAGTGGATGCCACTCCTGCAATGACAATAGTAAAATTTAAAAAGATGGATTAAATGAATAATGAAATATTATAAGGTGGTAAAGATGTTAGATTATATATGCTATCAGTTTGCTTAACTGTGTTCTAAATGAAACATTTCCAGCATATCATTTTATTATGGTGTTTTTTGTTTTTTTTTTGTCTTTTAATGTAAAACTCACTGTCACATGGCAAAGCCCTAACGCTTTATTTAATGGCATTTAATGAAAATATGTTTTCCAAAAGTTCCATTTCTGTCCTTGAAATGTCATTTTTTGTGTGTTTTTAAAATAGGCCTCTTTGTTTACTTGGCAAGAGATTTAGATGTTATAATATTTCACGATCAGGTTGTCCTTCATAAAAGATGTGTATAATTTTATTAATACCAATCCATGGTGATATTTCACTCATAACCTGAATAGTACATATGGATGTCAACTGCCTCCTTGGGTAATTATTATATTTAGATCTGGGTCATTCCTTTACCCTCACAATATGATAGGACAGGAAAATACATCACAAATAGTAAGGGCTAGATTTTACGCACAAATAAGAAGTCTGTGTAATAAGAAACTATGTTTTATTTTGAATAACCATCTACATAAGTTAGTTTGTAAATAAACTAACTTCATCAAGGGATAAGACAGTTATCAAGGAATTAAAAGAAAAATCTCTTTATTTCTACTCTCCTTTTCTTTTCCCCCTCAATTCAAGTGCAAAAGCACTGTATCACTTACATTAACTGCTTGCCCTTGGTGTCAGAAATAACTTATAACTGACCCTCCCAGTTGATTAAGAGGCTGAAAATTGCCCTGGAGGATATCTCCCTCAGAAAAGCTGGTGATTTCAAATTGTCTGCCTTTGGTTCATAGAACAAATCCTAACACATTATTTTTAAGTGCTGTTCGTTTGAGAATGACTTGTAGAGACCTTATCAGCAACATATATGAATCCTGTCCTATCCTGTGCCGTCCTCACCACCTCTGATACACTTGAGCCTGTTGCTGTAGTGACCATATCAATCCATTTTGTTGGGGGTTTTCTTTAGCTGACCCACGACCCTTTCTAAGGAATGACTTCTAGCAATATATCTAAAATATGCGAGATGAAACTTTTATATCCTTCCTCCAAGGAGCTCTCCACCTGTACCTTTTCCAAGACATACCTGTTCATTCTTTGGACAGTTAATGGGATATTCAGTACACTTCTCCAACATTTACAATTCAAAGACATCAATTCTTCTCTTCACTTCTCCATACTCACGATCCACCAGAATTCCCTTGCTTAATCATTACTGCCCCATTAAAAAAAAAGGGAGAGAGAGAGAAAGTGAGAGTCACTATCTGAGCCTCTTAGGCTCTTTGAAATAATATACATTAATGTCTTACTCATATAATAATAGCTTTACTAATTATTGTTCTAGTAAATGACAAATTCTGTCTCATGGGTCAGTGAGAATTGACATAAAATAATGAATATTTGCATGTATTAAAAGTGTATTTTAAGTAGTTGATGATATGGAGATTATTCTGTGTAGCTTTCATTAGTAGGCACAGAAACTGTATTTTAAATAGCTGTTCAAATAAAAAGAATTGAGTTTTTGTGCTGTGGTATTGGAGAAGAGCACTGAACATTCCATGGATGGCCAAGAAAACAAACAGATATATCTTAGAGAAGATGAAGCCAGAGTGCTCTTCAGAGGCAAGAATGATGAGGCTTCACTTCACATACTTTGGACAAGTTGCTAGAGGGTGCTATTCCTTGGAGAGGGACATGATGTTGGGAAGTGTGGAGGGTCGGTGAAGTAGAGGAAAACCCTCAAACAGGTGGATTGATATGGTGATTGTTGCAATGGGCTTTTGTGTGTCAAGAAGGGTGAGGATGGCACAGGATAGAACAGGGTTCAGATCTTTTTTTTATAGAGTCACTATGAGTCGTACTTGACTCGACGGCACCTAACAACAATTACTTATATATACATATACATATACATATACATATACATATACATATACATATACATATACATACATACATATATATATACAGATTACATTTACCAAGGATGACCACATCAATTAAAATGTATTTATAATATGATACACATTCAGTTTAGCCAAACTATTTTTCTTACTTGAGAACATTTAAACTACAATAGTGAAATGTTTAGATTTCCAATAAATGTCACACACTAAGCAGGCAAAATATAAAAAGCATTAGTCATCACTTTAACCTGTAGTGTAGTTTTCTGGGCAGGTGCTGGTGAATTTTCCATTATAACTCTAGCTTTCATAGAATTTTAGATATGTGATTTTATTTAAGCACTATAATAAAATGCCAAGGTAATTTATATATTGTTCCAAAGACAAGAAATACATACATACGTGGTATGTGGTCTATACCTTATTAGGTCTCAGTCTTTGTTAATACTGCTTATATTAATCAAATGAAAATTTGAAATCAGGTACTCTATATTTAATATAAATTCATGTGGTTGCCTATAAAGAGGACTCAATGGGAACTGAGGTAATTAGGCATAACATTTAAATATTAAAATTATTTACATTTCACAATTATTTTTTTATTATTGCATTATTATCCCTATTTTTTAGGATGTGAACAGTTAGTCCACAGAAGTTAAGTCGGTTGTCAATGCTGGACTTGGAATACTAAACATGTACAAAGTGAGTCTAATCTATAGTCCATTGTTCACCATTAACACAATATTACTATATTGATAGTTTTTATGTGTCTTTAGGATAACTCTTTGTGTAGAAATCATTCCTACGGCTCTAGTTAATAGTGTTCTTTTCTACAAATGATAATAAAACATTTGTTATCAATCTTGTATAAGTTAACAGAAAACAATCATATCTGCTGTCAGGGACCTATCCAGAGTTCTGAAAAACAACCAGAT
>NW_006399808.1:14394095-14398189 GCF_000299155.1 Elephantulus edwardii | reverse complement strand
CATAGGGTCGCTATGAGTCGCAAATGACTCGACGGCACATAACAACAACAACAACAATGCAGGCCATGCTCTTTCAATTACTTGCTATGCATCAGAGAGCTGAACAGTGACTGAGACTAACAGAAGAAGAATCGATGCCTTGAAATTGTGGTGCTAGAGAAGAATACTGAACATACCATTATCTTCCAAGGAAACAAGTCTGTTGTGGAGAGGGTGAAATCAAGTTTCTCCTTATAGGCTAGGATTTTGAAGGTCCATCTCACATATTTTGGGCACGTGGCCAGGAGAGATTGGTCGTTGGAGAAGGATAGCATGGTTGCATGAATGGAGGGACAGGGTAGCAGAGGAAGATCCCAAATGCGATGAATGGATACAGTAACAGGGGCAATGGATATATGTCTGAATTAGTGAGACTGGCTTAGGACAGGTCAAGGTTCAGAGCTACTGTACATAGGGTCACTATGGGTCACAGGCAAATTAACGACATATAACAACACAACAGTATATTGGATTGGAAGGCCAGGGAGCACTATTTATACTTCTCACTTCATTTTTGTTTTTCACAAGTGATTTGTTTATTTGGAGTCTTAATTCTCTCCAAATAAATTTTATAATTTCTCTTGATCTACTTGGAAAATGAATTTGGTATTTGAATTGGGATTGTACTGAACATGTAGATTGTGTTTGGTAGGATTGTTATTTTCACAATATTGAGTCTTCCTATACGTGAACAGGGTACATTTTCCCATTTATTTAGGTCTTTTATTGTGTTTCAGAGAAATGTTCTATACATTTATTTGTACAGGTCTTTTGTCTCTAGTTAAGTTCACTCCAAGTGTCTCAATTTGTGGTTGACTATTATAAATTATATTGCTTTATTGGTTTTCTTCTCTGAGATCTAGTTGTTACTCTAGAGAAATTTCACTGATTTTTGGATCTTGATCTTACATCCTGCCACTTTACTAAATTAGACTACTAGCTCTAATAGTTTCGTGTTTTGCATTGTTTTGTTTTGTTTCGTTGAGTCCTTGGGGTTTACTGTATACACTATCATATTATCTGCATATAGCCACAGTTTAATTAGCTTTTTGCCGATCTAGATGTCTTTTATTTTCTTCTCTTGTCATATTGCCCGATCAAGTGCTTCCAATATAAATTTCAATAGATGTGAAGATAGTGGGCATTCTTGTCTGATCACTATTCACAAGGAAAATGCTTTTAGTCTTTCTCAGTTGAGAATATTTGCTCTTGGTTTTGCATATATATTTTTTTCACTGTGTTGAAGACATTCCCTTCTATTCCAATATTGCTGAGTGTCTTAATCAGGAAAAGGTGTTGGATTTTATCAAATGCATTTTCTGCATCAATTGCCAAGATCATATGGGTTTTCTTATTTGCTTTGTTAATGTCATGAATTAACTTTGTTTTTCTTTTGATAAACCAACCTTGCATACCTATTCTGAATTCCACTGGGTCATGATAAATTATTCTTTTGATGTGTTTTTGGATTCTATTGGCTAGGGTTTTGTTAAAGTTTTTTGTTTCTTTATTCATGAGAGATATTAACCCATAGTTTTCTATTTTTGTGATATTTTTTGCCTGGTTTTGGTATTAAGGTTATGCTTGCTTAATAGAATGTCTCTGGGAATGTTCCTTCTTTTTCTATTTTTTTAAAAGAATTTAAGTAGAATGGGTGATAAATCGTCTCTAAAGATTTGGTAGAATTCAGCCATGAATTTTCATCTGGAAAAGGACTTTTTTCATAGAGAGCTTTTTTGTGACCTACTCAATATTTTCTTTTGTGATGAGTCTGCTCAAGAGTTCTACATCTGACAGTGTCAATCAGGGTGGAACGAGTTTCAAGGAAATTTGTTCATTCCCTCTTAGTTTTCAAATATATCAAAGTATAGCCTTTCCATAATATTCTGATATTATAGATTTCATTTCTTCTGGTTCTTTTGCGAGGTCTTCTTTGTCACCAAGGTTTATTTTTCTTCTCCTTTCCCCCCATTTTGTTGAGTTTGCAAATGGTTTGTTCTTCTTCTTGACCTTTTGAAAGTGGTTTTAATTGTTTTTCTGTTTTCTATCTCATTGATTTCAGCTCTTGTTCTTATGATTTCCTTTCTTCTAGAGGCAGTGGGTTTAGACTGTTGTTTTTTTTTTCAGTTCTTGAAAATGTGCTATGTATGCACACTTTAGAAGAAAGTGAATTAAGTTTATTTGGGTGCAGCACTCGAAATATAGCCACAAGGCTGAATTGGCTGAATGTATAATTTAGATCTTCTGCATCTTTAAGTTTCTTTTGAGTTGACCTATCCTTTGATGAGAGTGGTGTGTTAAAGTCTCCCACAAGTATGGTGGTGCTGTCTATTTCTTTCTTCAATTCTGTTAACAGTTGTTTTATGTATAAAGCAGGTCTATCATTTGTTGCATAGATGGTGACCAATGTTATGTCTTTTTTTAATGTTATGTCTTTTTGATCTACTGTGTCTTTAATCATTACATAGTGCTCTTCCTCATCTATTATGGTGTTTTTCATTCTGAAATCTGTTTTATCAGAGATTAGTATTGCCACGCCTGCTTTTTTGTAAATGGCATTTCCTTGATATTTTCCCCCAGCCTTTGATTTTGAGTCTTTCTCTTCATTTCTTAGATGCATATCTTGTAGACAACATATTGATGGACTTTTAAAAAAATTTATATGCTACTCTTTTCCTGATTAGTACATTTAGTCCATTCAAGTCAATTGATTATTGACAGGCCAAGTTTTATCATTGCCATTTTGCTGTTTGTTTTTTTTTTCCCCCTTTGTTGTTGTTTCTTATTACTATGGTCCATATATTTTCATTTGGTGTCACTGTGTAAAGGACTTCCCTTAAAAGTTTTTGTAGATTTGGTCTTATTTTCACAAATTCCTTAAGTTCCTTCTTTTCTGCAAAGGATGTTCTTTCTTCTTCATATTTAATGGACAGCTTTTCTGAGTACAGGATCTTCAGCTGACAATCGTTTTCTTTCAACTTTTTTTTTTTATATTTAAAATTAGCCTTCTGGACTCAGTTTAGATGATCCCAATCTTGTTGGCAACATCCAAAGCATCATAATCAGGAGCAAGTCAAACATAGTCCTTCTTCTCTCCCTCAGGCCTAATCAAAGTGTTGATCTTGGCCACATCAATGTCATAGAGCTTCTTTACAGCTTGTTTAATTTGATGCTTGTTGGCCTTGACATTCACAATGAACACAAGTGTGTTGTTATCTTCTATCTTCTTCATAGCTGACTCAGTGGTCAGGGGAAGTTTGACGATGGCATAGTGATCAAGCTTGTTTCTCCTGGGGGCGCTCTTCCGGGGGTATTTGGACTGCCTTCGGAGTCTCAGCGTCTTAGGCCGTCTAGGCCCCCGGAAGGTGGGTGACGTGCGGATCTTCTTTTTTTTTGGCTGTGGATGCCCTTCAGGACTGCCTTCTTGGCCTTTAATGCCTTTGCTTTGGCTTCAGTTTTGGCAGGGGCAGGGGCTTCGTTCTTCGCTTTTGGCGCCATCTTTGTAGAAAGGCTCAACTTTCTATATATGTCATCCCATTGTCTTCTTGCTTTGCTGGTTTTTATTGAAAAAACAGAACTTAATCTAATTACTTTTCCTTTGTAGGTGTCTCTTTGTTTTCTAGTGCTTCTTTCGGTATTCTATCTTTACCTTTTATTTTGGAGTATTTGACTATAATATGGCTCGATTTTCGCTTTTTTGGGTCTAGTCAATGTGGAGTTCATCGATCTTCCTGAATGTGGATTTCCTCATTCTTCAAAACATTCAGGAAGTTTTCTTCTAGGACCTCTTCTACAATTTTTTTTTAAATTATTTCCCTAACCCTCTCACATTCTGGAATTCTAAAGATATGTTGTTGTTGTTGATTGCCTTCAAGTCATGCATGACTCATAGTGACACTATGAACAAAAGACGTGAAGCCCCTTCTACAACTGTCGATATTTAACAAAGTTCACATAGATTCCGGAGGCATGTTATTTAGGGAATGGATGCCATTCCTGCTTCCAAAAGCATATGTATGTTATTCCTTTTGATGTCATTACACATAATTCTAATT
>NW_006399808.1:14391890-14393625 GCF_000299155.1 Elephantulus edwardii | reverse complement strand
CCACTGCAATACATTTTTTTTTTTTTTTTTTCTGGCTCCTAGTGGTTTCCTTTGTTTCTTCCATCATTTTCATCTTCCATAGCTGTTCAAAAAAACTCATCATAAATATATTTTTTTTCTGATTCTCTACTTCTAGGTTATTTCCTTTTTTTATGGTTTTCATTTTGTCTTCCACATTTGTGCTTTCTTTCATAGCTGTTAAAATGTCTCCATATCTACATACATAATTTGTCTTTTTACTCTGAGGTATTCATGAAGTCTGTAACATTCTCTGCATTTTAAAAAGAAGGTTTAATTTGAGTTTTCACAGTGCTCTATGTTGTTGGCTGCTTTATCAACATTATTTGAAGTTTTTCTTGATAAGTGCTAGGTTATTTCTATTGTGTTTGTAAATGTTGTTGTTCATCCTTGTATTTATTGTGTCACTAAATATTTGCCAAATTAAAATGTTCAATCTATGGGGTAAGCCATTCATTTCACTGTTAGTTCTTTCTTAGAAAATTTGCCATTCCCAATGTCCTTGAGTTTATCTCTTCTCTGCACTGTAGCCCTGTAGGAAACTCGCCTTGATGTAGCCCCATGTTGCCAATTCAATAGTCCTCCTTCATGTATGAAGTGGCTGAGTGATGTGAGATCAGGTGCTCTACTCAAGCAGTTTCACATGTACCTTTTCTCCTGAAGCTTAAATTTTCTTATGTTTCTGGAGTGCTACGAGATCGGAGATCAGGACCTCTAGCTCATGGAGCTTGTCTTTATTCAACCCTCCCTCTCACAGAGAGGTAAGAAAATTCTTTCCTCTGCTTATAGCTCTGTGTCCTAAAGTTTCTTGTCCTATATGGCTCCTGGGATGGCTCCGCAACTGTGGAGGCAAGGATCCCCACCCAGATGGAGGTACCTAAATCCCTAGGAAAGCCTCAATTTCATCTTTCCAAAACAATTTAGAGTGCTTGCTTTAGGCACAGAGTTTGACCTCTATCACATTTTCTCCTGCAGCTTAATGCCTTCTAGCGTGGTGGGAAATCAAGGCCGCCAGCCCAAGCAGCTTGTGTACCAGGTATCTCAAGTCAGCCTTCCTTTTCTCAGAGAGCTAAAAAAGGTCTTTCTTGCTTATAGCTCTGTGTCCAAAGTCTTTTGTCCTATTTAGCCCCTGCGATGGCCCCGTAGCCACAGAGATAAGAACCCCTAGATGGAGGGACCTATATCCTCAGGAAAATCTTAGTTCTGTCTGTTGGTAATCTACGTCTCAAAGGTCTGAGCTTTGGAAAGTCTTCACACACGGAGTCGCACTGAGTGTGAAGTAACTAGATGATGCCTAACATAAACATGATGATATTCAAAAGCTAAGTAATTGTAAGGCATTCTTAATTAAGAATTAACACAGGAAAGAATTACTTCAGAAGACTATATATATACATATATATATAGTCTTCTAAAGTAATTTAATACAGCATTCTTATACTAAAAATATGAAGGAATCATTAAAGTACACAAAATTTATTTATAGAAATAAATGCAGAGCACTAAGAAAAAGAATTTGTTTTAATTAATGATAGTGGCTGTTTTGTATATGTATAAACAGAAGAAAGGAAAAAAGCAAAACTTAACTTCTGACTTATAACACACGTATATACCAAGCGAATGTGGAAACTACAGAACAATCTCACTGATTTCACATGCAAGCAAGATTTTACTGAAGATTATCCAAAAACGACTGGAACAGCACATCAACAGAGAA
>NW_006399808.1:14389879-14390755 GCF_000299155.1 Elephantulus edwardii | reverse complement strand
AACAACAACAACAACAACATATATCCAAAGACATTCAAAATATATTATCATTAAATATAAAAATGCAAAGTGTCAAATATTAAGAATCTTCTAAAATTAGCATAAGAGAACATTGTTACACATTTTGAACATTCCCAGAGAGCATGAGGCCTGAGGGAGAGCGCTGGCGCTTCCAATCCCACAGAAGGAAGTAGCCAAGCTCCATGATGCCTCTAGAGCCATACCAGCAACAAGAGGATTGTTTATTTATTGTTTACTCACAGACTGTACTCACAGTTTTTGAGAATGAGGTTTATTAGGAAAGTAAGTTATACTGTGGAGGAGGCAAAAAATATTACCCAGTGCAAGTCCAAGGTTTGCAGTCCCAAGGCAAAATTCCTCAATGAGCCCAGGCTTCTACTGAGGTTTTAGTTCAGCAACACAAATTCAAGAAGCCTCTGGTTTCCTCATCCAGCCAGGTTTACCTTCTTATTAATTATCTAGCGATTACAGCAAAACCTTTAACTGTGGCCTTCATCAGTGGGCATCTCTGGCTTTATTTTGCCACAGTTTCTCCACAGTGATGCACAGTCTGTACACCACCATCACCAAGGTCTTACCACCAGGGTCTCGTTCTCACCAAATTCCTGCTCCAGTCTTTCTCAAGTCCTGCTGCTCAATGTGGGAAGCACTCTTTCTCTTATCCTAGCCCCATAGCTTTTGATGGCTTGCAGGACTATACAGCTACAGGTAAGGTAGCTGGAGACTGGAAGAGGTTAAGGTAATGGCTAAAAAGCCAACTTTAGGCTAACACTGCAGCATCATAGATGATTTATTTTTGTTTCATTTTATTTTTATCTTAATTTTTTTTCTTTTATTGTGATTTGAAAGGGAATT
>NW_006399808.1:14383238-14388993 GCF_000299155.1 Elephantulus edwardii | reverse complement strand
AAAAGTAAGAGAATTCTATTTCTTATTTCCAAATTCTCAATAGAATTTGTTGTTCATTGTCCTGTTTAACTTTGTGATTGTTGCTTAAAGGAGTTCTGATGGCTTAGTGGTAAGGAGTTGTGCTACCAAGGGAAAGATAAATAATTTGAATTCAAGATCTGTTCCGTAGGAGAAAAATGAGCAATATCCTCTTGTATGGTTTAATGCCTCTGAAAACCTGTTGGAGGGTGAATTATGAATTCGTTCTTACTTGATTATATACAATAACAATGTTGTTGCTTAGCTGAAAGGATGTCTCATTGTTATTTTATTTGCATTTATCTGATAGCTGATGGTATTGTGTTTGTTTCTTGTTCTCATAGTGCATTCTTTGTTGAAATGCCTGACAAAACTGGATATGTTATCTCTTTCCAAAACTTTAAACATTATCTATGCCTCACATGGAATACAAAGAGTAGCTCAAAATGAATCAAAGACCTAAACATAATATCCAAAACTATAAAGACCGTAAAATAAAAAATATGCATAATCTTAGAAGCTCTGATCTAAAACATAACTGGACAAAGAAATATACCAAAAGTGCACAATCAAAAGACAAATAGAACCTCCTAAGATGTAAATCTTTCTCTGTCATTTCAATAGTGTCAGAATTGACACATAGCTGATCCATCAACTTGTTTTCAAAGCTTTCTGTAAATTACTTGGGAGGAGATTGTCCACCACTTTCCCAAGGATTTGTACTATCAGAGAATTGCAATATTAGGATTAACTGCACCATTCCCTAAGGACTGCACTACAATATTTTCTTGGTTTTAGTGTGAGCCATAATAAATTATAGAAAAAGTCGAGAAGAAAAGGAATCCCAGAACATTTAATTTGCTCATGTGTAACCTATATTGAGTACAAGAAGCAATTATTTTAACAGAAAAGTGAAGCCTACATGGGTAAAATCAGAAACGTTATGTTTTCAGGTTGTATCTTTTCTCCATTCCTATTCAGCCTGCATTCAAACAAATAATTTCATATCCTAGACTGTAAGAAGAAGAAGAAGAATGTGGTTTTGGAATTAGAGGAACAATAATTAACAAACTGTGTTATACAGATAATACAACTTTGCAGAAAATAAAGAACATTTAAGGATGGATTGAAACAGGACCTAAAGAAAGGAGAAATTATAATAATTGCTGTTAAAAACATTGTGATAAAAGGAGTATATATTGAAGTTGCCAAATATTTAATTTTACTTGAAGTCTTAGTCCATATTCATAGAAACTGTGGTTGTCATGTGTTATAGAGTTGGAACTGGCTCACAGCTGACCTTCCAAAAGGTTTTTAGAAATGGTACATTGCATGGGAGATTTCATATCTTTCTCCCATAGAGCACCTGACTGAGTGTCTTTGGGTTGGCAACACAGCTCTTTACTCATTAGGTCATAAAACTCCCTACCCGTGAAAGAAGCAGACAAGAAATCAAAAGATATTTTGCAAAGGGCAAAACTACTGCCAAAAACATCTATAAAGTGTTAAAGAGCAAGGATGCCAGTTTAATGACTGAGGTGCCCTGGACTAAAGCTGTCACATTTTCTATTATTTCACATGTATAGAAAAGTTTGATAATGAATTGTTGTTGGTATGTGCCATCCTGTGCCACCGTTACTGTCTCGAACACACCTACCCTTGTCACCCCAGTCACTATATCAATCCATCTCATCAATGGTCCCCCTCTCTTTCTCTGTCACTCCACCCTCCCAAGCATGATATCCCTTGCCAAGGACCTGTCCTTCCTTGCAACATATCTGAAGTATGTTAGACGAAGCCTCAGAATCCTTGTCTCCAAGGAGGAGTCTGGCTTCACCCTCTCTATGATGAACTTGATTGTTCTGGCAGTTCATGGTATATTCAACACTCTTCTCCAGCAGAACAGCTCAAAAGCATCCATTTTTTTTTCTTTCATCCCTAATCATTGTCCAGCTCTCTGATGCATAACAAGCAATTATGAAGACTATGCTAAATTAGATTAGTGCTGTTATAGCTGGAGGAACATTCTTCCACTTTCACATCACTCTTTGCCAATGTGCTATATGACGTAACCTGGGTTTGCTATGATGCTGAACCTTGTGCCATAGGAATATCAATTACCATAATGGTCTCCCAGTATGGACAGTGTTTGGTGTAGCTCCCAGTTGTAAAACAGGTTGGGAAGGAGGAGTGGTGTCTACTCCCTAAATTACATGCCTCTGAAAATTATGACCTTAGAGAAACATGATAGCTATGGAAAAGCATTAGGTCTTTTGTTCATAAAGTCTCTACAAGTTGAGCTCAACTCGATGGCAATCAACAACAAACAATGGGTTGGATCAGGTGCACCTTAGTTTCCAGACTGACATCATTGCTCTTCAGTACTCTGGAGAAGTCCCTGACAGCTGACTTTCCCAGTGCAATTCGTCTCTTCATTTCCTGGCACCTGGTACCAAGAGTGTTGATGGTGGAGGTAAGCAAACTAAACCTATTAACACTCTCAAGCTCTTCACCATCCATCATTAATTGGGAAGACCAAATAAGAACAGATGGCTTTGAATTGTAGTGTTGATGTGGAGAATTAAATCTACTGTCGGTTAACAAAAGAACAAACAAATATGCTCCTTAGCAACAAGAATGGTGATATTTAGTCACCATAGAAGTTCCTAGGGAAAAAAATTACAGGTCCTTCATGCTTGGGAAAATTGAAAGTTTATCAAACGAGGGGAAGATCCTAAATGAGATGAATTTACAGTAGTGACTGTGAGGAATGTTCTGTTGTACTGAGGTTGTTATGAGTTGAAACTGACTTCACAGTGCCTAGTAACAGTAACTTTCTATTAGCGTAAGATTCAAACACTTAATGTGTAAGATTCAAACACTTAATGTTCCTATTTAAATTAGGACTGAGATCTCTTTTTAGAAAAACATTGGGATAGTTTAAGTCAATGTAAAGCCATCAAATTGGAGTGAACTCTTAACTGACAGTCAATTGGATTATGAAGGATATAAAACACAAGAAAAGCTATTACCCACTTGTCTTCTTCAGAGAAGCTACTGGATTAAAAATACCAGAAAGCTGTGGTCTTTGGGTTAATAGTACCACTCTATATGGATTAGGCCTCCAGAGCACAATAGTAGACTAGTAGAGGACTCAGTTATTTCCAAGAACATCTTAAAAATGTCCCTTCGACATAAACACCTATAATTGATGACAGATTATTAAGTGGTCTTTTATGAAAATGTTCAGTATTTTAATATGGAAAACATGGCCTTCAGAGACAGATATTTAGAAGAGAGCTGTGTCAATCATAATATCCTTACATCTGTGATGTTAAAGTATAGTCTAAGAAGAATTGTATAAAACATCATTTCTACAGGTTTGATCTGGAGTTGGTTTTGTGTCTTTTTAAAGAAAAATAATGCAAGGAAACCAAAACATATTCTGTATTATAAGAATGCATTTCTTCTTGAAGGGACTTCCTTTGGCTCCTTCCATTTGAATAAAGCATCCTAAATTTTACTTTATTTTCCATTCTCTAATTTATTTTTCTTTACTGAGGATGACATTGAGGATCCTGTTATGTTTATTTTTTGTTTCCAGACACATTAGTTGTACGTTCATCATAGAAGACATTATACACAAACAATAAACAAAGTGATACTTGATTTTTTCCTTTCATTTTGTTTTATATTCACACAGTTCTGCTTAAAGCTCCCAAAAGATAAGTTTCCTTTAAGCCATGGACGAGTAAATTCAAACTTTGTTTTGGAAGTTAGATTAGAAAAAGAGAAACAACTAGAACATAATTTACTGTTTGTTTTAATAACTAGTATAAAAAAATGAACATATATTCCTTTGAAGTAGATTGTGTGGAACAATATCAAATATTTTATCGTGAAGGCAATGTCGCCACATATTGACCTCATTCTTTGGTGAAATTCATGGTTATGTATACATAACTCCAAAACACTTTGTTTGATTTGTTTTACTGAGTTATGGTCTTAAGTAACTTCATTGTTTCAGAACAGTCTAAGTAACCTAGACCACAGTGACTATAAACATCCTTTTGGCAAAAACTGAAATGTTACATATGGTTATAGGTGGTAATGACTCAAAAAAGAACTAATGTTTTCAGCAGAAACTTTTGATCATAATTTTGTAATTAAAATAACCTATTGTAATACAATGAACAATATATCTGATCAATTATTGTTCACATTTATGGTGATTTCAAATAACAATAATAAACCCCATGACATCTCAAACACAATGCATTTGTATCAGCACAGATTCTTAGATGACCCATGAGCAGATTTCCCAAGACAATCATATAAATGAAATTGCCCATCTTTCTCCATCAGAGCCACTAGTGAATTGCAACCATTAGAACCCTAAGTCTCTGTAAACTTTAATTAAAATTAATAAAAAAAAAGAAAGATGCAACCATTGGGTTGGCAGCAGAATTTCCTGCTAAATAGAAGAAGTATTCCTTCTGTCATCAGAGCTTCCTTCAAAAATAATAGTTTTGCACTCTTTGCAGACTTGTGCACATATATTCCGCATTCAGAATAGTTTTGCAAATTGTACACAAACAAACAAAAGGGTGGAAGCTTTTTAATAGAGAAATGCTTTTATAAAATAATAATAGTTTCAAGCTTTTTTTCATTCTAAATTTGTAGGGTGTTTTGTGTTTTGTTTTTTGGGGTTTTTTTGTCTTATTTAGTTAATGATATTGACATTTGGTATAGTTGGTTTATTGTTATAAATAGCATTTCTAGGCCATTGTTTTTTACTTGCATCATATTGTTTGATGGGGAATATGCAAATAAGGTATATAGCCTATTCATGAGGGTATTGGTCAGTTTTGTCATTGAATTAGGTTTAAACTGAGCAGGTTCAGAAGAGGAAATTGGGAATCTGACTAAGATAAATGAAGCAGCAGCAGCAGCATATGAAATACCTATCCTTCAGGGGCCAGTGATTATTGCACCAGTCACACCAGGATAACACACAAGAATAGAAGCAGCCAGTAGCCACAAAGGAGAACCAGAGACTGACATGAGACAGCACTAACCTGGCACTGTTGCCTCACAGAGCCAGAGCCAGGAATCTTACTGAAGGATTTAGAGTTGTGAGATGAGCAGGATTGATTACATTTGTGGAAAGAATCATTGTAGACGCTAACTATCAGTTGTGAAAACTAGGCCAGGTTCCGATGTGGAACAGACCACCAAGTACTCATATGCAAGTTCAAGCTGAAGCTAAGGAAAATTAAATCCATGAAAACCAATATATGGCCTTTGAGTCTATCCCACCTGAAGTTCAAAACCATCTCAGAAAGTGGTTTGAGGCCTTGAACACTAATGAGCGAAGACCAGATGAGTTGTGGGAGGATATCAAGAATATCATACAGGAAGAATTAAAAAGGTCATTACAAAGACAGAGGAGGAAGAAGAGACCAAAATGGATGTCAGAAATTACTCTGAATATTACACTAGAGCACTGAGAAGCCAAAGCAGAGGGAAGAAATCAAGATATTAAGAAGAAGAACAAATTTCAAAGGACAGCAAAGGAAAACAAAGTCTTATAATGAAATATGCAAGGAGCTGGAGTCAGAAAATCAAAGGGGCTGAACTCGCTTAGCATTTCTTTCTTTCTTTCTTTCTTTCTTTCTTTCTTTCTTTCTTTCTTTCTTTCTTTCTTTCTTTCTTTCTTTTTTCTTCCTTCCTTCCT
>NW_006399808.1:14380874-14382073 GCF_000299155.1 Elephantulus edwardii | reverse complement strand
ATCGGGATGGGTGTGTCATAGGCGGTGTGGTTGGCGCAGGATAGAGCAGGGTTTAGGGCTGTTGTGCATAGGGTCGCTATGAGTCGGAAAGGACTCGACGGCACATAACAACAACAACAACATATAAATACATCGAATTGGGAAAATATGCTCTCAAGGATTTCTCCAAATACCCGTGGAAAGTCAAAGGTGTGTGCCTGATACAAACCTTGGTCATTTTAACTGCTTCTTATACATGTGGGAGTTGGAAAATAAGGCAGGATGACTGAATGGTTTGGGAGAGGAGTACTGAACAACTAAAGACTGCCAAAAGAACTTGCAAGTCTTATATAAAATACAATCAATTTTCTAATTAGAGCAGGAATGATGAAACTTTGTCTGCTATTGTTTGGGAATATTAAGAGGGGCCAGTCTTTTGGAGGAAAAAACTTTATGCTAGAAAATTTAGAAAGAGAAAGAGATGACAAGATGGATTTACACAGTGACTGCAGGCATATCAGAGATTGTGAATATGGTGCAGGATATGACATAATTTCGATCAGTTGCTCATAGGGTCCTTATGAGTCATAGTTGTCTTGATGGCACAGAACAACAACAACAACCCTCTACCAAGCATAACTTCTTTCTCATGTGACTAGCTCTTCTTGATGTGGGAAATCATACCATCCTTAGTTCTAAGGAATATTCTCGATGGACCTTGAGTCACCAATTCTAAGACTGCCACAAATTTCAAGTACAAATTCTAAGACAAATTAAATCGTTTTTCTAGAGACCATTGTTGTTGTTGTTGTTGCTTCTGCTGTTATGTCCTGTCAAGTCGCCTATGACCCTTAGTGACCCTACGTACAGCAGCTCTGAACCCTACCCTGTAGCAGCTCTGAACTCTGTCCTGTTCTTTGCCAGTCTCACTAATTTCTACACACAGACCTTCATTGCCCCAGTTGCTGTATCATTCCACTTCATTTGGGGTCATCCTCTCTTGCAATGTCCCCCCATCCTTCCAAACATTAGGACCTCTCTCCTGGTCACATGCCCAAAGTATGTGAGACAGAGCTTCAAAATCCTAGCCTCCAAGGAGAAACTTGGTTTCACCCTCTCCAAGACAGATCTATTTCTTGGCAATCTATATTATGTTCAAGACTCTTCTCCAGCACCACAATTCTAAGGCATCAATTCTTCTAATTTCAACCTTAATCATT
>NW_006399808.1:14373294-14380774 GCF_000299155.1 Elephantulus edwardii | reverse complement strand
ATGAAACAATGTATATGCAAGAGCCTGTGGTGATGAAGGAAGAAGTTCAAGCTACTCTGAAAGAATTAGTGAAAAGCAAGGGGCCCCACGAATTGATGGTGTGCCAATTGATATATTTCAACAAACAGATGCTGCCCTAGACGTGCTCACCAAGTTGTGCCAAGAAATCTGAAGGACAATCCATCTGGTCAACTGACTGGAAGAGATCTATATTTGTTTATATTCCAAAGAAAGGTGAGTGGACAGAGTGTGGAAATTATTGAACAATATCATTAATATCACATGCAAGCAAGATTCTGCTGAAGATTACCCAAAGACAACTGGAACAGCAAGCACATCAACAGAGAAGTTTCAGAAGTGCAGGCTGGGTTAAGAAGAGGTAATGGTACTAGGGATATTGTAATTAATCTTAGAAGGACCTTGGCTAAAAGCAGGGAGTACCAGAGGAATGTCTTTCTGTGTTTCATTGACTATGCAAAGACATTAACTATGTGGACCACAACAAACTGTACTGACTCTATAAAGAATGGGAATCCCAGAACATTTGATCATGCTTATGCAAAACCTATATTTGGACTAGGAGGCAGTTGTCAGAACAGAGCAAGGGAACACTACATGGTTCAGAATTGGAAAGGATGTACACCAGAGATGTGTCATATCTCCATTCCTTTTGCAATCTATAAGCAGAACAGGTTATCTGGAGCTGAGCTCTATGAGGAGAAATGTGGCATCAGGATTGGAGGAAGACTCATCAACAATATGCATTATGCAGATGAAACAGTCTTGTTTGCTGAAACTGAGGAGGACCTGAAGTGCTTGCTGAAGAAGGTTAAAAACCACAGTCTTAAATGTGAATTGAAGCTCAATATCAAGATTCTCACCACTAGGCTGATTGGCAGCATCATGATTGATGATGACGAGACTGAGATTGCAAACAGCTTTAGTTTGCTTGACTTCTCAATCAACACTCTTGGCACCAGCAGCCAAGAAATTAATAGACGTGTTGTTTTGGGAAAGTCTGCTGTCAGAAACATCTCCAAAGTACTTACTGAATAGCAATGACGTCAGTCTGGAGACTAAGGTGTACCTGATGCAAGCCATAGTCTTTGCAATCACTTGCTATGCATCGGAAAGCAGGACAATGATTAAGGATGATAGAAAGAAATTAATTCCTTTAACTTGTCGTATTTGAGAAAAGTATTGAATATACCGTGGAATGCTAAAAGAATGATCAAGTTCATCCTGGTTGAACCAGGCTTCTCTTGGAGGCAAGGATTCTGAAGCTTCGCCTGACATACTTTGGACATGTTGCAAGGAAGGACCAGTCCTTAGAGAGGGACATCATGCTTGGGAGGTTAGAGGCAAAGAAAAGGAGAGGAAGACCCTTGATGAGATGGACTGATTCAGTGACTAGGGTAATTGGGGCAGGTGTCAGAGACAATAAGATAGGGTACAGGACGGATGATTTAGGACTGTTGCTCATATGGTCTCTATGAGTCAGAGGTGACTCGATGGCACATAACAATAACAACTGCGAAGACTGATATTTCCTTGTGAGTGAAGACTCAAGAGACATTCTGCCACCACCAATGAAGCAACCTCACCACCATGAAAAGAGCAGCCATTCCAAAGTGGAGACTCATTATGAGATTATTCCTGGAGATGGCACTGGAATAAGCCAAGATTATCAGGACTGAGAACTTTGTTTGACAGTTGGATGAAGACCCAATATGTGCAGGAATGGGAACTTGGGAACCACTGATCAGAAAGCTCCATGATGAGGAGTCTCTGTGAATATTTAGGAGCTGTCTTGACTCTATTCTATTATTAATCTTGATTATAATTTTTTTACCTCCCCAAAATAGTTATTTATGGTGTACAAACTATTACATTGTATTTTGGACTCAGCAACACAGTAAGATTGATGTTGAGATTAGTAGTAAGACTTATGGAAATGTGGGAACATTTTTTACTTTGTGGGGATTAATTTGGTGTTATTGATGTTGTTGATGGAGACAGTTCCCCTTTGTAAATTCAGTAAAGGTCAGACAAGGCTGTCAGCACATTGTCCCTTCACCACTGGACTTATAGGCAACATCATGATAGATAGAGAAAACTTGAACCTTTCAATGACTTCATCTTACTTTCATATACAATCAATATACTTGATATCAGCAGCCAGGAGATCAAGAGATGAGATAAATTTTACTGGGAAAGTCTGTATCCAGCTACCTCTCCAAATTATTGACAAACGATGTTAGTTTGAGGACTAAGATGTGCCTCATTCAGGCCATGGTATTTTTTATTCACGTGTTATCCTTCTGAGATATAAACAATGAATAAGTATGACAGAAGAAAAAATTGATACCCTTGAACTGTGGTGCTGAAGTACTGAATATTCTATGGAGTGCCAAAAGAACAAACAGACAAGTGTCAGAGAAGGTATCTCCAGAGTACTCCTTGAAGGCAAAGATGATAAAGCTGTATCTCACATACTTTGGGTATACTGAAGAGAAGCTATTCCATGGAGAGGACAGTATGCTTGGAAAGGTGGTGGAATATTGGAAGTGAGAAAGACCCTTAGCCAGATGAATGGACACATTTACTGCAGCAGTGGGCTCAAATGTGGCAGAAATTTTGTGGCTGGCATAGGATAGGACAGGGTTTTGCTCTGCTATTCAGGAGGTTTTTATGAGTCATAAAAGACTCAATGATAAGAAATACCAACAATAAGCAAAACATCGTTCAGTTTGCCTTTTTGTTGTTATATGCTTTTGAATCATCTGCTACCCATATCAACCACTGTGCTCTGAATCCTGCCCTGTCCTGAGCCAGTCTCACTGACTCCAGCACACCAATCCCTATTGCTCCAGTTACAGTATCAATCTGTCTCTCCTAGGATTGTCTTCTCCTATGCCATCCCTCAACCCTTCCAAGAATGATGTCCTTCTCCAAGGATCAGTCCCTCCTGGTCACATGCACAAAGTATGTGAGACAGAAGTTCAAAATCTTAGCCTCCAAAGAGAAACTTGTTTTCACCCTCTCCAAGATAGATTTGTTTTCTTGGTAGTCCATGGTATGTAAAAGACTCTTCTCTAGCACCACAACTCAAAGCCATTGATTCTTCTTCCATCATCCTTAAGCATTGTCCAACTCTCTGATGCATAGTAAGTAATTGTGAACATCATGGCCGGGATTAGACACACCTTAGTCTCTAGACCAATATTGTTGAATTTCAGTACTCTGGAGAGGTCCCTGACAGCAGATTTTCCCAAAGCAATTAATCTTTTGATTTCCTTACTGATGGTGTCCAGAGTGTTGATTGTGGAGCTAAGCAAGCTGTAATTGTTAACAAACTCAATATCATCTCCATCTATCATGGTGCTGCCAGTTGGCTCAGTAGTGAGAATCTTTGTCTTCTTGATGTTGAACTTCAATCCATATTGCAGACTATAGACCTTGAACTTCTGTAGCAGGTCCTTTTCTGTTTCAGTAAGCAGTATTGTGAAATCTGCATAACATGAGTTGTTGATGAGACTTCCTCCAATCCTGATACCACATTCCTCCTCAAAAAGCAAAGGATCCCAAATATCTGGTATACATACAGATTGAAAAGGTTTGGAGACAAGATCCATTCCTGTCGCACACCTTTCTTGATTTCGAACCATACAGTGTTTCCTTGCTCTATTCTGTGTACTGCTTCCTGGTCTAAGTACAGACTTCACATAAGGTCAATCAAGTATTCTGGAATTCCAATTTTTCTCAAGCTTAGCCAAAATTTGTTGTGATCCACACAGTCAGATATCTTCGCATAGTCAGTGAAATACTGATAGATATTCCTCTGGTACTCTTTGCTTTCTGTCAAGATGCATCTGACATTGGCAATAATGTCTCTAGTCCTATGACCTCTTCTAAACCCAGGTTGTATTTCTGGTAATTCTCTGTCAATATTCTGTTCCAGTCATTTTGGGATATCCTTCAGCAGGATTTTGCTAGTGTGATATTAGTAAAATCATTCAATAATTTCCACATTCTGTCAGGTCACGATTTTTTGGAATGGAAATAAATATTGATCTCTCCCAGTCAGTATTCTGGCCAAGTAGTTAGTTCTTTTCCAGATTTCTTGGCACAATCTGGTGAGCAGTATCTCTTTGTTGAAAGATATCAATTGATATTCTATCTATTCCTGGGGCTTTGTTTTTTGCCAAGTACTCCAAAGCAGTCTGCACTTCCTGTCGGTACCAGCAGTCAGGAAATTAAAAGAGAAATTTCAGTAGAAAAGTCTGCTGTCAGAGACTTCTCCAAAGTACTGAAGTGCAACAATGTCTCTCTGGAGACTAAAGTGTGCCTGATACAGGCCATGTTCTTTGCCATTACTGCTATGCATCAGAAGGTGGGACAATGATTCGTGATGCTAGAAAGAGAGTTGATGTCTTTGAGCTGGTGCCGGAGAACAGTATTGAATATATCATGGACTTCTAGGAAAATAAGTTCATCCTGGAGAGGATGAAGCCAGGCTGCTCCTTGGAGGCAAGGATTCTGAAGCTTTGTCTGACATACTTTGGACATGTTGCAAGGCGGGATCAGCCCTGGTAGAGGGACATCATGCTTTGGAGTGTGGAGGGACAGCACAAGAGAGGAAGAACCTCTTTAAGTTTGATTCAATGACTGGGGTAATAGGGATAGGTGTGTCGGAGACAATAAGTTTGGTGAGGAATAGAGTAGAGTTTAGGGCTGTTGTACATAGAGTCCCTATGAGTTGCAGGTGACTCGACAGCACATGGCAACAACACCAACACATGGTGAAGAACTGGAATTCCTGAACATTTATGTATGCTTATGTTGATGTGGTTAGATGTCATCAAGACAAGTATGACTCATAGTAACCCTATGAACAACTTCTTCTTTATCATCCTCATAATCTCTGACCCACAAGACCACTGCTATAGTCATTGTGTCAATCCACCTGTTTTAATGTCTTCCTCTACTTCATTGTCCTTCCATATTCCCAAGCATGGTGTACCTCTCCAGGAAATAACCTCTTTTGCCAACATGTCCAAAACATGCAACACGAAAGAGGCAATGTTTCACAGAAACAAGGGAATACCCGCTTAAAGTGAACACAAATATCTGTTTGCATTGTATCCTTTTGCCATTTCATTAAATCTCTTTACAGGATAAATTATTCAAAACACAGGATAACAAGACCATTAATGAATCATAAGTATTGGAGCAAGAGGTACTAACAGTCCACATTAAGTAGATCATATAAACTTGCTTGTTAAGAACCAAGTAGTCCATAATGATGCAATGAAGGACTGCCGCCTTCAGTAAAGATTGCACTTACATATAAGAAAACAAAATTCCTCAAACCTGCACCAATAAGCAACATAACAATAAATAGACTGAAACTGTCAAAGATTACATTTTACTTAGATACATAATTAACATCTATATAATTATCAGTGAAGAAATAAAATAATTTACTTCATTAGAAAAACACATTATCAAAAAGCCCTTTTTAAAAAAGTGGTAATACTTTTTAAATATGTCATGTTGAGGACTAAGGTACACTTACCACAAGAAATAGTGTTTTCAATTCCATCATATTTACGTAAAGATTGAATAGGGAATAAGAAAGCCTGAAGAAGTGATGTCTATGAATTATCACGTGTCGTCTTGTTGGTGTGTGTCGTTTAATCAGAATCAACCCGTACCTAACCCTCCAAGCAAGTTTTCAGAGGCAGTAAATTACATGGGAGGAAATTGCCCACATCTCTTCTATAGTGTAAGTGATGGATTTGAACCATGTGCCTTTGGGATTGCAGCACAGTTTCTTACCACTAGACTACTTAAGAATGTTACATATGTCATAACCTTCAGGAACAATAAATGTTGGAGGAAGTACAGCCAGAATATGTATTTATGTCTTCTTGTTGTTGTTGGTATGTGCCGTCAAGTCTCTTGTGACTCATAGTGACCCTATGTACAACAGCCCTAAACTCTGCTCTGTCCTGTGCCAATTGCTCTGACATTCCCATCCCGATTGCCCCAGTCACTGAAGTAATCCACCTCAAAAAGGGCCTTCCCTCCTGCGCTGTCCCTCCACCCTCCCAAGCATGATGTCCTTCTCCAAGGACTGATCCCTTCTTACAACATGTCCAGAGTATATTAGATGGAGCCTCAGAATCCTTGCCTCCAAGGAGCCGCCCAGTTTAATCCTCTCCAGGATGAATCTGTTTGTTTTCCTATCAGTCCAGGGTACCCTCAATACTCTTCTCCAGCACCACAGCTCAAATGCATCAATTCTCCTTCTATCCTCTTTATTCACTGTCCAACTCTCTGATGCATAACAAGGGATAGCAAAGACCATGGCCTGTGTCAGACACCCTTTAGTCTCCAGAGAGTCACCACTGCTCTTCAGTACTTTGGAAAGGTCCCTAACAGCAGACTTTCTCATTGCAATACATTTAATTTCCTGGCTACTGGTGCCAAGAGTGTTGACTGTGGAGCCAAGCAAACTAAAGCTGTGAATAAGCTAAATCTCTTCACCACCCATCCTGATGTTGCTAATTGGTCCAGTGATGAGAATCTTTGTGTTCTTAACATTGAGCCTCAATGCATATTGGAGGCTGCACTCTTTGACCCTCTGCAGCAAGTGCTTCAGGTCCTTCTCAGTTTCAGCAAGCAGGGTTGTGTCTTAGAGAAAAAAAATGGAAAATTGCTATCTCACTTAGTTTTTATGTGTATTCAAAAAGATTTAGGCCATAAATAATTAGTCCATGTTTGGTAAAATACAGGATGAATAAAAAGCATAAAGTCTTATTTCTGGAGAAGAACTTTGCTATTAGATCCCGTTGAATTATTTCCAGTTTATAGCCACTCTGTATACAGTAGAATGCAACATTATCTGATATTGCACAATCTTCACAATTGTCACATGTTTGAGTCCATTGTCATAGCCACTGTCAAACATCCCAGTGAGGAGCTTCTCTTTTTTCCTAGCTAACTCTCTTTGTTGTTAGAAGATGTTATTCCTTAGGAAGGAACAATATGTTTGGAAAAGTGGAGAGTCAGAAGATAAGAATAAGACCGTAAGTAATTTGATACAGTGTATGTGCAAACGAGCTCAAATGTGCCAAGGATAATAGGAATAGGATGGTATAGTATAAGGTTCAGATCTGTTGTTCTTAGGGTCACTATGAGTTACACTCTAGTCTACAGCACTTAACAAAAAGAACTCTACTTAAAGAAGATAGTGCAGAAATTCATAGACTAAAGACTTCAATACGAATTATATTTCAACATCAAGAAAGCAAAACCTCTCAGCACTGAAGCACTATGTAACATCATTACAGATGGTGTAAACATTGAAGTTATCAAAATTTTTTCTTGAATATATAAATACAACCGTTTGCACTCTTCCTGAATGACTGTTTACACTCTTCCTGAATGATATCTTTGACATCCTCCCACAACT
>NW_006399808.1:14363610-14369769 GCF_000299155.1 Elephantulus edwardii | reverse complement strand
AAGTATGTGAGACAGAGCTTCAAAATCCTAGCCTCCAAGGAGAAACTTGGTTTCACCCTCTCCAAGACAGATTTATTTCTTGGCAATCTATATTATGTTCAAGACTCTTCTCCAGCACCACAATTCTAAGGCATCAATTCTTCTAATTTCAACCTTAATCATTGTTCAGCTCTTTTATGCATAGCAAGTAATTACAAAGACCATGAGCTGTACTAGGTGCACCTTAGTACCTAGACTGACATTGTTTCTTTTCAGAACTCTGGAGAGGTTCCTGACAGCAGATTTTCCCAATGTAATTCTTCTAAAACAGATTATTCATTCTTCTATAGTTCATGGGATTCTTAAAAATCATCACTAAAAAGTATAATTTGAAGACCCCCATTTTTCATTCATATCGTACAGATTTCGTATGAATATGCTTGAAAATACCCTATATATGTGGGCCAAAATTCTGCCTCCTCTGCTCCATTCAGGAGAGAATGAAAACAAAGTGAACTTATTCCTACAGTGTTTATCTAAAGGATATTATAAACCTACTTTTTGTTACTGGAATTGTGCGTTTGTAAGTTTTCTATAGGAAGCCTCTCTGTTACACAAGAGTAATCTAATAATTCTTTTGTAACTGATATTCCATCAGAATTTCCATTATGTATCCCAGAATTGTCAAGGAGTTTAAGTAGAAATTATCCCCAGTGATTTGCTTTGGGAAAATACCAAATCTCAGTCTATGATACTAACACCACATGGTGTGCTAAATTATTTGCTCCACTGAAAATTTGCAAACCATATGTAGAAAAATTAGCTCTTAGAATATTATATCCAGAGAAGCCTATATCTAAATACTTACTTAGAAAGTTGTGATAGATAACCAGAAACAAAAAACATAATTAGTATGCTGAATGAAAATGAATATTCAAATGGAACTAATAAAAGTCTTTTTCAGTTATGGTACTATTGAGGAATCTTTTCAGCAGTTTTTGTCAACATTTGGAATACTTTATAATGGTTTTGTAGGGGTTTCCCCCATTTTGTCTCTTTTTTCCCCTTTCTCTTGCTTCTTTACCCCCTCTTTTTCCTGCTGTTCTTCTTTTTTTTTTACCCCTTGTTTATATTTCTCTTATTCTTTCATGTAAGTACTGTAAAAAGCCCTGTAAAAACTACTGCTAAGTACTGCAAGCTGACTGCTACTCATGACCACTTTATGAAGATTGAAACTTTACCTGATCAAGCACTATTGTATTGATCTCCATAATTCTCAAGCTCACTGTTGCAGTCACAGTATCGTACATCTCATACACTCTTCCTACCTATTTCCTTTCTTTTACTGACCTACCTTTCCCAACATAGTGTTTTGGTTTTGTTTGTTTGTTTTTGTTTTGGGGTTTTTTTGTTGTTTTATTTTCCAAAGAACAAGCCACTTCTGACAAAAGACCCTAAATATGTGAGACAAAATTTTACAATTCTTGTCTCTATGGAGATCTTTGTTTCACTTCATCTAAAACAAATTTGCTATTTTATTTGGTGGTTTGTGATAAACTCAAGTGTCTTCCTCAATTTCACGCCTCAATATTACAAACATTACTTATTCCCTACTCATTCTACAATTATGAGATGTATAGGAAGCAAAAGAGGTATAGGAAGCAATATCAAGGTTTGACTCTGGCACATCTTACTATTTAAACTGACATTCGTGCTCTCTAGCTCTATATAGAGGGCCTCAAGATTATATTTGTACAATGAAAACTACCTTTTTATTCCATTACTGCTACTACAATTGGTGTTGATTGTTGTTGTCAATTTGTTAGGTACTGTTGAGTCAAGTATTACTCAGAGCAATCCCATGAAAAGTAGAACTTAACCCTGTCTCATCCTGTGTAATTTTTACAACCTCTGGCATACTTCACAATTTCTTCAATCATTAAGTCAATCTACCTTATTGAGCGTATTTCAATCTTTCATCATTCCTCCATCTCTTCAAGTATAAGGTCCCTCTCCAAAGGATAATCTTTCCTAGCAACATGTTCATAGTATGTGAGACACAGCTGTAATATCTTTGCTTTCAAGAAGCACTCTGGCTGTACCTTCTCCAAGATATATATGTTTGTTCTTTTAGTATTTCATAGAATATTTTGCACTGTCTGCAACACCACATCTCAAGGGCATCAATCCTTCTGAAATCCTTATTAATTTTCCACCTCTCAGCAGCATAGCAAGTGATTGAAAAGACCATGTCCTGAAACAGGTGCACCTTACTCCTCAAACTAACATAGTTTGGAAAGGTCTCAATAGTTTGACAAGTTCCCTAAGTATAGACTCCACCAGTGCAATGGGTCTCCTGAACTCTTGATTGTTTGTATTAAGCATATTGATTGTTGTTGTTGACAATTTCAATATTTATCTATCATAATGTTTCCTATCTGTCCAGTGGTGAGGATATATTTTTTCTTGATGTTGAGATGCAACTCATACTGAAGGACGGAATGTTTGATATTTTGAAAAAAAGTGTTTCAAGTCCTCCTCACTTTAAGCAAGCACGGTTATGTCATCTGCATTACAGTGTCGTAAATCCAAGCAAAATGGTATCATTGACAATTTCAATCTTTTCTCTATCGATCATAATAATACCTCTTGTTCCAGTGGTGAGAATTTTTCTTTTCTGAGATATAATACATACTTAAGACAGTAGGGTTTTATATTCTTCAGTAATTGTTTTGTATTTTTCACTTTCTGCAAGCAATACTATGTTATTTTCTTAACATAGGTTGTTGATAAGTCTCTTTCCAAGCCTTAAACCACCTTCTAATTCATGTAGTCCAGCTTCTTGATGATCTTCTTAAGTAGGAAAACATTCACAATGTGACTGGGGAACAGCTGAGTCCTCAAAATAGAATCTATTTTAATTATGTGATTGGAGTAAAGCTTTCACTTGATGAAAGACATTCATTTGTTTATGTTGTTGTTATGTGCTACGAAGTTGAGTACAGTTTATAATGATTCTATGGAAAAAAAAAAAAACCTGAACTCCATCCTATCTTATATCATCTTTATAATCTCTGATACACTTGAACCCATTGTTGTAGTCCCATTGTTGGAGGTATTCCTCTCTTTTGGTAACAATCCACCTTTCCAAGCATGATGTCCATGTCTAAAGAATACCCTTTCCTATCAACATGAAAAAATATGAGAGATGAAGTTCACAATTCTTGCATCCAAAGAGCACTCTGGCAGGACTTTTTCTAATATCTATCTCTTCAGACAACAACTTTTTTGTCTAGGTATAGATTTCATATGAGTACAGTTAAATGTTATGAACTGCAGCCAAATGCCTTTGCATAGTCAATAAAAACAGATAGATATTCTTTTTTTATATTCTCTGCATTCATCCAGTACTCACCAGATATCAACAATGATCTAGCTGCTGCAAATTCCTCTTCTAAATCCAGCTTGAACACCTGGAAGTTGTCTGTCAATATACTGTTTCTACTCTTTTACAGATGATTTTCAACCATATTTGCCTGCATGTAATAGTAATGATATTGTTCAATAATATTCACATTCTGTTGGGCTGCCTTTCTTGGGAATGAGAACAAATATTAATATCTTCCCATTGGTTGAATAGGCAGCTGTCCTCCAAATTTCCTGTCATAGACCGGTTATTTGGTGAACTTAAAAAAAAAATACTACATAGTGTAACAAAATAGCTATAAATTGTCCTCAAAATTATGAATATTTAAACTTTAAGTAAATTACTTTTCATAAATAAGATTTTATGTAAATAATAAGAAAAATTATAAATATGTATAGTATTAATGAGTTCAGATATATACCATGTCTTATGACATCTTCTGAAGTGAATTTCAGCTTCATTCACTCATAAAGAAAGAAAGGGTGGAAAAATTCTACCAAGAACAACAATTTAATTAAGCTCTGACTTCTCAGCAGAAACCATGTAAAAAAGAAGACAATTGGAAAGCAATTACAGAAGTAAAGGTGTCCATCAAAGAAGGTGGATAAATAAGGTCATTTGCAGAAAAGTAGGAACTTGAAGAATTAGGGAAAACAGGACCAATTCTACTAAAATTACTAGAGAAATCCTGCACACAGAAATAGCAGAGTAAATTGGATAGACCATAGTAACTGTAAAGAAATACAACAAATGCAACAATAAAACTTAGGCTATCATAATCGCATACAATGTGAGCAGCTTAAATTCACCAATTAAGAGAAAAATAGTAACAGAAAAGATTGTTGTTGTTGTTGTTGTTATATGCTGTTGGGTCACCTGTGACTCATAGCGACCCTATGTACAGCATCCCTAAAACATGCTCTATCCTGTGCCAATCTTATTGTCTTTGACACACCTACCCCCACTACCCCAGTCACTGAATCAATCCATCTCATAGAGGGTCTTCCTTTCCTGTGCTGTCCCTGCACCTTCCCAACCATGTTATCCGTCTCCAAGGACTGGTCCTTCCTTGCAACATGTCCAAAGCATGTCAAATGAAGGAGAGATGTGGCTTCAGGATTGGAGGAAGACTCATCAACAATTTGCATTATGCAGATGACAGGAGGACCTGAAGCACTTGCTGCAGAAGGTCAAGGACTGCAGCCTTCAATATGGATAGAAGATAAAAATCAAGAAAAACAAAGATTTTCAACACTGGGCCTACTGGCAGCATCATGATGCATGGTGAAGAGACTGAGATTGCAAATAGCTTTTGTTTGCTTGGCTCCACAATCAACACTCTTGGTACCAGCAGCCAGGAAATTAAAAGATGTATTGCATTGGGAAAGTCTGCTGTTAGAGACCTCTCCAAAGTACTGAAGAGCAATGATGTCAGTCTGGAGACTAAGATGTGAGACTAAGACTAAGATGATCCGGGCTATGGTCTCTGCAATAAGTTGTTATGCATCAGATAGCTAGACAGCGCCTAGAGATGATAGAAGGAGAATTGATGCCTTTGAACTGTGGTGCTGGAGAAGAGTATTGAGTATAACATGCTAAGAGAACAAATAGGTTCATCCTGGAGAGGGTTAAATCAGGCTTCTCCTTGAAAGCAAGGATTCTGAAGCTTCATCTGACATACTTCAGACCGAAAATATTTGAAAAAAGGGGGGGAAGCTCATCAATGTGTTGCCTACTATAGACATATTCAAGAAATGCAGAGATAGACTAAAAATCAAACACTGGGGGAAAATATGGCAAGCAAATGGCATATTTAAGTACTGACACGACAATACTAATCTCTGATAAATTATGCTTTAGGTTGAAGACCACCATAAGAGATAAAAAAGTACACTACATAATGATTAAAGACAGGATTTAAGATCAAGAAGATACATTAGTTAATATCCATGCATCTAATGTTACAAATGCAAAATATATAATAAAACAGTTAATAGACTTGAAGAAAGAAATAGATAATAGCAGAATAGTAGTATGGCAATTAAGCACACCACTATCACTAAAGTTCAGGTCAAGTCAAAAGAAACTGAACAGAATATGCAAACTGTTCAAACACTTGTCCTCATAGATGTATTCAAAATAACTTTACCCAACAAAAACTCAATTTACTTTATTCTCAAGTTTAAATGGTAAATTCTCCAGAATTGACCACAAAGTAGGAAATAAAGCAAGCCTAGAGAAATTAAAAATGTGAAATAATACAAATTATATTATTAGACCACTATAGGAAAAAAAATCAACAATAAGAGGATAAAAGAAAAAAAACACCCATGTGGAAACTTAATAACATTTTGCTTGGGCAAGATGTTTTTATAGAAAAAAAAATAAAATGAAAGAAAAAATTTCCTTGAAACAAATTATAATGAAAAAAACATAATATCAAAACCTACCTCTGTGATAAAGTTAAGACAAAGGGGCCAATTTATGGCAATAAGCAAACACATTAAAAAAAGGAGCAAAATAAACTGCTTTATTACACACTTCTAGTAATTAAAAAGAACAACAGCTAATTTCACAGCCTCTAGAAGAAAGGAAATTATAAGGTTAAGGGCTAATATCAATGTGATAGGAAAAAACCCCAAATCAACAAGTTGTTGTTGTTCTTGTTATGTGCCGTTGAGTCGCTTGCAACTCATAGTGACCCTATGTACAACAGCCCTAAACTGTGCTCTATCCTGGGCCAATCTCATTGC
>NW_006399808.1:14344622-14363160 GCF_000299155.1 Elephantulus edwardii | reverse complement strand
GCAAGAACCTGTGCTGCAATCTCAAAGGCACATGATTCGAGACCACCAGCAGTTCTGCAGGAGAAGGATGGGCAATCTCCTTCCATGCAATTAACTGCTTCTGAAAACCCACCAGAAGTTCAGTTATGTATTGGTTCTGACTCTACGGTATATAACAACAATAACAACATTTACAAACTTAACAAAAGAGAGGGAAGATACAAAAACATGAATAAGAAATGAAAGAAGTGGCATCACAATAGAACCAGCTGAAATTAAAAGGATAATACTGGAACATTATGAACAGTTATATGTCCATCAGTTTGAAAATCTAGAGGAAATTGACAAAGTCCTAGAAACCCACACCACACCCAAACTGACCCAGACAGAAATGGAACACTTCAGCAGACCCATCATAGAAGAAAAAATTAAGCAAATCATAAATGAACTCCTTCTTCCCGTCAAAAAAATTTCTTGCCCAGAGAGCTTCATAAAGTGAGTTACACAAAACATTCAGAGACAAATTATCACCCATGCTACTTAAATTATTTTTAAAAATCAGGGGTGGGGCGGAAAGCACTACCAAAGTCATTCTATGAAGCAAGCGTAAGCATAATACCAAAGCCAGGCAAAGACATTGCCAACAAAGAAAACTAGAGACTAATCTCTCTCATGAATATGTTATTGTTGTTATTACTGTTATTGTTAGGTGTCTTTGAGTCGAGTACGACTCATAGTGAACCTATGAACAAAATATCTGAACCCTTTTCTATCCTGTGCTATCCTTACACTTCCTGACACACAAGAGCCCTTTTGTGACAGTCACCAAGTTAATCCATCCTGTTGAGTATCTTCCTCTCCTTCACCAAACAGCCACCCTTCTGAACATCATGTCTCTCTCCAAGGAATAGTCCTAGCAACACACCCAAAATATATGAAGCAAAGCTTCATCATTCTTGACTGCAAAGAGTGCTCTGGTTACACCCTCTCCAAGACATATTTGATTGTTCTCTTGGTTTTCTATGAGATGCTCAGTGCTCTTCTCCAACACCACAACTCAAAGATGTCAATACCTTTTCTGTCATCCTTATTTATTGTTCAGCTCTCAGATAAATAGCAAATGACTGGAAAGACTATACTTCACAAAATCCTGATCAATAGAACTCAATAATATAGCTAAAAATAATTCACCAAGGTGAATAACAACCAAGGTGGACTCATTACAGGAATTTAGTCATTGTTCAACCTAAGAAAAGTAGTCAATAGACAGTCTGCTGAAGTAGACGACTCCAGGGTTCCTGGATGCCTGTGAGCACCCTAGGAGTTCCATCCACAGCCCTGTGTGCTGAACCCCCGCTGACAGGCCAGCCCTCAGTCCCCAGTCATGGAAGTAGCCCCTCAGAGGTGGGGCACTGCATCCACGACAGCCCTCTATGCAAGCCTTGAGTGGATTCGAACCTGGTGAAGCAAGTCCAATGCCATGGCCTTACGTCTCAGCCAGCTCTTGCTCTTTGTCCTGGTGCTGTCCGTGCTTACTAGCGGGTATTCCAACAGGCACCTCAAGTTAAGCATCAGCAGCTTGGGCTGGACTCAAGTGAAAGAGGCCAAGTGCAAGCGGGAGATCCTGGTGGTGCTGGGGCTGCATGCACCACCTTGTCCCGGCCCTGTGCACCACCCACGTCTGCCCGCTGCCCAAGTCCACAACATTCTTCATGCTGAACCTCTACTGCACCATGGGTGACAAAGACGACAAGGACAGCAAGGATGATGACGACAGGCTGCAGCAGCAGGGGACTCGGGCACGCCGATGTGGTCATGAGCATCATTAACAAAGTGAAGTACGACCATGCCCTGACCCCCACAGAACCCTGCTGGAAGAAGTTCTGGGTTGCCCTGATTCAGATCTCATCGAGGGAAGCAGTTATAGCTCCTGAGTTCCAGATTTACAAGGTACCGAGCACCCACCAGGTAAATAGGACCCTCCACCTCAGAATATTTGAGGTGCTAGAGAAGCAGTCCAATAGGGAGTTCCTGTTGTATCAGCCAGAGGATGAGAGCTGGCTTTTGTTGGCTATCACGAGAGTCCATGACCACTGGTTGATGAACTGTCTGGCTGGTCTACTAGGGTGCAGGGTTCCATGCCTAGAACAGCCCTTTATGGTCACGTTTTTCGGGACAAGACCAAATCCTGTCCCAGTGTTATGGGTAGAGAGGTCGCTGAGGACCAAGGTGGCTTCCCTGCCAACACCATGAGCTCTATATCAGCGTTGGAAAATTCAAATGGCTAGATTAGGTCATCGTGCCCTTCCCCCCCATCCAAGCTACTTGGCCTGTTACTGTGAGAGAGATTGCTTCTTCCCACTGGACGCCTGCATGAACACTACCAACCACGCCCTCATGCAGTTCCTGATTCACCTGATGAAAAATGATGTCGGCCTCAAGCCGACAACCAGCTGTCCTCCACCTCGGTGTTCAGCTATGACAACAACAGCAATGTTGTCTTGTGTAAGTGGCTCAACATGGTGGTTGAGTCCTGTGGCTGCCAATGAACTTGAGCCTGCTACATCCCACCCACCTCACCCAGTCAAAACCAGGTGATTTCTTACCTCTCTCCAGAGACAGGAAATCCTCAGACCACAGGCAGTACTGGCAGGGGTGATCCTCAAAAATCATCCATGTTTCTACCTTCTTTAAATTCTAATCTGTCTCTAGCTCTGGTGGCCATCAAGGCTCTACCTCATCATCCTCCAGAGGCATGCTCTCACTTGAACTGTCTGCATCTGGTAGAGATGTCCTGAGAATCTGCCTGTATGCCTCACTGGCCCATCAAAGCTCTTTGCATCTGTTGCTGGCTTTACGTATATGTGGACAAGATCTGGTCTATCTCCCTTCCTGTCCCTTCTAGTATAAACAGCAGGAATTTCTGGAGAATAAAGAGCATAGACTTTCCTCCATGGTGCATATTCATGTATTTGAAGGACCAAATCACTGGGTCAACTCAAGAAAGAGGGGAATAGACTCTGTGGTCTAGGCTAAAGTCAATGATGTTTATCTTCCATCTTGCTGCTGGTGCTGCCTGGGAAACATGTACAGCGTGTGGATATGTGAGTTTTGGAGAAACAGAATCATCAGGACAGTTTCCAGAGACCTCATCTATCCCCTTACTATGTTGACTCACTGGGAGCTGAGTTCGGTGGAAAAGTTTTGCGTTTGCTGAGCCAAGAGCGGTGGGTGGCACAGCATAGATGTCATCATTCCGCCTTCCATTCTCTGTGGCAGACACTGATAATCTAGACAATTTTTATACCTTATCTAAACAGCATCTCTATTATCAACCCAGACTTCGAGGTAATTACTATCAGCAGATTCAAATAGGCACCTGGGAACTGCTTGCCATCTCCTTCCATGCTCGGGCACAGACCACCCCACCTGGAGTTGCTAACTACCAGACTGTGCATCTGTTGGCCAGGCAGGGGGTAAGGATGAGGGACCATCAGAAATGTTTGTGTTCAGGAGTTGTCAAAAATAGGCTGGACACCCAAGTCTGTCACCTGGGTGCCCAGGAGTTCTGTCCTGGTACTTGGAGACTGTGATTCAAAAAAGCCCCATCCCATGGAGCAAAGAGCAGTAATGGTGAGCTGGTTGGGGAGTTTTGTCCACTGTTCCTAGAGGCCACTGTTCTCCTTGGAGCTGCAGCTCGGAGTTAGATTATTTTATTTCTGATTTGAATAACATGTGAGTAAACAGCTTCACCCTCTCCAGGACAAACCTGTTTGTTTTCCTAGCAGTCCATTGTATATTCAATACTGTTCTCCAACACCACAGCTCAAAGGCATCAATTCTCCTTCTGTCATCCCTAGTCATCGTCCAGTTCTCCGTTGCGTCGAATAACTCAGTCACATAAGGAAAACACTGTGTAGGACGACTAATGTGAAAATATGAGGACAACTGTGAAAGTTAAGTATAAATGTTCAACACAGGAAGAGAAAGGGGAGAAGGAAGGCAGAAGTAGAGGATGGGGAGACAAACACTACGATAAAGGAAGTTAGTGAATGGAGGGTTGTGGGTTAAGGAATAGGGAAGATCAGTTGTAATTATATTAAAATTACATGAATAATTATATAAAACACAATGTATATGAATGATTATAAGCAAACTTTAAAAAAGAAGAGTACCTCAGAATGCCAGCAGACAGCATTTACAAGAAAAGGATGAGTAAACTAAGCCTAGAACAAACATATGCAGTAGAAATATACCAATCTTTATGTTAAAGAAGTGATTATCCACAGTACATGAGTAAATGTAAATACTTTCATGTGTCATTTTCTTGACTTACAAAATTACTAAAAGCATGTGAATATTTATCTGATTTAAGAAATTGACAGAAACATTTCTTTTAGTAGTTTAGACTGCATCAATGGTTTTGATCCTTTGAATCAGGATAGCGTAAGGTCCAGAGACAGTGTTCTAAGGTTCACTACTAAGGTTCTAAGAGTCACAGATAACTGATCAGAAGACAAACAGCATTTTACAAACATCCATAAGTAGAGGCTGAAAAGAAGTAGAGTCTGAATTTAACATTAATTATTCCTCTGTGTTCATATATAACTAGGGAAGTATGTTTGTGTTCAATGAGATATATTAATAATATAATCCCATAATACACCGAGAATGTAAACTCTGTAACAGTACATACTTTGCTGGTGTGTTCATTGTTATTCTCACATAGATTAAAAGAGTATGTTGTTGTTGTTGTTGTTATGTGCCGTCGAGTCACCTGCGACTCATAGCAACCCTATGTACAGCAGCCCTAAACTCCGCTCTGTCCTGTGCCAATCGCACTGTCTCTGACACTCCCATCCCAATTATCCCAGTCACTGAATCAATCTACCTCATAGAGGGCCTTCCTCTCCTGCGCCGTCCCTCCACCCTCCCAAGCATGTACAAAAAAGAGTATGTAAAGCAGAAAAATAGCTAAGTAAATATTGATTAAAAGATGTCCATTTTCTAATGTTTCTTATATCTGTAAAATATCAACATGAAAATATCACAATGGATTAGCAAAGTTGGTTTTATTTACTCTTCAACTTCAATTCAAGGACTAAGTTGTCTCTTTAAATTATTATCAGTTATACAATTCTAAAGAAAACTATAGCTGACATATGAGTTAAAAAATCAGGCAGACTGTAATTAATCACAACCCCTTAAAAGTTGTATTATTTTATAATTTAACAAGTGGTCAAAAGTACGTTTGTTGAAAAGAGTCAAAGGGAAAACTACTTGAAGAATAGAGATGAGGATTTTACAGCTCAGTGTGCAATAAAATACATGTGCTGTTTAACAAGGTCCATTTTGTCTAATCATTTTCGCTTCCATGATGACACTGAACATGATGAAATGCACCAGTTATTTCAGTATATTGCTTGATAATTACCAAATAGTGCCTTTGATTTTGTTAAAATTATTTTGGGAAGAAAATATTTACAAACACTAACCACCAAGTATGAAAGACATTTTCTTTTTTTCCTTTTGAAATCATTAAGACACAATACACTTGAAGATTGGTAAAACAATACCAGATGATGGAGAATCTACACTGGTTCTATAGTTACTTTAGAGTTCATCAAGATTATTTCCCAAGAACTAACGTTTTTGATGTTGTTGATTGCCTTCGAGTTGAGCACAACTCATAGAGACCCTATGAACAAAAGGCCTTTCTATAATAATAGTCATTTATCAAAGTTCGTAGAGTTTCCAGAGGCATACTGTTTAGGAAATAGATGCAATTCCTGCTTCTAAACCTGTCTTAAACTGGGAACTCCACCAAACACTCTCCACCATCAGTAACCACTATGGCATCAGACACTCCAATGGCACAATGTTCTGCATCACAGCAAACCCAGGTTACCTCATTATAGCATATTGACAGAAGAGTGCTGTACCTCTTAGAAGAATGTTCCTCCAAAATGTAATAACAACTGACTTTAAGTACAAAGGCTCTCCTTAAGATCTTGTTGACTCTAAAAAGAGAGGCTTAAAGAAAAAACAACCAATATACTATGTTTTTGTTGTATGTGACGTTGAGTTGTTTGCGACATATAGTAACCCTAAGTAAAGCTCCGAACCCTACCCTGTCCTGAGCCAGTCTCACTATTTCCAACACACTAACTCCCTCAGATATTTTAGCAATGCATCTCATCCAGGATCTTCCTGTCCCACACTGTCTCTCCACCCTTCTGTGAATGATGTCCTTCTCCAAGGACTGAGCTCTCCTGGCCACATGCCCAAAGTATGTGAGGCAGAGCTTCAAAATCCTAGCCTCCAAGAAGAGACTGAGTGTCACTCTATCCAAGACAGACCTATTTTTTTTCTTGACAGCCCTTGGTATGTTCAAGACTCTTCTCCAGTACCACAACTCAAAGACATCTATTCTTCTGTCATCTTCATAAAGTTTGTTGTTGGTGATTGCTGTTGAGTCGCACATGACTCATAGCAACTCTATGAACAAAAGACTTAATGCTCTTCCATACTATAATCATTTTTCCAAGTTCATAGAGTTCCCAGAGGCATGTGGTTTAGAAAGTAGATGCCACTTCTGCTTCCAAACCTGTTTTAAAATTGGGAGCTCCACAAAACACTGTTTATATTGGGAAACCATTTTGATATGTCATACTCCAATGGCACAAGGTTCAGCATCACAGCCAAACCAGGTTATTTTATATAGCACATTGACAAAGAATGATGTACAAAGTGGAAGAGTGCTCCTCCAGATATAATATCACTAGACTCATTTAGGGGAGGTTAAGTATCATCAAGGTGAATACAACTGAGAGTAAGTTTTGCACAAAAGACCTGAACTAACATCATTTCTGTATACTTATTGAGTTTAGAAAGTTTGTAGAGTTTCCAGAGGCATCTAGTTTAGGAAGTAGATGCCACTCCTGCTTTCCAGCACAAATCAATCTGGAAGCTCGTCAAAACATTGTACATAATAGAAAACCATTATGTTATTTGACACTATGGTGTATGACTATGGAACATTGTGAAACATTACATAAACACCAAGTTGATCACTTCAGCAAATAGACAAAATATTGCTATGTCATTTAAAAAATATTCATCTGAAAGTTAATAAATTTGGCCCTAGGGACCTGCAGGACTTTAAAGCCACACCCTCAAGCAGACCTCTACCTTTGGCCAAAGTCTCAAGAACGCTCACTAAAAACAATTGCAAAAACACTTCCCTTATGTGGCCAATGTGATAGCCATCACAAATTCCCAGAGTGGAGGCTTCAGGCTCTCGACTGCCGACACAGCCCCTCAACAAAGGGGATGTTAAAGCCAAATCCATGTGAAATATTTTCAGTTGACATTATCTTTTGCATTTGACCTTCAAAAATCAGTATGTCCCATAGAGTTGTTATTGTTAAGTGTCATCGAATTGAGCACAACTCATAGCGACCCTATGAACAGCAGAGTTGAACCCCGTCTTATCCTTTGCCATTGTCACACTTCCTAACAGAGTAGAGACCATTGTTGTAGTCACTATGTCAGTCAACCTGGTGAAGGGTCTTCCTCTCTTTCACTGCCCCTCCACTCTTCCACTATCATGTCTCTCTAAAATAACCCCTTCTAACAATAAGCCCGAAGTATGTGAGGCGAAGCCTCATTATCCTTGCCTCCAAAGAGCTCTCTGGCTACACCCTCTCCAATATATATGTATTTGTGTATGTTCGTGAGATGTTCAGTGCTCTTCTCCAACATCACAACTCAAAGGCATCAATTCTTCTTCTATCATCCCTTTTCATTGTCCAACTATCAGATACATAGCAAGTGATTAGAAAGACCATGGCCAGAATCAGACACCCTTTAGTCTTCAAACTGACATCATTACTCCTCAATAATTTGGAAAGACCTCTCCTCTGTAATGTAATTGCAATATATCTCCTGATTCTCTGACAGCTGGTACCAAGATGTTAATTGTAAATCCAAGTGAAATGAAGTTGTTGACAGTTTCAATCTCTTCTCCATCCACCATGATGTTGCCTGTAGATCCAGTTGTAAGAAACTTTGTTTTCTTGACATTGAGATGCAATCCATATTGAAGATTTTAGTAATTTAGCATTATAGGTGTGGGAATGGGGACTCAAAGCAGATAACTATAGTTTAAGATCACATTAGAAATTACGAGTCAAGGTTAGAACATTTCTTCTTAGGTTCCAAGACAAAAAAACCCCCTGAATTTCAATTATCTTAAATTGTGCATTAATAATCTATATAAAATATCATTTTTAGAAATAAATACCCTTATTACAACTTCAAGAATAGTGTATGAATATTTAAGTAATAATGTTCTTAGGTACCATCAGGTCAACTGTGACTCTATGTAAAGCAGAGGAAATGGAATAAACTTCTGTCTGATTTTGCTCACTTTGCTGTGCTTAACTCTATTGCTGCATTCACTGAGTGATGATAATAACAAAGAAAATAATGTTGTTATATACTTTCAAATCAGAATTGACTCATAGTTTACAATGCAGTGGGTTTTTATACAGAAGATTGCTCATCTACTGTGGGGCAGCTGGTGTATCTGAACCAGATGTCTTTGGGTTGGCAGTGAAGTTCTAACCACTCAGGCACTAGAGCTCCCTACAAGTAATAGTAAATACAGTTTAAAACTTATATATGATAGTAAATTATGATTATCACAGAAATTCAGGATTAAGGTTCCCTAGTAGAGTGCATTTGGGGCGGGGGTGGGGCAGGGGCAGGGGTGGAGGGATGGTATACCAAGGAAGTAGTTTATCTTTGGCTTTTCAAAGAGAGGAGGAGAGGAGTGCGATAAAGAAAAAAGTGCAACAATGAATGAATAAAAATCCAAAATCTCTGAAAATGTTCATTAAAATTAATAAAATAAGATAAAAAAGAAAAAAGTAATAGTAAATAACAATAGCAGAATAAAAGTAATAGTAAAATCAATGTTTATTACAGTGAGACAAAATAATAAGCAACTTACGAAGTTCTATTTAAAAACATTTCTAGTATCCTCATAAAATAGATTCTCCATTTGCATTTAGGGGCAGGGATTTAGTAAAAACATGTTTGAATATCTTTAAAGAAAGTATAAAATTCTTAGGAAGTGGACTTAGAATTTCATACCGAAAGTTATTACGTAGACAACATATAATTCTGTCCAACAAGTATGGCTGTCTTGCTTATTCATTTACTCATTTAATTACATAAACCCTTCTTTACTTATTTACTTACATAAATCCTTTGTCACAATTTCCTATTAATATTTTATTTTTATACTGTTGAGTATTCTTGAGTCAAGTCCCACTACTTTACTCATAAAAATAACAAAATACTACCAGATCCTCTGCCATTCTCACAATCTCTGCTGTGCTCTGTCCATTGATGCATTTTATTGAATTATATCTCTTTTTTTCTGACTCTCTAAGTTTGTAAGCATGATGTCTTTCTCCAGGGACTGGTCTCACCTGATGGCATGCCAACAGTTGTGAAATGAGTTCTCATCACTTTCTCGACAGTGTTTCACTTTCCTTTTCTTCAATGAAACTGATTTATTCATTCCTGACAGTATATATTGTCTATTTAATATTCATAGTCAACACTATAATGCAACTTTATCAATGTAATCAATCATCTTTATTCATTCGCTAATTTTTGTGTAACTAGGAAGCAGTTGAAAATGCCATAGCTTTGGATAGATAGCTAGAACATAGTCTTCAAAGTGATATCCTTGCGCTTTAGCACTTTTAGAATGTCCTAGGCAGCTATCTGTCCAGTACGTCTTTTTACCCACTAACTACTAATTAGGTGAATGTAGATTGTGAATCCAAGTAAAATAAACCTTTGACAATGTCAGTCATTTATTTCTAAGTATGATGTTGTTTCTTGATCCAGTTGTAAAGATCTATATTTTATTTATGAGAGATGTAATTCTTACTGGTATACACTGAAGTAAAGTCTTTGGATTTTTGTCACTATTTCTTTTAATTTAAATTTATTATTAATTTCAGTAAAAATTTACAGAGACTTTGGATTTTCATTCATTCATTGTTGCACTTTTCTCCCCTCCCAACTCTCCCCCCTAGTACACTACCCTCTTGGAAAAGTAAAAGACAAATTCTTTCATTGTTTTACAAACCCTCCCCCAGGTCCACTCCACCATGTAGCCTTCTTTATAGACTCCTGTCATGACAAAAATAAATAACCCCATACCCCTTTTAAACAGTTTTATCCCTCATCAGTTTCGATACAGTATACATTATTGAACCCATCTTTCTCAGTCTCTCCCCAACCCCAAGGTCAATTCAATTCTGTTTTACAACAGGGGCACCATGCAGTATTTGTCCTTTTGTGACTCGGATATTTCACTCAGCATAATGTCCTCCAGAGTCAACCATTTTGAATAATATTGCGTGAGTTCCTTGTCTTTTAATGCAGCATAGTATTCCATTGTGCGACTATACCACAGCTTCTCTAGCCATTCTTTTGTTGATGGACACTTAGGTTGTTTCCAACTCCTTGCTATTGTGAACAAAGCCACAATAAACATGGGTGTGCATATATCTGCTTGGATGTCAGTTATGGTCTCTTTGTGGTATATTCCCAGTAGTGGAATTGCTGGTTCAAACGGTATCTCTATTTGTAACTTTTTGAGGAAGTGCCATACCACCTCCACTGTGGTTGCACCATTGTCACTAAATTTTTCATGCCCTCTCCTCTATATTCTTAGACTCTGGATGAAATGGATTGACACTCTGACTTTGGCAATAGGGTTAAGTGTGCCAGAAATAGTAAGATTGGCTCAATATAGGACAAAGTTCAGAGCCATTTTTAAAGGGTTTTTATAAAAAGGACTTGAAATGTTTACTGTAGAAGGTTAAGCACTCCAATTTTCATTATAGATTGCACCTCAATATCAAGAAAACAAAGCCCTTTACCACCAGACCAATAGGCAGTAACATGATAGATAGAGAAAGGATTGAAGTTGTTAATAATTTCATCTTGCTTGGAGCAACAATCAACACTCATGAGACCAGCAGTAAAGAGATTGAAAGATGAGTTGCACTGGAAAAAAATCTGTTGTCAAGGACCTCTGCAGAGTGCTAAAGAGAACAATGTCAGTTTAGAGACTAAGGTGCTTCTGATCTAGTTCATGGTCTTCTAACTTGTTTGCTATGCATCTGAAAGCTGGACATGAATAAGGATGACAAGAAGAAATGATTCTTTCGGTTGTGATGCTGGAGAAGAGTATTGAACTTACCGTGGATCTGGAAAGAGCATAAACAGGACTGTACTGGGAAGGGTAAACAAGTTTGTTGGATTGAGAAATTACGGTACATTCACATGATGGAAGACTATGCACCAGGCAGGAGCAATAGTTTTGTAAATTACTACCTAACATGGGAAGGACTGAAAAGCATTATGTTAAGTGAACTAACTCAGTCTCACAAAAATAATTACTGTTTAAGACCATTATTGTAAAACAAGTACAAGGATCCAATGGTGAAGGGGGATTAATCACAGGGTCGCATAATTTGTTGGTTGGAGGAAAGGGTGGGTAAAGGAAAGGGAAAAGGTCTGGTGTGAAAAACAATGATTTTGTAAGTAAACCAGGATGGATTTTTTTTCAAGAAATGCTGAATTCATCTTTCTCTTTTGGTGCTCTGACACTAGATCTTTCTACAATCTCAGGACAATACTTTCCTTTCTCTTGTTGATTTTTGTTTTGAAATCTTCCGTTCAGTTCTCCTCCTTCACCATCTCTCCTTTTTATTTTAGCTCCTACTCATCTAAGATTTAGGCTGCAAAATTTGGTAAAATTTTTCAATTTCCTCCTCTTTGGCTCTATATGTAGGAACTTATATTTGAATAATAGTCATATTAATAGATTTTTTTCCTTTCTTTTTTAAGTGGGTCATGCTTATATGTGTAAGGATTGTACCTTATCACAAGCTATATTATATTTCAGGATAGAACTTAAAATTGACTTTTTTTTTAACACTATGGATGTAACACTATTCTTCTATTTTTCATTCCCTGCATGATATACCTCATGATCATCTGATTAAAAATGGCCAAAGCTGGTCCATCTTTCTCACTTATTTTAAGTATGTCAATATTTGTGTTCCATTTCATTTTCAATAATTTCTAGATTTTCAACATTCAAGCTACATACATTCCATGTTCTAATTATTAAAATATTATTGTTATTGTTTTTGCTAATTTCAAATTACTTCCATTCTGGGCTCTACCACACTACACTACTATATTTATCTTCTTTCTTTAGTATTCATTGTTGTTGTTATGTGCTGTCAAGTCTCTTGTGACTCATAGCGACCCTATGTAAAACAGCCCTAAACTCTGCTCTGTCCTGTGCCAACCTCACTGTCTCTGACACATCCATCCTGATTACCCCAGTCACTGAATCAATCCATGTCCTAGCCGCCCCTCCACCCTCCCAAGCATGTCCTTCTCCAAGGACCGGTCTCTCCTTACAACATGACCAAAGTATGTCAGACAAAGCCTCAGAATCCTTGCCTCCAAGGAGCAGCCCTGTTTAAGTCTCTCTAGGATGAATGTGTTAGTTTTCTTAGCAGTCCGTGGTACCCTGAATACTCTTCTCCAACACCAAAGCTCAAAGGCATCAATTCTCCTGTCTTCCCTAATCATTGCCCAACTCTCTGATGCATAACAAGTGATTGCAAAGACCGTGGCCTGTATCAGAGTGAAACCATTGCTCTTCAGTACTTTAGAGAGGTCCCTAACAGTAGAGTTTCCCATTGCAATACCTCCTTTAATTTCCTGGCTGCTGGTGCCAAGAGTGTTGACTATGGAGCCAAGCCAACTAAAGCTGTGAACAATTTCAATCTCTTCACCATCCATCTCGATGATGCCAATTGGTCAAGTGGAGAGAATCTTTGTCTTCTTGACATTGACCTCAATTTATAAGGCTGCATTCCTTGACCCTCTGCAGCAAGTGCATGAGGTCCTCCTCAGTTTCAGCAAGCAGGGTTATGTCATTTGTATAACACAGACTGTTGATAGATATTAAACCAATCCTGATGCTGCATTTCTCCACATAGAGCCCAGTCTCCCGGATAATCTGTTCTGCATACAGGTTGAAAAGGTATGGAGACAGGACACATCCCTGGCATACATCCTTCCAATTTTGAACCATGCAGTGTTTCCTTGCACTATTCTGATGACTGACCCTTGGTCGAAGTATAGGTTTCTCATTAGCATGATCAAGTGTTCTGGGATTCCCATTCTTTTCAGAGTCAGCCACACTTTGTTGTGATTCACACAATCAAATGCCTTTGCATAATCAATGAAACACAGATATTTCTCTGGTATTCGCTCCTTTCAGCCAGGATCCATCTAACATTAGTTACAATATCTCTAGTACCACGACCCCTTCTAAACCCAGCCTGGACTTCTGGCAGTTCTCTGCTGATGTGCTCTTCCACTCGTTTTTTGGTAATCTTCAGTAGAAACTTGCTTGCATGTGAAATCAACGATATTGTTCTTTAGTTTCCACACTCTGGTGGGTCACCCTTTTTTGGGATGGCAACAAATATAGATCTCTTCCAGTCAGTTGACCAGGTGATTGTTCTCCAGATTTCTTGGCACAACTTGGTGAGCACGTCCAGGGCAGCATCTGTTAGCTGAAATATGTCAATTGTTATACCATCTATTCCTGGGGCCTTATTTTTTGTTATTTCCTTCAAAGAAGCTTGACCTTCTTCCTTCATCACCATAGGCTCTTGCTGATATGTTGTTTCCTTTCAATACAATTACTCAGTATATTCTTTCCATCTTCTTTTAATACTTCCTGGATCATTTAATATTCCGTCTAAAGAATCCTTGATTATAGCAACTCGTGGTTTGAAATTGTTCTTCAGTACTTTGGTACCTTAAAAAAATGCTGAGCAATTTCTGCCCTTTTGATTTTTTTACTCCAGCTCCTTGCACATTTCATTGTAATATTTTACTTTGTCATCATGCTCTGTCTTTTGAAGTATTCTTATCAGCTTTTTATTATTCTTACTTGTCCTTTGGCTTCTCTGCACTCCAATTCAGTATTCAGAGTTTCTTCTGACATCGATTTTGGTCTTTTGTTCCTCATCTGTAATGAACATTTGCACTCTTCTTAGATCATACCCTTGATATCCTCCCACAACTCATCTGGTCTTCACTCATTCGTGTTCAAGGCCTCAAACCTGTTCCTGAGATGGTTCTGAAATTCAGGTGGGATAGACTCAAAGTTATATTTTGGTGCATTTGGTTTCATTTTCCTCAGCTTCAGCTTGAACTTGAATATGAATAGTTGGTGGTCTGTTCCACAATCAGCTCCTGGCCTAGTTTTCACAGCTGATATTGAGCTTCTCCAGTGGTAGGATTTTCTCAAAAACATGTTAGCAATTAGATGGCCCATCAAGCTTCCTATTCAGTATTCATTAAGGAGCTACACCAAAACCTGTCCACTATAGATAACCCAAATAATATTTGACATACCAGTGGCACAGTGTAAAGTATCACAGCTACCTCAAGTTTTCTCAGTGCAGCAAACTGACAGACAAGTACTGTACCACTCAGAATAGTGTTCTCCTAAAATACATTAACACACAATTAGAGGACGATTGACAATGGTAATGAAGGAGAATGTGGAAGCTGCACTGAAGGCATTGGAAAAAAAAATAAAAGGCCTCAGGAATATATGGGATATCAATTGACTTGTTTCAATTAACAGATGCAGACTTGGATCCATCCACTTATCAGTCTATGCTAGGAAATTTGGAAGCGAGTTGTCTTGCTAATAAATTAGAAGTCCTCTTTTCTTACCATTCCCAAGAAAGGTAATCCAACTGAATGTGGAAACTATCAAACAATATCATTAATATCACATGCAAGCAAAATACTGCTGGATATAACTTAAAAACAAGTGCCTAGGGAACTACCAGAAATTCAAAAAGGATGTAAAGGAGGCTGTGACACCAGGAATATCATTGCTGATGTCAGATAGATCCTGGTTGAAAGTAGGAAATAGGAGCAGAATGTCTATTTGAGCTTTATTGACTATGCAAAGGCATTTCACTGTGCGGATCATAACGAGTTGTGGCTGACCTTGAGAAGAATGGAAATCCCAGAGCATTTGATTGTGCACATGTATAACCTATACCTAAACCAGCAGGTTGTATATGAACAGAACAGGGGAACACAGCACGGTTTAAAATGGAGAAAAGAGTATGTCAGGGTTGTATTCTCTCTGTATACCTATCTAATATGTATACTGAGCAAATTATCTGAGAAGATGGATTCTATGAAGAGGAGTTTGGCATCAGGATTAGAGGGAGATTCATCAATAATCTGTTATACAGATAACACAACCTTGCTTGCTGAAAGTGAAGGGGACTTGAAGCACTTGTGGCAGAAGTTCAATAAATGAAGCCTTCAGTATAGATTGCATCTCAATGTCAAGAAGACAAAGATTCTTACCTCTGGACCAATGGGCACCATCATGGTGGATGAAGAAGAGATTGAAATTGTCAGCAGTTTCATCTTGCTTGAATACACAATTGAAACCCTTGGTACCAGCAGTCAGTAAACAAGGAGACACATTGCACTGGAAAAGTCTGCAGTCACAGACCTCTCCAAATCATTGAGGAGTCACAAAGGCAGTTTGAGGACTAAGGTGCATCTGATTCAGGTCATGGTCTTTCCAATTACTTGCTATACATATGAGAACTGGACAATGAATAAGAATGACAGGGGGGAAAAAGGATGCTTTTGAACTGTATTGTTAGAGAAGAGCACTGACCATCTCATAGACAGCCAAGAAAACAAACAAATACATCTTGGGGATGGTGCAGCCAGAGTGGTCTTTGGAAGGAAGAATGATAACGCCTCACCTCACATACTTTGGGCATGTTGCTAGAAGGAGCTAATCCTTGGAGAAGGACATGATGCTGGGAAAGATGGAGGATTGGTGGAGGAGAGGAAGACCCTCAACTAGGCAGATTGACATGATGACTGATGAAATGGGCTCTTGTGTGTCGCAAAGTGTGAGGATAACACAGCGTAGAACAGTGTTAATATCTTCTATTCATAGGGTCACTATGAGTTGCACTCGACTCAACTGTACATAACAACAACAACAACACTCATCTAAGAACAAATTTCAGAATCTCTAATGTTACATATTTTTTTCATTTTATTTATTTGTGACATTTTGTTTTCTTCATGTATAAGATGCTTGATGTCCTCCTACAACTGCTCTAGTTCATAAATTTGTATTTAGTGCATTAATTCTATTCTTGAGATGATCTCTGAATTCAAGTGGGATACACTTGATATTGTATTTGACTCTTGTGAATTTGCTTTCATTTCCTTCAAAATGTATTTGGCTTGCACATGTTCTTTTCAACAGTTGGCCCTTCATCTTGTTCTGACTGAAAAACTTGAGCTTCTTACTGTTTCTTCCCTTAGACGTACACACATAAACCTTCTTATTGAGATTGGCTTCGATAATTTATTTTAAAAAGTCATGAAAATTGTTTTTAAAATGTATCTATAAGAGGAATTCCACTAATTTGAAGTTTATTCCAGAGGTTAGTGACACTTAATTGCATTTTCCAATCTATATCTTTGTAGATAGAAACAACCCATCTTTATCACGTGGTAGATTCTCACTGCTGACTTTTTAAGTAATAGCACACAAATATTAACCATTAAGTTATTTAAAATTCAGCATTTGGAATTGTGACTATTAATAGATCTTCTCTTCTTCTTTTGGCCTTTAATTTATGGAAAATGATGTAGTTTATTTTTACAAATTCTAGTCAACATTCCTCTTCTCAATGACCATAGCTCTCAATCAGGCGTCTAGTGTGTGGTTGATCATGGAAGGCTAACAGTACAAGTTGTGAAATTATGAATGTAAATCCATCATCACCATTGAAGGAAATTCAGAAGTATACACTGTATTGACAGTGGTCCATTAGCATTATATTTATGCCTGAAGGGCACTATATTATTCACTGTTTTCTGTTTTACTCCAAGTGTTTCTTTAATAACTTTGAAATTTTAATAAGTGGGCAATGTGCTTGGTGAAATGTGAAAATCTTCATCAATAATATTTCCCACAAATTCTGTAGAAAAACCTACACACTTAAGTTAAATATGGCTAGCTGTCATCAGCTTCTAATTGTAGAACAAGAGTCTTCGTTAAAATTGGACAGCAGAGAAAATCACATATGGCACTTTATGTTACTCTTTTTTCCCTCCACTTTGGCTCTAAATCTGTGTTGACAGGGTGAGTTACATTACTTTCATACTTGGAGAAATATATTCCTATTTGCATTTATTGCCATGTTCTCTTTTCCCATTCAAATGCAGAGCTTACCTCGCAACAAGATTACTAAAAATGAGAACTGTTATAATAAAATGCCTCATTTCATAAAAATATAGAATAACAATTGATATGGGAATTAGGATAATGTCTTGTAGCAAACAAAATCAGCATGTAACTAAACATCTTATCTCTTCATCATCACTTATTAACCCATTTCACCCTTTCACTTCCTCTCCCCTACGTTGAGTATTTGTTACTTGTGGCTACACACATGTTGGTGATCTACAAATGTATGCTTCATAGTGTATTGGAATTTAGCACCTGTAGATAATTACAGCGATAGCCAAACTAGAGATTTTTCACTTCTTAAAAACTAACCATGTGTTCTGCTTTAAAGCACTGTGGTTGACTTTAATCATTTTCTACAAGAAATACAAGAGATAAAATCAAAACTGTGAAATTTCATATTTTTCATCAAAATTTATCTAATGGCAAGTTGAATTTAATAGAATGGCAGTGCTATTCATTTACTTCTTTTAAATTTATCTGTGGTACTTTGTATGTGAAGAGAATGTCAGTATCCAAGGAGCTCAAGCTCAGGTTGCATTAACAGACCATAAGTTATTAGTGTACAACTATATATTGAAGCTGTAGAACATTAAATAATGTCCAAAAAACCAAAAATGTAATTGTGTTTCACTCCTACTTTTATTTAAAAATTAACCCAAGAACAGTTATGAGACATTGGGCACCAATTATCAAATACCAGAGGAGCTGTGGGATAACATCAAAGATGTCACCCATGAAGAAAGAAAAGGCTCATTAAAAAAATAGAAAAGAAAGGAAAAAGAACACACTGATGTCAAAAGACACTATAAAAATTGCAACAGAATATCAAAAAGCCAAAACAAAAGGAAGAAATTCCAAAGAAAATAAGTTGAACACAAAATATGATAATAAAAACTATCAAAAATCGAATGGGTAGAGAAGCTGTGGCATATTCGCACAATGGAATACTATGCTGCATTGAAAAAACAAGGAACTCATGCAATATTATTCCAAACGGGTGACCCTGGAGGACATTACGCTGAGTAAGGTATCTCAGTCACAAAGGGACAAATGCTATATGGTGCCACTGTTGTAGAATGAGGCTGGCATTGGGGTGGGGGTAAGACT
>NW_006399808.1:14327954-14343582 GCF_000299155.1 Elephantulus edwardii | reverse complement strand
AATCTCAATCTCTTCACCATCCATCCTTATGCTGGCAATTGGTCCAGTGGTGAGAATCTTTGTCTTCTTGACATTGAGCCTCAATCCATATTGAAAGCTGCAGTCCCCGACCCTCAGTCAACACTGAAAAATTCCAGGAAGTATCATATGAAGAGCCAATGGTAAAAAAGAAAGAGGTTCAAGTTGCAGTGGCAAAAAATAAGTTTCCAAGAATTGATAAATACCAATAGACATGTTTCAATTAACAGATGAAACCCAATATGGGCTCACTAGCCTATGCCAAGAGAATTTGGAGGATGGTTGTCTGGCCAACAATGAGAAGGGATCCATATTTGTTACCACTCTCAAGAAAGGTAAAACAACAGAATATGAAAATTATTTTTAAAATGTCATTACTATTTTGTATAAACAAAATATGTCCATGGTGGACATAGTTGGGTGAAGCTCCCCAAATAAAACAAGCTTGGAAGCAGGAGTGGCATCCACTTCCATAAATAACTTGTCTCCGGAAATCCTATGAACCTGGAGAAAGGATGAAAGTCACTCAAGTGTCCAGAACTTGTTCATAGGGTCACTATGAGTCACCTACAACTTGACGGCACATAACCACAGTATCAACAAGCCAAATATTGATGAATATCATCCAGAACATGGCTAGAATAGTATGTTAGCAGAGAATTGCCAGAAATTTAAATGGATTTTAGAAGAGGCCGTGTGGTACCAGGTATATTAATGCTGATGTCAGATGAATCCTGGCTGAAAGATGAGAACATTAGAAGAATGTCTGCCTATGTTTTATTGATTATGCAAAGGCATTTAACTGAGTGGATCATAACAAATTTTAGTAGTCTAGTTCAAGAAATTGTTGTACCATATATTTATTTGTGTTTTATTGACTATAAATTCATTTGACTGTGTGCACCATAAGACATAGCTAACTATGGCTGACATTGAGAGCAATAGGCATCTCAAATACTTAATTAGGCTCCTGTATCTAGACCTAGAAGCTATTGTTTTATCATTAAAAGGGAATATCACATGGCTTAAAATCAGGGAAGATGTACATCAAGGTTTTATCTTTTCTCCATATCTATTCAGAGCTGAGAAAATCATTCAAGGAGCTGGAATATATGAAGTAGAAGGTAATATTATGCTTTACTGAAGTCTTATCAGCAGCATGTTTTATGGTGCTGACACAACTTTTCTTGCAGAAAGTGAGGAAGACTTAAAGCACTCACTGCAGATGATCAGTCAGCTTTCAATATGGGTTACACATCCACATCAAGAAAACAAAAATCTAGCTCTAGTGCCACTGAAGGATATTAGCAGGGAGCCAGAAGTGAGAACTTCATTTCTGATAAATGGATGCTTTTCCTGTGTCTTTATACTCTAAAGCAGAAATAGCTCTCATTGCAGCAAGTAGCTTCTGAAGAGCAGATACAGGTATGATTGGACAATTAAAGATGGCAAGAATGAAAACAGCATGTTTTAGAAATTGATACTTCCTTGAGTCTTTGTTTTCTGGGGCCAGAATAGCTGTGCCCACATCCAGCACTGGGGGAGAGAAGAGGTATATGGTCATTAGCAACTGCTAAGACTTGAAGTCTGCACTGTTGGGACCTTGTCATTTTTCTGGGTCTGTTCCTTGAAAACTATAGTCCAGTCAGCAATCCTTTGATTTTGCCTGCCCTTGGGAGAAGCTACCTTATCCCCAGTCAAAGTGCAAAAGAGGATGTAGAAGTAGGGCCATCATATCTGGGTAGAGGCAAAAACCTCAGCTCCCTGTCTTGCAAAGGATAACCTATTGAAAAGCTAGCACAGGAAACACAGAACAATCTGTCTATAGAGGAACAGCAGGGAAAACTGTCACGAAGAAACTCAACTGGATGCCCCACTTTAAGTCAGTCTGCAACTTATCAAATGCATTATAAAAGTAAGGAGGTTTCAACAACCCACAAAGACATATCAGAAACTGCCTCACCTTTACCAAAAAGAACTTTGTATAATGCCAAGAAAGCAGCAGGCAGTTTCAAACATTATGAAAAAAAAACAAAAAAGTCTTCTCCTAAAAAACGAAACAAAACCCCCACCATATAAAATTGCACACCTCAAATAAGGAAAGTTCTTTTGAAAAATAAAAATGAAGTGAGAAGTAAGCATAGCTCTCCCTGATATAAAAAGTTATTATACAGCTATACTAACTGGAACAGCATGGTACTGGTACGATGACAGACACGTAAACTAACAAAACAGAAACAAGAACTCAGATATTAATGCATCTACGACATTAAGTCACTAACAGAAGTTCAGTGGCAAGTACCTTACCTAAGCACTGCCTCAGGCAATCATCTTTCTCTGAAGCTGGCACATGGGATTTGGACTTATATCTTCCTAAATGTGAAACAGGCAACAGAGTGAGAGACCAGTAGCAGTGTGTGGTACAAGACATCACAAAAGTGACTTGTGGACTAAGCTATCATATCAAGGGGTAGGAGGGTGCTAAAGAAGGAATGGCTAGACCAGGTATGCAGGAGTGCAAGGAATGCCAATGTAGAATGGAAAGGAAAGAGAAAAGATACAAGTTCTTAGGTTGAGGAGGAGACAGTGAACGTATTGATTATTTATTTAAGGGAAGTGTCTTTTATCATCTCAGTAAAATGCTTGTCAGTCAGATACTGTTCTAAGACTAAGCATCTTAATTAAGATAGATTAGGAAGAAGACGTGGCCATCCACTTCCAAAATACAACAGGCCTTTAAAAACCCTGTCTATGTACAGTAGAGTACACATAGAGTAGACTGAAAGCTAAGGCAAATGAGGATGAGCTCTAAAATTTGTAGACACAAAGGAGGAGGAACAGTGGTAAGCAGAAAACTAACGATTGAAATGTAAAATATGAGAAGCATGAATATGGGATAACTGGACATTGTTAAGAAAGAAATGGAACACATAAATATTGACATATTAGTTATAAGCAAAATGAGATAAGTTGGCATGGGACATTTTGAATCAGATGATCATATGATCTTACTATACTGGAGATAAAATGTGAGAAAATTTCATAGTTAAAAAGGCTACTTCTAGATCCATTTGAAACACAATATTATGAGTGACAAGGTAATATCCACACATACACAAGGAAGACTTATTAATACCACTATCATTCAAATTTATGTATCAAACCAGAGACAAAGAAGAGGGAATACATGATTTCTACCAACTGTTGCAGTTAGAAATCAATTGAACATGTAACCAAAATGCATTAATAATAATGGGTTATTGGAATGCAAAAGTTGAGAACCAAAAAGGAAAAACAGTAAGAAATATGGATATGGTGACAGAAGTAGGACTGGGGTCAGAATGATAGATTTCTGCACAGTAAAGGATTTATTCATAGCAAATACCTTTTATAAGAAAGATAAAAGCAGGTTATGTTGTAGTTGTTATATGTAGTCAAGTTGCCTGCAACTCGTAGCATCCCTATCTACATTGGCCCTAAACTGTGCTCTAGCAATTGCCAATCTTATTGTCTCCAACACACCTATCCCCATTACCCCAGTGACTGAATCAATCCATCTCATTGACGGTCTTCCTCTCCTGTGCTGTCCCTCCACCCTCCCAAGCATGACGTCCCTCTCCAAGGACTGATCCCACCTTGCAACATGTCCAAATTATGTCAGACAGAGCTTCAAAATCCTTGTTCCAAGAAGCAGCCTGGCTTCACCCTCTCCAGGATATACTTGTTTGTTCTCCTAGCAGTCCATGGTATATTCAATAGTCTTCTCCAGCACCACAGTTCAAAGGCATCAGCTCTCCTTCTATCATCGCTAGACATTGTCCTGCTTTCTGATGCATAGCAAGTAATTGCAAAGACCATAGCCTGGATCAGGCACACCTTAAACTCTAGACTGATATTGTTGCTCTTCAGTACTTTGGAGAGGTCTCTGACAGCAGACTTCCCCAATGAAATCCATCTTTTAATTTCCTGACTGCTGGTACCAACAGTGTTGATTGTAGAGCTAAGAAAACTGAAGCTTTCTACAATCTCAATCTCTTCACCATCCATCCTGATGCTGCCAATTGGTCAAGTGTTGAGAATATTTGTTTTCTTGACATTGAGCTTCAATCTATATTGAAGGCTGCAGTCCTTTACCTTTTGCAGCAAGCACTTCAGGTCCTCCTCAGTTTCAGCAAGCAGTGTTGTGTCATCTGTATAATGCAGATTGCAGGTTATACACATGGATTTTACCTGACAGGATGCACAGGAATCAGAAATATTATGTCTGTGGAAGGAATCTTTGGAGATGTTCAATATCAGCAGTGAAAACTAGGTCAGGTGCTGGTTGTGGAACAGAAAACTCACTACTCATATGCAAGTTCAAATTAAAGTTAAAGAAGGTGAAATCATATCAACAGGAATAAAAATTTGATCTTGAGTCTATCCCCAGAATTTAAAAATGAACTCAGTTCCGTTCTACAACAGTGACATTATTCAGTATTTGTCCTTCTGTGACATCAGGGTTGGGGTGAGACTGAAAAAAATTGGATAAATTATATATACTGCATTGAAACAGATGAGGGAGAGAATAGTTTAAAAGCAACATATGATTGGGTATTATGTTCATGACAAGAGTCCAGAATGAAGGCTGCATAGTGGAGTGTACTCGGTGGAGGGGGAGATTGTATACATATGAAAGAATTTTTATTTTACTTTTCAAAGAGAAGAGCAAACTGGAGGGGGCTGGGGGGTAGGGAGAAAAATGCAACAATGAATGAAGAAAATCCAAAATATCTGTAAACGTTCACTAAAATTAATAAAATAAATTTTTTAAAAAAAGAACTCAGAAACAGGTTTGAGACATTGAATAATAATGAACAAAGCAGGTGAGCTGTGGAAAGATATTAAGAAAGAGAATTGATGCCTTTGAGCTGTGGTGCTGGAGAAAAGTGTTGAATATACCATGGACTGCTAGGAGAACAAACAGGTTTTTCCTGGAGAGGGTAAAGCCAGAATGCTCCTTGGAGATAAGGATTCTGACGTTTCGTCTGACATATTTTGGGCATGTTGCAAGGAGGGACTGGTCCTTGGTGAGAGACAAAATGTTTGGGAGATTGGAGGGGCAGCACAGGAGAGGAAGACCCTCAATGAGATGGATGGATTCTGTGATTGGGGTGGTGGGAATGAGTGTATTAGAGACGGCAAGGTTGGCACATGATAGAGAGGTGTTTAGGGCACATAACAGCAACAACAAGAAGAAGTGATAAACAGTGACATATAATGTCCCGTTTTAGTTTCTCTAATTTTTGAACCATTTATTTTTACCTGAATTAAGATGTTTTTAGCTTTTTATTATTCATATACATTGTGTTTCATGCATACATATTCTGTTTTATACAGTCTTATTTACATTATATTTCATTCATTTATATTGCAGAGATTTTTCTCCTTCTACTATCTATCATTTTTACTAATAACTACTTTCATAAAATCATGTAAGCCAACTACTTCATACATCATGCCCTAATATTCTCCACATAGACCACCAATTTCTAATTTGCCTATCCCAATCAAGCCATTACTCTGCTGTAATAAGCATGTGTCTTCTTTGAAGGATCTTCTGCTCAACTTGGAAACTTTGAACATCTGTACTCATAAATCTATCTATCTATCTATCTCAATGACATTTCAGAAAAAAATCTTATAATTAAAGTTTTCAATATACTATAGGGACTCTACACGAAAAAGATTGATAACCCAATAACAGCATGGACAAAAGATATGAGAAGACTTCACAAAGGAAGGTATTCAGACGGTCAAGAGACACATGCAGACATGCTCAAAATCACTGGCAAAAGAGAGATGCAAATAAAAACCACAGTGAGATACTATCTCATTCCAGTAGCAGTGACAAAGTTTAAGAAGACAGCAAGCAATAAATATTGGAGAGCATGAGGCAAGATAGGAACCCTTTTACTTTGTTAGTGGATTATAAAATGATACAACTCTGGAAGGCATTTTGGCATTTCCTCAAAAAGCTGAACATAGAAATTCCATATGACCCAATTGTTCCACTGTATAGAATATGCCCCGAGAAAATGAGAACTGGGGCGCAGAGACTTGTGCACCAATGTTCATAGCAGTGTCATGCATGATCGCAAGGACAGGGAAACAGCCCAAATGTCCAAACACAATTGAATGAATTGAGAAAATGTGGTAAATTCACATGGCAGAATGAATACTATGCAGCACACAGGAGCAATGATTTTGGAAATCACTACCTAACTTGGGATGGACTAGAGAACACTATGCTAAATGAACTAACTCAATCTCATAAGTACAAATCTGTATAAGACCATTATTGTAGAAATACATAACTATAAAATGTGTATGAGGATTTAAGGGGTAGAGGTGGGAGCACAGGGATGAGGTTGGTCAGGAGGTAGTGGTAATTATAAAATCACTGTATTTGATGGGTGAAGGGAGGGATGGGTTAAGGAAATGGAAAAGTTCTGGTGTTAAAAGGAGTATACAGAAACTTTCTAAGTAAACCAATATAAAATTAAGAAGAAAAGAAAAACATATTTATCGTCTGAACTTGAATAGGAAAAACTGAATAAAGAAAAAAGCATAGAAAAAGATGAAAAATCTAGGATAAACAATGCTTTTAGTTACCAACTAGATATAAGACTGAGGGAAAGAAAAACAGTACAATTCTTAACAAGTATATTAATTGCTAAAACACAACCACAAAATGACGGGCTGAAAAAATTAAAAGCGGGATGGTGATGTATTCAAATAGATTCAATCCTTAGTTATGTTTTTTAAAAAATTATTGGCATTAATATAGTGACTTAGTAAGACAGTAAAATATATCACGTTGTTGGTGGTGGTGTTATGGGCTATCGAGTCAGCTACAGCTCTTAGCGACCTTATTCACAATAACTCTGAATTCTGCTCTATCTTGAGCCAATCTCACCATTTCTAATACGCCTACCCTCATTATCTCAGTTATTGTATCAATCCATATCACCCGGAGTCTTCAGTTTAAAAGATAAGTGGTTGTTGTTTTTTGTTTGTTTTGTTATGTTTTGTTTTTTACTGATGTTTTTGTTGTTATTGTTACTGTTAGGAGCTGTTGATTATGACTCATGGTGACCCTAACAACTTGAATATCATCTTATCCACCTAGGGTCACAGTCACCATTGAAGTCACTCATTGAAGTTCTTTTTCTTTTTTGTCGACTCTCTGCTTTTGAAGCATGATACTGTTTTTCAAGAAAAAGCCTTTCTTGGCAATGTATCCAAGTATATTTCTATACTAAGTAATACATATTTAGAAAAGATAATTTTGAGATTTCCATTGTTTTGATGTTGCTAAATATCATCAATTCAACTTTGACTCACAGTTATTCTATAAACAGTTCAGTACCTTGCCCTATCCTGCACTGTCTTTATAATATCTACTTATTCAAGCCCATTGCTACATAACGTTTCCACCTATTTTCTTGCTTACTAGATTGCTCTGAAATTCAATGTGTTTATCTAGCGGTGTAGTTCAAAGTGTGTTTATTTGAGAATCCAAAGTCCATGTCTTTCTGGAAGTTTTAATGCATCAGTGGCTTTTTGGGAGAAAGATGGAAAATCTGTCACATGATTTACAGCCTTGGAAAACGTGATGAATGGTCAGCTCTAGTAAGGCTCTAGAAATTGCTACAAGAACAATTGGAGTGTTTCAAGAAAGTTGCAAACCGGTGGGCTCACTCTCCTAAGACAAGAGAATTGGAAGAGAGTTATATGGTTAGAGAACTGTAAAACATCCGTATTTATGCCCATTCCAAGGAAAATAATCAAACAGAATGCAGACATATAGAATAATATTATTGTTATTACAAGCAAGTAAAATGTAGAATATTTCACTGACAAATATTTCCAGAAATTCAAACGGAAATCATAGGAGGAAGTAGGAGTGACGTGGAAGACATGTGAATCTTGCTTGAGAGCAGAGAATATTAGATGGGTATTCACTTAAAACGATGGAAAGGCATTTAACTGTGGGAGTCATAAGAAATGCATAGAAATAAAATTACAAAAATGGTTCATACTTCATTTGAAACTATATCAACTTAATAAAATACTAAATTAGAGTCCATAAAATAGTTTACATAGAATCACTTTCCTGCAAAACAATATCCTACAGAACCAAAAAGGAAATGAATAAAAACTGAGAAAATCCATCGCAAAGAGACTAATACTATCAGAAATGCTGAGCAGTGGATTTTGAAGAGAGGAGAAATAAAATTATATAATAGTTCTATAATTGGGATTGATTTTTTTTTTGTCTGTAGTTGAATGGGCTACTCAAAAGAACTCTTGAACATAGAGTGTAACTGCCTCATAGGGCTTCAGTGGCTCTAAATCTCATATGTAGATTGCCTCATCTCTTGCACTTGTAGTCAGTAGCAGGTTTAAATTTCTGGCCTTTTCATTAGCTGCCTAATGGAAGCCCATAAAGCTGGCAATGACTTGAAAAAAAAATTAGGATTGAGCAAAAGAAAGTTTTACTTCGAGATTTCCTTTAAACACATGTAAGCCAAAAATTATTACGTGGTCCCATGATAAAGTTATGACAACAGTACAATAAAATATGAGCATAAATAAAATATTACTATGCTAAGACTTGCTTGTATAGAAGCCCTTGTGGCATAGTGAATAACCTACCAGGCTACTATTTTAAAGGTTGGCAGTTTGAATTTGCCAAATGCTCCCTGGGACATAGATAGTATCCTTCCATAAAGATTTACAGCCTTGAAAACCTGACGGAGGGTCCGCAAAGATGTGTTTACACAATATAAAGTGAGAAGTGGATATGCTACATCAATGAATTACAAGAAATGGAAAAGAACATATTTTTATCCCAATATGAAAGATTGTATGAAACAACCTTGCTGTCTAGATAGTGCAAGTATTGAAAGAATATGTGGGACAATAAAAAGGGATTTATAGGATCACTTCCCACTCCGACCCATCAAAAAGCAAAAATAAACAAATCCAATATCAGATACTGGTTGGCATTGATCCTGTTCTTCCTGGAAATCTCACAAGTTTCTGAGTTATAACTCTGGTGGTCTCATAGTGAGGAAGTGCAATGTCAAACTAAAGAATGAGGTTTGAATTCATCAGCTGCTCTGCAGAAGAAAGATGAACAACTTTCTCCTCTGTCAATTTACTGCCTCTGAAAATTTGCTCAAGGATCAAGAGTTGGTTTCAATTCGACAGTACACCACACTGCTGACAATCGTTTGCCATAAGATTTTCATGGCTGTGACATTTTTTAAGTCATGGAAGACGCATTTTACAGGATTTCCAAGCCTTTGTTCAATGCATCCAAATTGCCACCCTATCAGTTCATTTATTGCTGTTCTTAGGTGCTGATCTGACTCACAACAACCTGTACATGACAAAAGGAAGTACTGTGACTCTTTACTTAGACTCCATTGCCATTCTAGGACTCCTTCCAAAGAATGAGGAGGCACTGTAATGAGTTTTCTTCTTTCTAATATTAATAAGAGATACACTGTGGTCTCGCGGATAATGGGTTATGCTTCAAACCCAAAGGCATGCAGTTCAAATTCAACAGCTGCTTTATGGAAGAAAGATGGGAAATCTCCAATACAATTTCAAGCCTCTGAAAAACCTCCGGAGGTTCAGGTCTGAATCAGTTACAACTTTATAGCTCATAACAACAGCAATACTACTGAATGCCTGAATGTTATAGTTTTACTATGTATGTTCTGAAATGTTATTTTTTAAAATGTATGAATACATATTTAAAACGAAGACAGATCTTATATAATTTCCTTTTTCTACCTGAAGCTTTATTTAGAACAGTAAGACAATTCCATTAAACACATTTAACGATACCTAGGATAATTTTTTTAAAAAAAATTTAGGGTAATTTTTAAAATCAATTCTCAACTAAGCTACACATTCTTTGGGGGGAAAAAAGAGAAAAACTCCAAACAAACCCAAACCTTACCACACTTTTGTTGGTAGACAGAAGGAAAGGAAAAACTCATGTATGACAGGATTGTAAATATGTCTATTCAGAAAATGAAACCAAGACTCCGCTCTCATTGAGGAAAACATGCCAACTTTAAGAAAAGTGAAGTTTTGCATGGCCTACTTATGGCTGGTTTCCTAAATGACCTAGGGTAAATAGAAACAGCCTTTTCATGTGGCTGTTCTGATTAAAACAAGGTCTGTAAGTTGGCAGTATATCATCTGAAATTACGAAGTTTAAGGGGAAGCTGGGGTTTCATTCTCTCTCAAACTCCTTCCTCTACTCTTTATACTTGGTCTATCTGTGTAGCTGGCATAGATATCAAAATCTCTGCGTTGTAATCAGGAGTGCACTGGTCCTTATGGCAGGCATCAGGCTGGTTACTGCCAGGTCTTTGAACTACAAAAATAAATAGAGAATAGAAGTGCATTGTATTGGCCAAGCCTGAGGCCCAGTCATCTGTCTAAGAGCATGCTCTGGTGAGAGTGTTTAACTTGGATTTATTCCATCACATGTGGTAGCTGCAAAAGTGAAAAAGGAGAGGAAAAGAACAATGTTAGGTGGTATATTTAATAGCATGTTGGCTTAAGAATTCTCAGGAAACTGTTACTTATATTTTTCTCTTAGCAGCCAGAGTTGATCCACTTTGTTGGGATTCTGAATGAGGAAAAGTATATATCTGGCCACATGATTTTGATCCCTTCACTCTTTTCTGCTGTTTTACAAAAGGCTTAAATAACAATTGCAGTAATTTCCCAAATCACTATGTACTAATGGAAACTAGCTATGGCAACTCACAAGACAGCGGGATTTTTTTTTTTCATTTTTATATTCAGTTTTACCAGCAGCCTTGACATCCTTGAAGTAATAGGCTTCATTTGCTCTAAACCTGAGAGCTTGGAATTCCTCGTAACTGTATGTTTGTTGTTTTTGGCTAAATTATCTGATTCTCTTTCTTTTCAAGGCCAATATAACACAAACTAAAACAATTTAGACTCCCACTGCCTTTTTACTCCTTGGTTTTCTTTAATAAGAGAGAACCCTTATTCAACCACACCATGCCCATAATAGTAACTTGATTAAAAAAATATCTGTGGCTAGGGAAGGAACAAGTCCTTTGTAAAGATGGTAAAGCACTCAGCTGTTCTATATTAGAAGATTTTTTTCTTGTTTTCACAGCTGAATTATCTTGCTTGCTATATTATTGAAGGTGTAATAAGAAAATCAAATACAAAATTTTAAAGGGAAGAAAACCCCTTTTCATAGTCAAGTTTTTATTTTCTAATTTTTTTTCTATCATGCAGTAAGTATTTTGTAACCTTCATGAAAGAGCACAATGTAAATATACCAAGGCTTTCTGCACCAGTGCATTCCTTCATTGCCAAAATAATGGAAACTGTTACAGTTATAGGACAGATGATAACTATATGAGCAAAATTATATAAAAGTACCATGAATGGATGGTGTTGTATCAAAAAATATTTTTAATTTTGTATAGATGGTTTAAAATCCTAGTGTAATTATCTGGAAAATGATAAGATGTATTACACAGAAGAATGTTTTTCAATTATGGTATTTCAGAAGAGTATTTAATAGCACATGGACTGCAAAATGAACAAAAATATCTCAGAAAAAGTACAAACTAGGTTGCTTCTAAGAGAAAAGAGTTGTGAAACTTGATCTCACATACTTTGGACATACTCTCAGGAGCGGGCAGTCCTTGGAAAAAAAATCTCATGCTAGGAAAGGTGGGAGTTCAGAGAAAGAAAGGAAGCCCATTAATGAGACAAGTTGACACATTGACTATATCAATGAGCATATTAGGAATTACGAGGATGGGACAGGATAGGTCAAAGTTAAGAACTGTTGTTCAAAAGGTTGCTATGAGTCCTAGTTATTTCTGTTATATGGTGTTGATGTTATGTGCCATCGAGACAACTACTCAGAGCCACCCTACGAACAATGGCTGTGAACCTTGCTCTATCCTGAGCCAGCCACTACTGAGCTAACTCCAAATCATAGTGACTAGATAATGTAGAGGAGAACTGTTCCAAGCAATGTCCAAAGTTGGAATAATTAAATAAGCTTGACTTATCCAACTTTTTCCTACAGAGCAGCTGCTACACTCAAACTGTTTAATTTCCTGGTTAACAATGTACCTGCTATGTCACAGTGAGAACTGATCCTTATTGTTGCTGCTGTTGTTTTTATTAAGTGCCATTGAGTCATAGACAACTCATAGCGACCCTATGAATGAAAAACCTGAACACTTGTGTAACTTTCATTGTTTCTCCATGTTCATAGAGTTTCCGGAGGCAAGATATTTCAGAAGTGGATGCTACTCCTGCTTCCAAGATTGTTTTAATCAGGGAGCTCTATCAAACACTGTCCACCATGGGTAACCATTATCACATTTGACACATCAGTGTCATCACAGCAACCATGAGTTGCCTCTGTACAACAAATGGACAGACCAGTGATATACAACGTAGAAGAATGTTTGACTAAAAACAATAAAACTAGGCTTAAGGTCTGCAGATTAATTTGTATAAAATATGGATAAACTTGCAGCCAATACCATAACTCAAATAAAAATATTTGAAAGAAACACAGATTTTCAAAATTGTACTATACAAAGGTCTGTGTTGGAGAAGGTAAAGCCAAGTTTCTCATTGGATGCTAGCATTTTGAAGTTCCATCTCGCATACCATGGACACGTGGCCAGGAGAAACTGGTCCTTGGAGAAGGACATTATACTCAGTAAGCTAGAGTGGCAGCACAGAAGAGGAAAACCCCAGATAAGATGGATTGACACAGTAACTGGGGTAATGAGTGTAGGCTCTCCAATTCAGTGAGATTGACTTAGGGGAGGGGACGCTTCAGAGCTATTGTTTGTAGGTTTATTTTGAGTCAGACGTTACTCAAAGGCACATAAGGACTACTCTGAATGTTTGATAAAACTCACTGAAAAAGCCATTTGGTCCAGGTATGGATTTTTTTTGTGGTTTGTTTTGTTATTTTTTTCTGGTTGTTGAGAGTTCTTTTACTTTATGATCAGTTCAATTTCTTATTTTGTGATGCATCTCTTCAGGTGTTCTATTTTAGGCTGTGTCCATTTAAGTGAGTTGTGACTTTTTAGTATTTGTTTGTTGACGCTAGGTTTTCATATTAGTTTGAGTATATTTGTCCACAAAATTCTATTGTTAATCTTTTTTGCTTCAGTTGATTATGTTTTCATAGCTTATTCAGATTATTTGTCTTTTTTTTTTCTTCTTCTTTGTTAGCTTGGGCAGTGGTTTGTCAATTTTATTGAGGTTGTCACAGGATACAGCAGGGTTTAGGGCTGTTTTACATAGGGTCACAGGTGACTGGACGGCACAACAACAGGTCCTTCAGAAGAAAAAGACAGATAATCTAATTACAAAATGATCAAAAGACTTGGAAAACCTTTCACAAAGGAAGACATTCAGATGGCCAACAGACACAGGAAGAAATGCTCAAAATTACTGACAATAAGATAGATAGAAATCAAAACCACAGTAAGAGATCATCTCACCCCAGCAGCAGTGGCAAGGTTTAGCAGGGCAGAAAGCAATCAATGTTGGAGATGACGTGGAGAGGTGGGAACTCTCATACACTGCTGGGATTGTAAAATTACACAACCACTTTGGAAGACAGTTTGGCATTTCTTCAACAAGTTAAAAATAGAAGTCCCATATGACCCAACTATTCCACTACTAGGAATAAACTCCAAGGAAATTAGAACTGAGAAACAGAGATTTGTATACTAATCATAGTCGTGTTATTCACCATTGAAAAACATGGAAACAGCCTAAAAGTTCAACCACAACTGAATGGATTGAGAAGTTATGATGTTCACACAGTAGAACACTATACAGCACTCAGGAGCAATTATTTGAAAGATACTATGTAACTTGGGAGAGACTGGAGAGCATTATGGTGAATTAACTAACTCAGTCTTATATGGACAAATACTTCATAGGACAAGTATTGTAAAATTAGAAGAATAACTAATAAAACATATGGAAGGAAAAAGGGGTTGGAACATAGGTGCAAGTATGGGTAGGAGTGAAATCACAGGGTTGCACAATTTGATGTGTGGAAGGAGTAGTAAAGGAAATGGAAAAGATATGGTGGGAACCTAAAAAGGAAACGAATAGTGAAGATGTTTTCAAATCATGGTGAATGAATTAATGTCATTGTACACTTAAGAATTGTACACTTAAAAGTGATTAAAATGTTTGTTTATATATTTTCCACATCAGCATACAGGGAACGTTGTTGGTGTTGTTTGCAAGGAATCATGTTGCTGACCCAAAGGCCATGCCTTTGTGGCAATTCAAATCCACCAGACACTCCAAAGGAGAAAGATGGGCAATCAATCGTCTCCCATGTGAATTAAAGCTTCAAAACTCGACTGGAGGGTCAGCTATGAGTTAATGGGTGTAGGGAGGAGTGGCTGAAGGAAAGGGGAAAGATCTGGTGTGAAAAACAATGCATACTAACTCTGTAAGTAAACCAGTGCAAAATAAAAATTGTATTTAAACTTTTTAAAAACACACATAAAAAAATTGAAAAGTTAATATGTAGGATGTGTCAGCAGGCTTTTTAGTACTAAGGTGGCACCTTGAAGGTTGAGTATTTTCGAGTTAAATCTAACTGTGCCATAGGTTTTCATAAAAGATTAGATATAATCTGAAAAAAAAAAGTCAAGGTAATGATGGGCATACTCTAATGGTGATTAATTTGAGAAAACACAATGAATAGGAACTATTATATGAAACAAAATATGAATGAAGAATACTGTGAAGCACAATATATATAAACTTTATAAGCAGACCAATATAAAATAAAATATTTTTAAAGAACATATAAATAAAAAAAGAAAATAAATGCTTTAGGATAATTGTCTCGGAAATCACTTATTTTCCTATCTTTTAGCTATATCTACATATTATTCATTGATGAAGTAGGTAGCTGAAATTTTCTGTATCCCAAACTGACAATTAAAACTTCTGAATTAAACTTATTTTAAGAAAATACAAAACATGCTTTTATATAATTTAAAAGGTATAATTTGTGAAATAAAGAAAACTTTTCCACTTAGAAATTCTGTTGTTTTAATTTTCTTTTTTATAGAAGTGCAAACTGACTAATGCTAAATAAATCAATATATTCTGCAAGTGCATGATTTACTAGTTGTTGTTGTTGTTGTTGTTATGTGCCATCACGTCATTTGCCACTCATAGCGACCCTATGTACAAGAGCCCTAAATCCTCTTTATCCTGTGCCAACCTCACTCTATCTGACATACCTACTTCTGCCTCCCCAGTCACTGAATCAATCCATCTCATTGATTTACAAGTAGGAAAGGGAAATTATTTAAGGTTTCTCAACCAAAACATAAAATATTACTATCTAAAATATACTGTATAAGGAACTTTTCTAACTCTTTCAAATAGATTAAAGTGATTATTATAGGTTTTTATTTTCAGTGTAGTGCTAGACTTTCACTTAGGCTTGATGTATATTGACTCAGCTTTTTAA
>NW_006399808.1:14326595-14327854 GCF_000299155.1 Elephantulus edwardii | reverse complement strand
AGGTACCCACAGTAATCTTAAATGTATGGTAATGCTGGACTTTAACAAAATTTGTATACAATCCATCATTTTTCTGAGTCATGTATTAACTCACTCATAAATACTTTACCTCTCATCTTAGTTTTTGGACTATCTTAAACATCCTACTGGTACATTAATTAATTTATGAGTTAAGTAAAAATCATTAGCAGATGTGAATGCTATATTTTCCTGTGAATCATGACATAAACTTTTGGAAAATTTTTCTTTCTTTCTGGTAGGATGATCAAGGAGTCTCTGTGGGGTGCAAATGTTAACTTTGCTTTGCTATTAACCCAAAAGCATGAAATTTATGTGCAATCAGAGGTACCTTGGAATAAATGAGTGGAGGTCTGCTTCTAAAAATACGGCTATTTAAAACCTCATTGAATATGCTTCTATTCTGAAACACATAGTGTTGCCAAAAGTTAGAATCTACTTGACAGCTACAAAACCCAAAACAACAATGATAAACATTATATAGCTGTCACAAACTTCAAACAGCTCAGTGAAAAAAAATAATAATTTTTAATTTGTTTTGCTAGTATTGTCTCATGTTTTATAAAATAGAAGAAATATTTCATTATTAAAATAGCTAATGAAACATTTCAATAAAAAACAAACAGAAAACAAGCTCAAAGCCACTGCCATTGAATCATAATCAAGTCATAGCTGATCCTATAGTGGTATTTTAGAGGCTATAAAGTGTGTGAAAGGAGATTACCTATCATTCTCCCTCAAAGTATCAGTAGATTTGTACCATAGAAAGAGGCTATTTTTAGGTTAGCAGTAAAATATTTACTATCTCTTTTGGGAATATTACTCTTTGCATAACAATATATATTGTTAAATTAAAATCCCAACAGCATACTGTTTCTTCCTCGTGTTTGGAGTACTTTTGTTCACTCCAGATCATAGAAGACATTTGTCAGAAATGAAATATAAGTTCTTACTCTGTATATAATATAGCTTCCAGATTTAGATAAATAAAATCAAGTCACTTGAGTGAGTTTACCTATGAAACCACCTTGGAAAATCAATCCAACTTTTGGGTATTGTATTTTATCTCACACTGGCAGACTCATGTGCATTTTGAACTCTGACTACTTAATGGATTCGGACTTTTGCTGCAAATTCAAGAACAGAAAATTTGAATCCTGAACGTGTTCCAACAGAGAAAGATGGGCAACCTCTTCTCAAGTTATTTACAGTCTCTGAAAACCCAGTAGAGTGTCAATTTT
>NW_006399808.1:14324479-14326107 GCF_000299155.1 Elephantulus edwardii | reverse complement strand
GTGATGTAACAGAACAAAAAATATTATCCAATAATATAATTAATATCACATACACTAAAACCTTTTTGAAGATTACTAAAAAGATCTTTTTAGTAGTATATCAAGAAAGAACTATAAGAAATTAAAGCTGGAACCAGAAAAGAACATGGCACGATCAATATTTTTATATTTTTGCTCGTGTCAGATGTATATTGACTGAAAACACAGATATCATATATTTACTTATATATTATTGACTTTAAGGCATTACAATGCAAAGGCATTGCACTTTGTAAATGATAATACATTACAAATAACATTGAGAAGAGTAGGAAGTCTACAACATTTAATTATGTTCATGTGGAAGTTGTTTATCAATTAAAAAGCAATTCTTTACCTGGAACAAAGGAATATTGCATTGTAGAAAGTCAGGAAAAGCATCAGTGTTAATAGTCTTTCACCATATAGATATAACACATGTGCTGAGAAAATAATTCTTTAAATTAGACTATATGAAGAAAAGGTACATGTTGTAGTCTAATGGTAAGAATCTGCAATATCAAAGACATACAGTTCAAATCCACCAGCTGCTCTTTGCAAGAAGGATGGACAGTATTCTCCCATATAGTTTACTGTTTCTGAAAATCCACTGGAGGATCATCCACAAGTCAGTTCCAACTCAATAGCCAACAACAGCAACAATTGCATATGAAGAATAATGTAGCATAAGAACTGAAGTAATGAGTCCATAATATCCCTACCTATGTTTGCAGAAAGAAAACTTGAAGCATTCATTGAAGAAGATCAACAACTTCAGAATAGATTACACCTGAAGCAAAAGTTCTCACAACTGGAACAATAATCAACATTATACTAGAGAAATAGTTGAACTTATTCATAATTTCATTTTGCTTGCATCTGAAATCAACATATATGTAAGTCAAGAAATAAAATTACATACTTTATTGAACAAAACTATTGCCAAGTATTTCTTTAAAATCTTAAAGAGTAAAGCTGTCATTATAAAGACTAAGGTGTGTCTGCCCAAAGTCATGGTATTTCCCACTGCTTCTTATGTATGTAAAAGTTGGACAATGACAAAGGAAGCCTGCAGAATAATCGATTTCTTTTCATTGAATTATTGACAAAGAATAATTAATATTAATGGACTGGCAAAATAATAAATCTGTCAGGGAAAATACTAGGAAAGATTTGCTTCTTTGCAAAAAGGATCAGGAAACTTTCTGACATACTTTAGGCATATTATAAAGAAGGGTTGTCTCTAGAAGAGGATATCATGTTTGGAACAGTGGAGAGTCCGAGAAAGATAAGAAGCCTCATGATAAAGTGGACTGGTGTAGTGTCCAGAACAATGAATTTAAGCACAGCTGAAATTGTGAGAGTGGAGCAGGATAACTTGGATTTTGGTCTATTTGGCATAAGGTCAATAGGTTGTTGTTGTTGTTGTGTATCATCGAGTCAGAACCAAGACATAGTTGACCCGTCAGTAGGTTTTCAGATAGTAAATTTCAGGAGTGGATATTTTCCAGCCTCCTCCTGTGGAACAGCTGGTGGATTCAAACCACGTGCTTTTAAAAAAGTCTATGAGAGTCTTTAACCTCTCTCCATTGAGAATATTGTTAGCTCTC
>NW_006399808.1:14314525-14319372 GCF_000299155.1 Elephantulus edwardii | reverse complement strand
TGAGCTGTGGTGCTGAAGAAGAGTATTGACTGTACCATGGACTAAGAAAACAAACAGATTCATGGAGAGTGTTAAATTGGACTTCTCTTTGGAGGCAAAGATTCTGGGGCTTCATCTGACATACTTTGGACATGTCGTAAGTAGGGACAGGTCCTTGGAGAGGGACACCATGCTTGGGAGGGTGGGGGGACAGCGCAGGAGGGGAAGGCCCTGTAGGAGATGGATTAATTCAGTGACTGGGGTAAGTAATTGGGTTGGGTGTGTCGGAGGCATGTGATTGGCACAGGATAGAGCAGGGTTTAGGGCTGTTGAGTCGCAAGCGACTTGATGGCACATAACAACAACAACAAGAAGATGCTGAACAAATCATTCAATAAGTTGGACTTCATGATGAAGAATGTGGTCTCAGTATCAGACAAATATCCATCAATAATCTTTGTTATGGAGATGATGCAACCTTGGTTAGTGAAACTGAGGAGCACTTGTTAGAAGATCAGAGATTATAGCCTACAATATGGATTACATCTCAACATCAGTAAAACTAAGATCTCCCCGACTGAGCCAATAGGCAACAACATCATGATAGATGTAGAAAAGATTGACCCTTTTAATGGCTTCATCTTACTTGGATAACAGAGTAACACCATTGTTACCAACAGTCAAGATATAAAAAGACATATTACACTGGGGATGTCTACTGTCAGGGAAGTTTCCAAAGTATTGAAGAGCAATGATGTAAATTGTAAGACTAAGGTGTGCCTGATTCAAGCCATGCTTTTTAAATTACCTCTTGTCCCTCACCTAGACAATGACTAAGAATGACAAAAGGATTGATGCCTTTGAGTTTTGGTTTTGGAGAAGAGTACTGAGTGTTCTATGGACTGCCACAAGCAGAATGAGTTATGTCTTGGATAAAGTGCAAGCAGAGTGCTCCTTAGTAGCAAAGATGGTGACGTTATGTCTCATATATTTTGGGTACATTGCTAGGAGAGCCTATTCCACAGATAGGAATTTCACTTTTAGAAAAATGGAAGGTCAGTGAAGAAGAGGAAGATTCTTAACAAGATGGATGGACACTGTGGCTGCTGTAATGGGACCTCTGGTGGCCTAGGAGCTCTGGTACCTAGTGGCAAGAATGATGTGCTTCAATCCCAAAGGCAAGCATTTTGATGCTGCTAGCTGCTCCACTAGGGAAGGTTGGAAAATTTCTTTCCTTGTGACTACTGTCTCTGAAAACCCGGCAGGGGGTCAGCTGTGGGTCAGTTCTGACTTTACGGTGCACAATAACAAACAACATTTCAGATATTATAAGGATAGCTCAGGATAGGACATGATTCTTATTTAAATTTCATGAGTCTATTATATTTTATCATATCACTCACTCTTCCTCACATATATAGTGAATTATTGTTAGGTACAGTTGAGTCAGAAGTCAGTCAAAGTAGAGCTTCTAGGAGGTTTTCAGAGGCTATAAATCATCATAATTTCTCCTACAGAACTGCTGGTGGATTCAAACTTCTTGCCTTTCAGTTGGCAGTGCAACTACTTACAACTAAGCCACCAGAACTCCCTAAATAATGAATATTGTTAATATAAATGTTTGTGTGTAGATAAATCCACCTTTCATTATGCTCTTCACATCTCTGCTCAGCTGTATATCTTTAAGAGATTTGATTGAACAAGTCTTTATAGTAAGGCTAAACACACAATCAAGCTTAAATTCTTAGACTTTAGACTCTTCCTGGTTTTTATTTCCATACATATTCATGGGTCTTAAGATTTGTTTATATACTTGTTTGGTTGTTTTGTTTGTTTTATTCTAATGTAACCCATGATTTTCACAATATTATTCTACACATTATTTTTTGTGAGCCTAAATAAAAGATTGATAAGAAAGTTGTTACTGTTGTGTACAGTCAGGTCACCTACAACTCATAATGACCTCAAGTAAAATAGGTCTGCACCCTGTCTTACCCTGAGCCAATCTCACTGACCCCAATACACATACCTCCATTACCCCAATTGCTGTATCAATCCATCTCATCCTGGATCTTCCTGTCCTGTGCTGTCCCTCCACCTTTCCATGCATGATGTCCTTTTCTAAGGACTGGTACCTCCTGGGGACAAGTTCAAAGTATGTGAGACAGAGCTTCAAAATCTTTAAGGAGCAACTTGGTTTCGCCCTGTCCAGGACAGATCTATTTATTTTCTTGGTAGTCCATAGTACTTCAGTACTCTTCTCCAGCACTACAACTCAAAGGCATTGTTCTTCTGTTATCTTTAGTCACTGCCCAGCTCCCTGATGCAGAGCAAGTAATTGGAAAGTCCATGGCCTAGATCAAGTGTGCCTTGCCTTAGTCTCTAGACTGACATCGTTGCTCTTTAGTACTCTGGAGTCATTACTGAGAGAAGATTTTCTTATTGCAATTCCTTTTTCAATTTACTCATACCAAAAGAGAGTTGTTTGTGGAAATGTTTTTGTTGTTGTTATGTGTTGTTGAGTTGAGTACAACTTATAGTGACCCTATGAACAAAAAATCTGAACCATGTTCTATCCTACACCATCCTCACACTTCCTGACACACAAGAGCCTATTGCGGCAATCTCCATGTCTATCCACCTAGTTGAGGGTCCTTCTCTCCTTCACCAACCCTCCACCCTTCTCAGTATGATGTACTTCTCCAAAGAATAGCCCCTCCTAGCAGTACAGCCAAAGTATGTGAGGCAAAGTCTCATCATTCTTACTTCTAAAGAATACTCTGACTGCACCCTCTCCAAGACATATTTGTTTGTTCTCTTGGCCATCCATGAGATATTCAGTGCTCTTCTCCAACAATAGAGTTCAAAGGTGTCAAATATTTTTCTGTCATTCTTGTTCATTATCCAGCTCTCAGATGCATAGTAAGTAATAGGAAAGACCATGGCTTGAATCAGATGCACCTTAGTCTTCAAACTGGCATCATTACTCATCTAATTTGGAGAGGTCTGTAAATGTATATTTTCCCAGAGCAATGTGTTTCCTTTTTTCCTGACTGCTGGTAAGGGTGTTAATTGTGGACCAAAAAAAGATGAAGCTGTTGACAGTTTCTGTTTGCTCTCCATCCATCATAACACTGCCTGTTATTACAGTGGTAAGAATCTTTGTTTTCTTGATATTGAGATGTAATCCATACCTCACTTTCAGCAAGCAAGGTTGTGTCATCTTCATTATGCAGGTTGTTGATGATTCTTCCTCCAATCCTGATGCCACACTCTTCTTCATAGAGTCCAGCTCCTTGTATTACTTACTCAGCATATAAAGTGAATACGTATGGAGAGAGAATACAACCCTGATACACTCCATTCTCAGTTTTAAATCAGGCACTGTTCTCATGCTCTGTTCTCACACAACAGCCTCCTGGTCCAGGTATAGGTTCCACATGAGCACAATTAAGTGTTTCACACAGTCACATGCCTTTGCATAATCAATAAAGCATGAATAGACATTTTTCTGGTATTCTTTACTTTCAGCCAGGATTCATCTGACATTAGAAGTGATATCCTTTGTTATTGAACTGAGAAAGCTGAAATTGTTAGTATGCCCAATCTCTTCTGGTGAGAATCATTTTGTGTGTGTGTGTGTGTGTGTGTGTGTTGTTTCAATCCATATTGAAGACTACAGCCTTTGACCTTCTGCAGCAAATATTTCAGCTCCTCCTCAGTTTCAACAATCGAGATTATATTATATGCATAACACATAAATAAAGAATATAGAGTGTTATATTGTTATGGGATTTTTTATGAGAAATATCCAGTTTTATTTTCTTTTTTTTTAGTTGTGTACCATCTAAGCAAAATCAATTTATAACAGACCCACCAGTGGGTGTTCAGAGGCAGTAAAATGATAGGGAGTATAAAGTCCTTCTTTCTCTCTCAGAGCATCTGATGGATAAAAGCACTTTTCTTTGGGTTAGCAGCACAGTTCCTTACCATTAAGCCATTTTCTATGTCACCTGGTTGGTTGTTTTTTCTAGTGCCATCACTCATATCTACTGCTCTCAAATGCTCTGCATGTGTCATACCAGGAATTTTCCTCAACTAAAATTCTCCAACCTGATCCAATTGCCTAATCTAGGAAAAGATGTAAGTATTTTTTTGAGTATAGTTCTAATACTCGACTTTTAAAAAAATTAAACTAACTGAAACATTAGTGTGTGATGCTTTGCTTACTGTACTCTTTTGTTTCAATATTTAAATGAATTATGATGTCATTTACTGTATTATAATTATTTAATTTGTGGAGGTGTTTTTGTTTCATCAATAAAATTTTTCCATTGGTTTTTGTTAGATGTTTTAGATTGTTAGACAGTAGCGATAAAGAAATGGAAGGGTAAAGGATTACTTTCAAAAAAGGAGTTAGCTGTGGTGATGAAGTCCTCCATCTTCTGACTATGAGTCTTATCACACAATCATGCAATTTACATGATTAACTTCATGTCAAGTCATCTACATTTAAAGTTTATTCAATAAAGCACCAGCACACAAAACATTAGAATTTCTTTTTAATTATTATTAAATTTTATTAGTTTTAATGAACATTTGCAGAGATTTTGGGCTTTCATTCATTCATTATTATACTGTTTTCTCTACCCTCCTCCCCAGTTCGTTCTTCTTCCCCCACCCCAAATGTCTGTTTTAATTGTCCAATTGCCACAGTGCTTGTCAAAGCCAGTTCTGATTGATCTCCTTTGTCAATGTGTCCTTTGCCATTCCCTATCACTCCTCCCTGAGAGAGACTTCCCCCTGATTCATAAGGAAAAGGGAATGGCATATTATCTTAGCTACTTCCTGCTGAAAAGGGACGCTGT
>NW_006399808.1:14312709-14313749 GCF_000299155.1 Elephantulus edwardii | reverse complement strand
CTAATTGGTCCTAAAAGCCTTCTGAGGTCCCAACATTAGAATTTCTTAAGTCCCAGAAATACATAGATGGTGTGAACATAAATGCTTGACTAAGAAGCAAAAGTTGGAATTTGAGTCCACACAGCATTGTCTCTGAAAACAAATCTGGTGATATATTACTAGAAAAAAAAATCAGCCACTCCAAATTCTATGGATTATAATTCCACCTGATACAAAAGATTTAATTATTGGTTTGCATCAACTTGATGGTACTTGGTTGCTTTATTCTGGTGTCACGATATCAATCTACCATGATCAGATACTATGCACAAATCATTAACTGGAATATGCATCCCTTTCCACAAAACTACTAGCAATAATACACTGATAATTTATTGTTTTCCCATTAAAATAAAGTTCAAAATTAACTTGATTTTCCAGGGCTGTAAGTGTTTTGGCTAATGTCAATCTACACTCTAATCCAAATTTGAGTGACTCTGCAGTTTTAAGGAACTTAAATGTCACTGGAGAAACTCATTAATAAAGCAAATACTATATCCATCACTACAAACTGTGTTTAGGGTCCAGGAACATTTGTTTTTATCTCAATCTCATATGATCCCAGTGAAAATTAGATTTTGGAAGACTACGCTTTGAAAAGTACTTCTGTAGATATTTCCCATCACATTTTACTGTAAATTGGCAATAGAGTCACTATATTTCCCAGGCTGGTGTTGAACATAACAAATCTATCTGATTTGAAAGTTTTCTATTAAAAATATACCCTAACATTTTAAGTAAATATATTTTATCCATGCTTTGCTGCTCCATTTAAAAAGGTATACTTTCTTTTTAAAGATAAAGCTACCACATTACTTACACAAATTCATTCATGTAAATATTCTTAATCTAATAACTAAACTAGTTGATTTAATAAGTTTTTAACTATTGAATCTAAGCTTTTTTATATACCTTTAAGGCCAAAAAGGGCAACTGTATTATAGCTTTGTTAATATAATTGCATAGGTAAGTTAAACACACCACATACACAATGAAACAAA
>NW_006399808.1:14311619-14312401 GCF_000299155.1 Elephantulus edwardii | reverse complement strand
TATATATATAAAACGTGAATATATTTTACTACACTCATACTATAAAATGTAAAGCTTATGCTCTTTGAATATAACTTTTTTAAAAAAAATGTATGTACTTCTAGCTCTTTGAGAGAACAGAATCAAAAAATTTAACCACAGAACAAAAAGAGGAATATTTCTGTTTAAAGACTATATTTATTAGGTTGTAAAAATAATCATGATCTCATAAATGAGAAATGTATTTATCCAGGTCCAGGTTTGTCTTTCTGCTTTTGGGTTTTGGACAGACATATTGACTGAATCAGACCTTTGTGCCTGATTAAAGACTGGGTAAAAGAGGTTTTGAGAAACTTTGAAGTATTTGAGAATATCTCCTAAAACCAGATTTCATTAGGTTTTGATATGTCAGACTGACACAGGGTATAAAACTACACAATTCTCTTTATATGTATATATAATTAAAATTAAATTCATTTCATAACAGAAATGTTTTTAAATGAGAAAACTATGGCAATTTAATTGGGCTGATACTTCTAAAAGTTAAATGCAAAATCTCCACACCTCAAAACATACACAAACAATTTTGCAGGTATACATACAACAACTTGTTTAGCAGTATGGATTTAATGATTATTGTTATGTTAAACTATATTCTAAAAAATACACTTTTTCCTTCTTTTATTAATGAGCTTTTTGTTGAAAAGGAAAAAAAACCCAGTGGTAGCAAAATAATTTTCTTTTTCATTTTGTCCATCCTACTTTTAGCACTCATTATATTTACTTCACTCAATTTAACACAA
>NW_006399808.1:14310007-14311014 GCF_000299155.1 Elephantulus edwardii | reverse complement strand
ACACACACACACACACATATTTTACTTTTGGTACTTTTCCATTTCAATTTAAGAAATTGGAACAAGAACTATGTTCACATAATGTATACATTGCCTTCCAGATGATAATCTGGTTAAAAGTTAAAATGGTTTTGTGTATAGTGTGATTGTAGAAGTGTTTATAATTATACATTTTATTGCACTATAAATGTTCTTTTAGCATTTTGGAATTTTTTTAGTAGTTGACATTTTCTTCATAAAATTGGATTAGACTTAAATGTAAACTGCATTCTATCAGATCAAAGAAAAGAATGGAACATAGGATAAACATTCCATTTGCTAAGGATTGAGAGAGAATTGCAAAAAATTGGCAAGCCATCTCAGTAGACTTAAGGAACAAACAAGACTGACAACACACACTTGTTAAGAGAGAATAGTATTAAATACCATTTGGTTCCTCTCTAGTTATTTTTGTTATCTAGATAATCTTCATATGTTTTATGTGTTCTAGAATATTTCCTTCACTTTTCAAAATATTTTTGTTTTTTTCAGAATTAATTTGTCTTTTAAGTGATAAGATTTATCAAACTCTTTCTCAAACTTAAAATGGAACAGTTATTTCCACACAAGTGTACTTGGCTGTACATTATCAATAATATTTTAATGTCATTATCAGGTGTATATATATTGTAATTTTGTTAAAAACAAGTGGAGAAATGGAATTTTTATGTACACTATTTGAAATTTTATCTGTAATTCCGGGTAACTATTTTAGAAGCAGAAATGGTATCCACTTCTTAAACAACATGCCTCTGGAAACTCTATGAACTTTTATAAATGACAATAGTTATAGAAAGGCTTCAGACTTTTCATTGATAGGGTCACTATGAGTCATGCTTGACTCAGTGGCAATCAACAACAGAAATAAACTGTAATATAAAGATTTTAGATGATAGTCTCTCACCTTTGCTTCAAAAAGAAGCAAAAATATCCCTCTGGAGTGAACTACTATTTTTTTTAAGTAACTA
>NW_006399808.1:14306960-14308547 GCF_000299155.1 Elephantulus edwardii | reverse complement strand
GCTTTGCTCCCCAATTAACACTCTTGGCATGAGCAGCCAGGAAATTAAAAGACTAATCACTTTGGGAATGTCTGCTGTCAGAGATCTCTCCAAAGTACTGAAGAGCAACAATGTCAGTATGGAGACTAAGGTGCACCTGATACAAGCAATGGTCTTTGCAATCACTTGCTATGCATCAGAGAGCTTGACAATGACTACGTATGGATAGAAGGAGAATTCATGCCTTTGAGCTGCGGTGTTGGAGAAGAATATTGAGTATACTATATACTGCTAAGAGAATAAAGAGGCTAGTCCTTGAGAAGGTGAAACCAGGCTGCTTCTTGGAGCAAAGAATTCTGAAGCTTTGTCTGACATACTTTGGACATGTTGCAAGGAAAGACTAGTCCTTGGAAAGGGAAATCATGTTTGGGAGCGTGGAGAGACAGCAAAGCAAAGGAAGACTCTCGATAAGATAGATTGATTCAGTGACTGATTTAATGCAAGTAGGTGTATCAGAGACAATGAGATTGACACAGGATAGAGCAGGGTTTAGGGTTGCTGTACACAGGGTCACTCTGAGTTGCAGGTGACTTGACAGCATGTAACAACAACAACATGGATCAGTTGCTTTAGATGATTCATTAGGTGAGTTCATTTGCTAGAGTTGTACATTATATTTGAAGTCAAGAGAAAATGAAGGCATTGAAGACTTTCAGTAAGAAGGATTAATATCCACATGCTGAAGAGGTGAGTATGATACCACAGTGCTGTGCACAGTTTTATTCCTTTGTATGTAAAGATTCTATGAGTCATGTCAACTCAATAATAACACAACACAGCACATAGAGATTTTTCTTTGTTTCCTACCAATCTACTAAAGGCACTTACTTTTTACCCATTAATAAATAGAAATATTTGTTTTTATTACTATATGCTGTTTTGTTGGTTCTGACTCATAATGGCCCGCTGTATAATAAAAAGAAACAATAGATGTATTTTAGCTGAAAGCAGGGAATACCAGAAGAATGTCTATGTATGTTTCATTGATTATGCAAAGGCGTTTGACTGTGTGGATCATAACAAACTTTGGCTGACTCTGAGAAGAATAGGAATCCCAGAACATTTTTTTTTATGTACACGAAGGAATTTATTAACAGAAAACAATAATTTGATGAGTCCTGGTCACAGACGGCGACCACGGAGACCACCCTTCCTGCGGGGGCTGTCGGAAGGGATAGGGGTGACATCCTCAATCCGTCCAATCTTCAAGGGCTCTGAGGGCAGACTGGGCCCCAGGTCCAGGGGTCTTAGTTCGATTTCCTCCTGTAGCGCGAAGTTTAATGTGTAAAGCAGTGATGCCCAGCTCCTTGCACCTCTGTGCCACATCCTGAGCAGCCAACATGGTCACATATTGTGAGGATTCATCACAGTCAGCCTTCACCTTCATACCGCCAGTCACACGGCAGATAGTTTCCTTGCCAGAGGGATCAGTGACATGAACAAAAGTGTCATTGAAGAATGCAAAAATGTGGCAGACACCAAAGACATTCTCTCCTTCAGCCACCTGAGGTCCAAGGCTGATGACCTGCTCTTCCTTCTTTTCCTTTC
>NW_006399808.1:14291508-14306165 GCF_000299155.1 Elephantulus edwardii | reverse complement strand
CTTTGGACATGTTGTATGGAGGGACAGGTCCTTGGAAAAGGACATCATGCTTGGGGAGGGTAGAGTCGCGGCACAAGAGGTGAAGTCGCTCTATGAGATGGATTGATTCAGTGACTGGGGTAATCAGGATGGGTGTGTCAGAGGCAGTGTGATTGGCACATGATAGAGCAGGGTTTAGGGCTGTTGTACATAGGGTCACTGTGAGTCGCAAACGACTCGACGGCACATAACAACAACAGCCAGTATGGTGTGATTCTTACAATTATTGCTTTGTATGAGGCTATTCTTGCAAACTCTATGGCAATCCATCTTTTCCAAAGGATCTTTCTCTTTTATTAACATTTTCCTTTAACAAGCATAATGTTCTTTTATAGGAACTGATCTTTTTTGATAACATGTTTAATGTACATGATGTGAAGTCTCTTCATTATTTCTCTGAAGCATTCTGGCTTTGCTAGTTCCAAAACATAAATTCATTATTCTGGCAGCTCATGACATTTCCCATATTCTTTGCTAACCCTGGAATTCAAATGTATCAATTGTAAACATAATATATACTTACTAAATACAAGTACATAGTTTCTGTTGTTGAGTGCCTTTGAGTTGAATACCACTCATAGCAACCCTTATAAAAAAGAGATCTAAATTCTGTCCTCTCTTGCATTATCCTTATCCTCCTTGACACATTTTAATCATTGCCACAGAGTCTCTATCAGTGCATTTCATTGAGGATGTTCCTCTTCTTTAGGTGATATTGCTTAGTTTAAAAGCAGTAACATTGTGCATCATCTGGATCCTTTCAATTTGTAAGAATTCAATCCATACACTGAACATGTAATTTGAGAAATTGCTCTATAAGAAAAATAATGTGATATCAGGATTGGAGGAAGAATAATCAACAATTGCCATATAGAGATGACAAAACTGTGATTGCTATAAGTGAAAAGGTATTTGAGTACTTCTGGAAGTAGACCAAAGTCTTCAAGGTGAATTTTACCTAAATATCAAGAAGATAAAAGTCCTCACAACTGTATAAGTAATGTTATGATGAAGATAAAAAAACAGATGTTGTCATAATTTTTTTAAAGTTTTCCTTGTGTTTACATTTAACACTCATGAAAGCATAACAACTCTAAAAATCAAAATATGAATTTCATGAGACAAATCTGTTATTAAGGACCTCTCCAGAGTTCTAAACAACAAAGGTTTCAGTCTAAGACTGAGATGTGCCTACTTTAAGATATAGCATCCTCAATTGTTTGTTCTGCATATAACAACTAGACAATGACAGAAGAAGAATCACTTTCAATGTCAGTGTTGATTAAGGATATTGAATATACCATGGACTTCCAAAATCATAAACAAATCTATCTTGGAAAAACACATATAGAATTCTCTTTTGAGGCATTCTCCTTAGGGGGAAGAGTGGTGGAAAGTAATGTTACATATGCTAAGTGTTTTATAAGAAGGATGAAGTCACTGAAAAAGTGCTTGGAAAAGTAGAGATAAAAAGAAAGGAGAGGAAAATCATCATAGAAACAGACTGATATCTGGGATTATGCATATAAGAAATCATGAAGATGGTGCAGAAAATAAGATTTATTCTGTTATACATGAGTCACTATGAGTTGGAGTTGACTTGATTATACCTAACAATCAAGTTGTTATTGTCATGTGAACTGACAACATATAGTATGAATAATAGCTCTGAACTTTGCCCTATCGTTAGCCATCTTCAGAGTCTCAAACACAGCTTTTTCCATTGCCACTGTCACTGTATCAATCCAGTTCATCTAGAATCATCTTCCCCTCCACTGATTCTCTACCCTTACAAGCATGATATGATTTTCCAAGGATTAGTTCCTCCTGGCAACATGAACAAAATATATGAGATGGAGTTTCAAAATCCTTGTCTCCAAAGAGCAACTTGGTTTCAGTCTCTCTGGGATGGAAATTGTTTGTCCTTTTGGCAGTCCATGGTATGTACAAGACTCTTCTCCAGCACAACAACTAGAGGAATTGATTTTTCTTCTACAATCCTAATTTGTTGTCCAGTTCTCAGATGCATAGTTGATTTAGTTTTGATATACTGGAAGAATTATTACTGTTTTGTACTGTTAAGATATACTGCAAAAAGGATTAAGGTTTTTCTTGATTTAATGCTAAGCTATATAGAAAAACTGATAAAAGTTTTTGATAGGCTAAACTGTAATTAAGGAATAATGTAAGCAGTTGGATATTAATTGGGTATTGAAAAGGGGAAAATTTGCCTTAAATGAACACTTATAGCAGTAGAATTTGATACAGAGTGTGGAGCTGAGCCTAAGAAAAGTTAAGTCCCACCTAGAATTCTGAGGAGAGTTACATTTGAAAACAGAAAAGCAGAAAAAGAGAGACTTTTGCAATTAAACTGAGGGAAAATAAATTGATGCTCAACTAAGGTTTACCACATGGGTCTACTTGATGAGAGGCAGGAGGAAGCATTAGAACTCCCTTTCCAGGACTTAAAGGAAGTTGATGCATATACTTAACTTGTGGTGACAACCTGGGTCCACTTGATGAGTCAAAGTGGAAAGTATACAGTAGGAAGAGAGAGACTACCTTTGGGCTTATTCCTTCAGCACTGTCCATCTAACTGGGTGAATGGATAAATGAAGAAGGGTTACTTGTTTGTGAAGCTGCGGATCCCTAGTATAATGACTTGGCCCATGTGGGATGATGTTGAGTGAAAGGTCCATCCAGTTTGAAATGTAGGAAGAAGTGTGGACTCCTGAGTTTGTTGTTGATGCCCTTTGGACCTAACCAAGGATTACTAAGGATGTATTGACAAGAACCCAGCCAAATGAAAATACTATGTTAAATTCTGCGAGCTAGTGTTGACTGCTGTGACCTGAGGGTTTGCTCTAGACTGAACCTTTGTTTATAGATACAGATTTGAATATAATAGATGTTTCAGACAAAGACATGTTTGCTTCTTCAGAGTACTATAGGACTGGACAAAGAAATAAGGAGTGAAGCAGCTATCTTAAACATTTCCTAAATATAGATGATGGTTAGTGGAAGGCAAAGATAATGAGAATTAATGGCTAAGAAAATCCAGAAGGTGCGCTGCAGTGTTATCCTAAAAGCTGGCCTTTTTTAGCCATTACATTAAGCCTTTTCTGCTCTCCAGCTACTTTAACTGCAGAAACATGGTCTTGCAAGTTGTAAATAATTATGGGACTCAGAAAAGCAAGAGAGGGCTTCCATTGAATAGCAAAACATGTGACAGAAACTTGAATGGGTAAGATTTGTGGAAGATTTGGACACGGTCCTGATGAGTAGGAGATTCTGGTGGCAAGACCTAGTGATAGCGCTTGAAAGACTGTGTCATTGCTATGGTAAAACTGTGGCAAACTGTGGCCTGAGGCGTCTTACATATGATGACCACAACTTATGTTCTTGAAAGATGCTTAAAGGAGAAATTGACTTATAACTGACTTGAGGTAAACCTTGTTGATGATTTGAATTTGACTGCTGCACTTTAACTAGAGCCTGTATTTGAGGAATTTTGCCTTGGAATTGCTGGGCTAGATCTTGAATTTGCATTGGGTAATATTCTTTGCCTCCCACTTTCTCCAATTACTTCTTTAATAAATTCCATTCTCAGTCCCAAAACTGAGTCTGTGAATGAACAAAAAATAAATGAATCTCTTGCTACTGTTGTGACTCTAGAGGAACCATGGGTCTGTAAAATGGGCTTTTTTCTGCTTCTGTTCTTGAACAGTGAGGGCAATGCTATTCTCTCTCTCTATCTCATTCAGAAAAATGCTCACGGTCCTGTCCCCTTATGGCAAGAAATTGTGTTGCAATTCTGAAGGCACAAGTCTGAGGCCAAAAGCTGGTCTGTGAGAGAAGGATGAGCAATCTCTTACCATGCAATTAACAACCTCTGAAAATCCACTACAGAGTAAATATGGTTTGGTTCTGACTCAACGGTGCACAAGAAGCAAGAGAGACAAAGAGAATAGATAGATAGATGATAGATGATAGATAGATAGATAGATGATGCATAGATAATACACACAAAAGTACATAGATAAAATTATTTTCAGTTGTAATCAAGTCAACAAATTTATAAGTGACTTTCCTGTATGAGTTAATTACACAGAGAGATTCGTATTTTTCTCCCATGGAGATGGCTTTGAACCAATTGCCTTCAAGTTGACAGGGTAACTTCATAAACATAGGCCAAGATCACACACATACACATATTATGTGAAATAAATAATTTTAATAGGAATGTTATTAACATGTCTTTTAAAGTAACTTTAACATGGAGTTAGCAAGCTAGAAGATGAGAATCATAAAGGGAACATACTAGAAGGAAAAACAGAAAGGAGATAGAAAATTAAGAACACATATGAATCACATGGGAGAGCATAACAATGAACAACATACCTGTGATACAGAACATGAGGGGGAAAGGGAAAGAACTGAGAAATATGTGGAAGAAGTATTAGAAGAAAATTTCCCAGGTGTCATGAAGAATGAGAAAATTCACTTTCAAGTCTATTCAGTGAACACTAAACAAACTATACCCAAAAGGAAAACATCAAGACATGTCATAGTCAAATTCTTTAAAATCAAAAGATAAGATTAGAATACTGAAAAGACCATGAGAGAGGGGGAAGAAAAAAAAAAGACCCAGCTGTGTGAGCAAGAAGACAATGGGATGGCATATACAGAAGGTTGAAAGAAAACATTTGCCAACGGAGGATCCTGTATCATCCTATACCTGTCCATCAAATATGAAAAGAGACATTGGGTCATTTGCAAAAAAGCAGGAATTTAAAGAAATTTTGAAATCAAGAACAATTCTATTAGAAATTCTACAAGAAATCCTTCACATAGAGACACAAAAGGAAAGTGGATTGCCCACAGGACCCAGAAACAACAGAAAGGAAGCATAGCAAAACAGCAGCAAAAAAACCTGGACTGCCAATTAACACACCTAATGTAATGGGCTTAAATGCACCAATTAAGATAAAAAGAGAATTACAGAACAGACCAAGAAAAGACAAACAAACACAATAAAATAAACCCATAAATGCTGCCTACACATCTAAGAAATGAAAATGATACATCAAAAATCAAAGGATGGGAAGAGCTACTAATCAAATGGCATCCATAAAAATCAAGAGTGTCAGTACTAATCTCTGATAAAATAGACTTCAGGATGAAAACCACCATAAAAGATAAGGAAGAGGGAAAAAATAAGTAAGGGAACAATATAATGATTAAAGGTACAATAGATCAAGAGGACATAACCAGTTAATATCTACACACTAAATTATAGACTTGTAAAATAAATAAAACAATGGTTAACACATTTGAAGAAAGAAATAGATAGCACCATAAAATAAGTATGTGTGTGTGAGTGGGAGACTTTAACACACCACTGTCAACAAAGGATGTTGTTAAGTGCCATCGAGTCATAGGCGACTCATAGCGACCCTATGAACAAAATACCTGAACACTTGAATCACTTTCATCCTTTCTCCAGGTTCATACGGTTTTCAGAGGCAAGTTATTTCAGAAGTGGATGCCTTCCGGCTTCCAAGCTTGTCTGAGTCAGGGAGCTCCACCAAACACTGTTCACCATGGGTAACCATTATCACACTTTACACATCAGTGTCACAGTGTTTAGCTTCACAACAACCACGAGTTACCTCTGTACAGCAAGTGGACAGACCTAGAGGAATGTTTGACCAAACAAAATTAAAAACAGGCGTGAGGGCCACGGATTAAAGTTACAAACCTTTGTCTTGGTAGCATCAGTTTCTGTCCACTAGGCCTGCTGATGTCTCTCTATGCTGTTGTTGTTAAGTGCTGTCGAGTTGTAGGAGACTCATAGTGACTCATGAATAAAAGTCATGAGCACTTGTGTAACTTTCATATTTTTTCCAGGTAGGCCAACTTAAAAAAAAAAAAAAGCAACCAAAACACCAAATTTGTTGTTGTTATGTGCCATCGAATTGTCTGTGACTCAATGAGAATCTATGTACAACAGCTCTGAAGCCCGCCCTGTCTTGAGCCAGTCTCACTGAGTCTGATACAACTACCCCCTTTGTCCTAGTTACTGTATCAACCCATCTCATTCAGGGTCTTCCCCCTTGCACTGTCCCTCCACTCTTCTCAGTATGATGTCCTTCTTCAAGGATCAATCCCTCTTGTCCACATACCCAAAATATGTGAGGCAGAGCTTCAAATCCTAGCCTCCAAGGAGAAATTTGGTTTCACCCTCTCCAAGACAGACCTATTTGTTTTCTTGAAGATCCATAGTATATTCAAGATTCCTCTAACACCACAGTTGAAAGTCATCAATTATTCAGTCATCCTTAGTAATTTTCCAGCTCTTTGATGCATAGCAAGTAATTGTGAAGATCATGGCCTATAACAGGCTCATCTTAGTCTCTATAGTGACATCGTTGCTTCTCAGTACTCTGTAAAGGTCCCTGAAAACATATACATAATGCAATTTGTCTTTTTGTTTTGTTTTAATTTTATTTTATATTGGTTTGCTTACAAAGTTCATATACATTGTGTTCAATTATTCCCATTTATTATGTTTTGTGGTGTGGGGTGTTTTGTTGTTGTTGTTTTTCATTGTACTAGTTTATTTACAAAATTAAAATATTTTTTTCCAGACCAGATTCTTCCAATTTCCCTCACTTCCCCCCACCCCACCCATCAAATTGTACAACACCCAAAGAGTGTGATTATGGAGTTGAACAAGCTATAATTGTTAGTAACCTCAATCTCTTCTCCATCTATTATGGTGCTGACCATTGACCCAGTGGTATGAATCTTTGTCTTCTTGTTGTTGAGCTTTAATCCATATTGAAGACTACAGTTCTTGACATCCTGCAACAAGTGCTTCATGTCCTCCTCAGTTTTAGCAAACAAAGTTGTGTTATCTATATAACATAGTTTGTTCATGAGTCTTCCTCCAATCCTCTGCATACAGATTGAAAAGGTATACTGTTTTTGCTGTTACGTGCCATTGAGTAGCCTGCAACTCAGAGTAACCCTATGTACAAAAGCGCTAATCCATGCTCTATCTTGTGCCAGTCTTATCGTCACTGACAGACCTATCCTCATAACCACAGTCACTGAATCAATCTATCACATCAAGGGTCTTAATCTTTTGTTCTGTCCCTCCACACTTCTAGGCATGAGGTCCCTTTCAAAAGACTGATTCCTCCTTGCAACATGTCTAAAGTATGTCAGATGAAGTTTCAGAATCATTGCCTCCAAGGAGCAGCCTGTCCTTATCCTCTCTAGGATGAACATGTTTGTTCTCCTAGCTGTCCGTGGTATATTCAATACTCTTCTCCAGCACCACAGTTCAAAGGCATAAATTCTCTTTTTATCATCCTTAAGGAGCTCTGGTGAGCTAGTAGCAAGTAGCTTTGCTACAATCCTTAAGGCATATCGGTTAAGGCAACCAGCCACTCCGAGGGAGAAGACTGGGCAATCTCCCACTGGAAAACAAAACAAAACAAAAAACAAACAAACAAACAAAACACATCGAAAACAAAACAAAAAGACAAACTACATTAGGTAAATCTGTTTTCAGAGACCTTTTCAGAGTACTGAAATATGAAAACCCACAGGAGGGTCAGCTATGTATGGGTCAGTTTCAACTGACTGATGGTAAACAACAACAGTTATTGTCTAGCTTTCTGATGATTTGCAAGTAATTACAAAGTCTATGGCCTGGATAAGGCTTACCTTAATCTCCAGACTAACAATGTTGCTCTTCAGCATTTTGGAGAGGTCTCTAATAGCAGACCTTCCCAAAGCAATTTGTCTTCTAATTTCCTGGCTGCTGGTACCAACAGGGTTAATTGTGGAGCTAAGGGAACTAAAGCTGTTAGCAATCTCAGTCTCTTCACCATCTATTATAATGCTGTCAATTAGCCTTGTGGGTGAGAATCTGTTTTCTTGATGTTGAATTTCAATCTATATTTAAGGCTGAAGTCCTTGACTTACTGCTGCAAATACTTCAGGTCCTCCTCAGTTTCAGCAAACAAGGTTGTTATCTGCATAACACAGACTGTGGATGAGTCTACCACCAATCCTGATACCATCTTTCTCCTCATAGAGCCCAGCCTCCTGAATAATGTGTTCCATGTATAGATTGAAAAGGTGTGGAGATAGGACATATCCCTGGTGCACACCCTTCCCAATTTTGAACCGTGTATGTTTTGTTACTCTGTTCTGATGACTGCCTCCTGGACCAAGTATAGGTTTCACATAAGTATGATCAAGTAGTCTGGATTCCCATTCTTCTCATAGTTAGCCACAGTTTGTTGTGATCCACATGGTCAAATGCCTTTGCATAGTCAATGAAACACAGACATTCCTCTGGTACGTAAAAGAACTGAATTATGCATGAAACTAACTGGATTTTGTGAATGTATTCAGATTATTACACTCAATTAAAAATCAATTTACATTCTTCTCAAATGCATATGGTATATTCTTTAGAGTTAATCATATATAAGGACAAAACAAGGCTGGAAAAATTTGAAACACAGCAAAACAATACAAAGTACTATTCAGACCATAATGCCATAAAATGAGGAATTAACAAGAAGGTACAGCTTATAAAACAACCCATTGGTTTTTAGTGCATGTTAAATAACCAGGTTATAGAAGAACATTTTGGCCTGTTGTTGTTATGTGTCATCAAGTCATTTGCGACTCATAGCGACCCGATGTACAAGAGCTCTAAATGCTGTTCTATCCTGTGCCAACCTAGCCATCTCAAACACACTTATTCCCACTGCTCCAGTCACAGAATCGATCCATCTCATCGAGGGTCTTCCTCTCCTTCACCACCCTTAACTATACCAACCATGATGTCCCTCTCCAAGGACCAGTCCCTCCTTGCAACATGCCTGAAGTATGTCAGATGAAGCTTCAGAATCCTTGACTCCAAGGAGCATTCTGGCTTCACCTTCTCCAGGACAAACCTGTTTGTTGTCCTAGCAGTCCATGGTATATATTCAACACTCTTCAACACCAAAGCTCAAAGGCATCATTTCTTTTTCTATAAACCCTGTTCACTGTCGAACTCTCTGATACATAGCATGTAACTACGAAGACTATAGGTCAGAGCAGGTGCACCTTAGCCTTCAGGCTGACATTGTTGCTCTAGAGAAAAAAAAATTAAATAAATAAGTCCCTTGAAATAAATAGAAATGAAAATGTAACACACCAAAACCTTCAGGATAAAACTAAGGCTGTCATCAAGGGAAGTTCATCACAAAGATGAACACAAGAAAAATCAATAAATAAGCAGAATGAATGATGTGGCACTTGCACCAAATAGAAAAAAAGAACAATCTACAGCATCTAGGAGAAAGGAAATGATGAGAACAAGAGCTAAAATGAATGAGACAGAAATCAGAAAAACAATTAATACCATCAAAAAGACCATGACCTCATTCTTTGAGTCAATAAAATAGACAAACTTAACCAAAGTAAAGAAAGTGAAGCCACGTATAACCAGCTAATGAAATTATAATGGGATTTCATGGAAAGTTATTCTTCAATAAATTTGAAAAACTAGAGGAAGTAGACAAGTTCCTTGAAATGTATGCCCTACTAATATTTACATGGACAGATGTAGAACATTTGAAGAGACGCTTCACAAGTGAAAAAACTGCGCAGGTCGTAAAAAGACTGATAAATAAAATAAAATAAAATAATTTAAAAAATCTTAGCCCAGAGGGTGTCATGGCTGAATTGTACCAATCATTCAGAGAACAACTATCACCAATTCCACTTAAATTATTTAAAAAAGGGGGGGGAGGGAGCACTCCTAGGATAATTCTATGAAGGAAGCATAATCCTAGCCAGTATGTGAGGCAAAGCTTTACCGTCTTTGCCTCCAAAGTGTACTCTGCCTGTACTTTCTTCAAAACATATTGTCTTTCCCCTCTACTTGTTTGTTTACAAAACTCGAATACAAACTTGAACAAATTCTCTCAATTTCCCTCATACCCTCATCAAATTGTACAACCCAATGATTAATTTCCTACTATCTCTACACATTTACAACCCTGTGCAACCAGCCTCTCTCATCCCTCCTGTATCCTTATACTCTATCTTATATTCTTCAGTAACAGTTTTATACAATATTTATCCTGTGGGACTAAGTTAGTTCATTCAGATGCTCTCCAGTCCCTCCAAAGTTAGGTAATAATTTACAAAGTTATTGCTCATGTGTGCTGCACAAAATTCCATTGTGTGAATGTACAGTAATTTCTCAGTCCATGTGTTTATGGTTGGACATTTGGGCTGTACGCATGTTCCTGCAGTGTGAATAATGCTGATATGAATATTGGTGTACAAATCTCAGTTCACACCTCAGTTCTGGTATTCTCTCACTATATTCCAAGTAGTGGAACATCTGGGTCTTTTGGAATTTCTATGTTCAGTCTTTTGAGGAAGCACCAAAGAGCCCTCCAGAATGGTTGCACCATTTTACAATTCCACCAACAATGTATAAGAGTTCCTTTCTCACCACATCCTCTCCAATACCTATTATTTGCTGCCCAGTTAAACTTTGCTACTCTTACTGGAGTGATATGGTACCTCATTGTGGTTTTGATTTGCATCTTACTGCCAGTGATTTTGAATATTTCTTTATGTGTCTGTTTGACATTAGAATATCTTCCTGTTTGAAAATTCTCTCCATGTCTTTTTCTCATTTTTCCTGTGAAGGCCCAGGAGTATGCTCTATTCTTTTGTTATAAGACTCTTGTCTGAGATGGTATTACCAAATGTTTGTTCCTAATCTGTAGGTTTTCTTTTCACCCTATTGAAAAAGTTTTGAGAATCCAGAAATAGACCCAGCTACCTATGGTCAACTGATATTCAACAAGGAAATCAAAGCTATCAAATGGGAAAATGACAACCTCTTCAACAAATGGTGTTGGCAAAACTGGACTGCTACCTGCAGAGAGCTGAAATAGTATCTACATCTCACAGCATACACAAAAATTAACTCACAATTCATTAGTGACCTGGGAGCAAACACCTAAACCATAACATTCATAGGAGATAAAGTGGAATCAAGCTTAGAAGCACTAGTCTAAAGTATAAAGACACTGTCAAATACAACCAGAAATGCACAATCTAAAGAGGATAATATTGATGCATGGGACCTTATAAAATTAAATCCATGTGCACATCAAAGCATTATCATTTGTGTTTTTGGAAGTCCATAGGATGTTTAGCACACTTCTCCAACACCAGAGCTCAAAGGCATCAATTCTTCTGCCATCCTTATTCATTTTCCAGCTCTCATAACAAGTGATCAGAAAGACGATGGCCTGAATCAGATACACTTTAATCCCCAAACTAACATTCTTATTCATTGATAATTTGGAGAGATGCCTAACCACAGAATATCCCATTGCAATCATCTCCTGATTTCCTGAATGGTGGTACTATGAGAACACACATAATTAATAAAATGATGCAATTGCTTATTGTTATAAATTGACCTCTGATTACTGCTTTGGCTGTTTCCCAGAGGCTTTGATAGGTTGTGTTTTCATTGTCATTTGTTTCAAGAAACTTTTCATTTCATTTTTATTTCTTTTGTTACCTACTTATGTTCAAGCAGTGTGTTGTTCAGCTTCCTAAGGTATGGGGATTTTTTTCCTCCTGTATATTCCTGTTATTGATTTCTAATTATGTGGGTTTGTGGTCTGAGAAAATTCTTTATATAATTTTGGTGGGTTTTTATTTTTTTTTATTTATTTTTGCTTGCTTTTGATCTAAAATATGATCTATTTTGGAAAATGTTCCAAATGCATTGGAAAAGAATGTATACTCAGCTAATTTGGGGTGTAGTTGTCTGCAGGTATCTATGAGATTGGGTTAGTTGATTCTGCAGTTTAATTCTTCAGCATCTTTGTTGAATTTATTTCTATTAGTTCTATCTTTGCAGAAGAGTGGTATATTGAAGTTTCCTACTACTATTGTGATGTTGTCTATTTATTTTTACTGTACTGTTAATGTTTGCGTTGTGTATTTTACAGGTCTATCATTTTGTACGTAGATATTTATTATTGTTATGTCCTCATGTTCTATTGACCCTTTTAGTGACTTTCCTTCTCCTTTGTGATGGCTTTTATGCTAAAATATATTTTATCAGTTATTAATATCACTATTCTTGCTTTTTTTTGGTTGTCATTAGTTTGTTTTATTTTTCATATCTTTTTATTTTTAATCTTTTTATCTTCACTTTTCTTGTTGACAGCGTATTGGCAAGTTTTAGGTTTTAATCCAATCTGCTACTTTTTTTATCTTCACTAGTGCATTTACACCATATATATTACAGGTAGTTGTTGAGAGGCAAAATTTTGTTGCTACTAGTGAACTGTCACCAATTTTACGTAAAGTATTTCAGAAAATACAAAGATGGGATTCTCCCAGATACATTCTATGAAGCAAACATATTTTTGACACTAAATTCAGGTAAAGACACCACCAAAATAGGAAACTATAGGCTAATATCTCCCATGAACATAGATGCAAAAATCCTTAACAACATCATAGCTGAGAGAATCCAACAGTTTATAAAAAATATAAAACACCATGACCAAGTGGGATTCATAACAGGTATGCAAAGTCGGTTCAACATAAGAAAAACCATCAATGTAACTCATCACATTAACAAAACAAAGAACAAGAACCACATAATCCTATCAACTGATGCAGAAAAAAAAAAAACCCTGACAAAGTCCAACATCACCAAAATAGAAATTGAGGGGAATTTCTTCAACAGAGTGAAAAGTATATATGCAAAACCAAGAGCTAACATTGTTCTCCATGGAGAGAAAGTAAAGACATTCCCTTTGAAAACAGAAACTAGACGAGGAATCCCATTATCATCACTCCTTTTCAGTATTGTATTAGAAGTCCTAGTTAGAGTAATAAGACAAGAGAAAAAAATAAGAAGTATACAAATTGTCAAAGAAGATATAAAACTAGCTCTATATGCTGATAGCATGATAATATACTTTGAAAACCCTAAAGACAAAGCAAGAAAACTACTGGACATAGTTGACCAATTCAGCAATATAGTGGAATACAAGAGGAACATACAAAAACCAGTTGCATGTCTCTACAGTGAAAAAGTAAATACTGAAATGGAGTAAGAAAAACAATCCCCATCACAATAGCTTATCAAAGTTTAAATACTTGGGAGCAAATCTAACTAAAGACATAAAACACCTATACAAAGAAAATTACAACACATTACTAAAAGAAACAAAGAGATCTGGAGAAATGGAAGAATATACCATGATCATGTATAGGAAGACTCAATATCATGAAAATGGTAATTCTACCAAAGCCAATCTACAAGTTCAATGTAATCCCAATACATACACAAATGCCATTTTTCAATGAGATATAAAAGGCAATTTCTAATTTTATTTGCAATGAAAAGAGACCCAGAAAAGTCAAAGCACTCCTGAAAAAGAGAAACAAGATAAGAGACATCAAACTTCTTGATTTAAAATCCTACTATACAGCCATGGTGGTCAAGACAGTGTGGTACTGGTATAGTAATGGATTCATAGAGAAATGGGATAGAATTGAGAACCCAGAAAGCATCTCATTTGCCTATGCTCAACTGATTTTTTTACAAGGAGATTAAACCAGTTAAGTGGGGAACTACAGCCTTTTTAACAAGTGGTGTTGGCAAAGTTGGAAAACCATCTGTGGAAAACTCAAGCAAGACCCTCACTTCACACCATATACACAACAACGCAAGTTGAATCAAGAACCTAGGAGTAAAACCAAAGACTATAAACTTCACTGAAGAAAAGCTTGGAAAAACTCTAGAAGCCCTGATTTACAGAAAGAAGAGTCCTCCAAGCATAATGTAAAACTTACAACCAGGAGAGAACAAAATAGATGAATGGAACCTTCTAAGAATCAAATCCCTATGCATGTAAAAAGCTTCCCCAAAAGGGCAAAAAAGAAAGGAACAGACAGGGTAAAAAACATTTAGTAATGACATACTTGATAAGGAAATCATATTTACACTTTACAGAATACTCCAACACCTCAACAAGAAAAAGTTAAACAATCTAATCCCAAAATGGACACAGACTATGAATAGATACTTCACCAAAGAAGTCATTCAAATGGCTAGCAAGCACATGAGGAAATGTTCAAAATCCCTAGGTCTAAAGGAGGTGCAAATCAAAACAACTATGATATAGCATCACACCCCAGTAACAATAGCAAAGTTCAACAGATGCACAAAAAATAAATGCTGGATTAGAACCCTTTTACACTGCTGGTGGAAGAGTCAGGTGGAGCAACCATTATAGATGGTGGTTTGGTTCTTCCTCATAAGTTGGAAATAGAAATATCATTTGATCCAGCAATATCACTACTGGGAATAAACCCTAAAGAAACCAGAACCACCACCCGGTGCACACTCATGTTTATTATTGCATTATTTACAATACCAAAGAGATGGAAACAACTCAAAGGCCTATCAACAAACTAAAGGAGAGAAAAACTATGGGATATTCATATAATGGAATGAACTGGTAAAACATTACACAATGGGG